>NW_006399795.1:18009030-18026829 GCF_000299155.1 Elephantulus edwardii
GAGTGTACCGTCAAATCAGATCTGACTGGTACAGGAGGAGATTGTTCCTCCTTCCCCGGCAGAGCATCTGGTGGATTTGAACCGTTCGTCTCTGGGATTGTAGTTGCAGCTCCTTGCCACTAGGCCACCAGAGCTCCCCTAGAATCAGAATTCTTGAGATCAGTTCTTACAAGATAAAATTCACTCTTAGAAATGGCCGTGTCCCATCTGCTTTCCCTTCCCCATGCTCCTGCTGCAGCCCTGACCTGGTTTCCGACCTGTGTTCTGAGTCTTTTAAGCTGTCATTGGACAGAATTAAAAGCTCACTTTTTGGGCTGGTGCTTCCCAGGACATGATTTGTGGACATTTGCTCCACCTTTCCCACGGCTTCTGTTCCTCTTACTCTCTCAGGCTGTGGTTCTGTTGCAGGGCAGGCAGGAGCCGATGGACCTGGTGAGTGAGGGCTACAGTGAACTAACTTCTCCAAACCCATCACAATCCTCGTGTCCTCCCACTGAGATTATATTTGAAAACCAATCAGGGGAAAATAGAACTCTAGCTGTTGTACCACCACAGTGTCCTCCACATGTGTCCTCCAAGACAGTAAAGTCTGCTTTCTCTGTTCTGGGAGCTCCAGATTCTGTGAGAGACCAAGGGGACGAAATGAGATTGCCATCAAAAAATCATGTTCTGGCTGAGAAGCATGGTTGCTGTTCGATGTGGACTTTACTCCTCTCCCAGAGGAGTCATACATAAACGGGACACTAACCTGGGGAATAATTCATCCTCTGAAGCATGGAATTGTTCTGTTGTCATAGCAAACTAGCCCTTTTATTATAAATTTCGGGGATTTACTTCTGAGTAGCTACTCAGTAAGCACAGTGCATCTCAGCTGTGTCCTCAGACCTTTCCCACTCTGGAAACATGTGCAGGGCACATGCCAGTTGAAGGCCTCGGGGAATGTGAGCTTGAAGTTTATCCCTTTTGGATGACAGTGCATACATACACATATATCTTTATCCTTTTTTTTTTGTCTTCTAGTTCATGAGCCAGTTCGAATTGCCTATGACAGGCCCCGGGGTCGTCCCATGTCCAGAAAGAAGGTGAGATTGCTCCACTGAATCCTCTTGAGGAATGTGATGAGTTTTTGGAAAGGTGCACAGATTCTGTATCTCCATGTTTTGCTGGGGTGTGAGCACACAGAGCATAGCCGTACACATGCACATTACATACCCTCCAGGAACACAAGGTAGAGGTCAGACTGGTCATCCGGTTAGCAGGTGTTTGAAGCTGGTTGAGATGATGAGGTTGGAGCTTTGCAGTCGAGACAGTCAGAATCAAAATCTGTCAAGGTGTTGAGAGCTGGTTCACTGTGTGGTTAACATTTCCATTAGCTGTTCTTTCTCTCCCACGCTTGTACAGCCTGTGCATTAGCAAGAGATAGTAATGGGAAGATCCATCATAGTGGCATGATGGCAGGTTTTGGACTCGCCTCATATGTCCCACACCTCCCAGCTCAAGTTGTAGCATTTTAAAGAAACCAGGTAACATCACTCTTAGACACGAATTACTGCCCACACCCTTTGTTGTGCCCACTCGAACAGTTTCTTGCATGTGGGAACTTGTCCTTCACCTGAGTTACTTCTTGGGGCTTGCATGATGGAGCAGATCATGGGCTGACAACTGGTACGCCCAGATTCAACTCTTAAGAAAAAAGGTGGCATCCTCACACATGCTTACAAAGCAGTGATGGACTCAGTGGCTCAGGACAGACCGTGCCTGGAGCTGTCTACATTTCTCCGGAAACCCCAGGATCATCTCTTTCCCATAGGGTTATCCTAGCTCAGTAGGGACCCTCCCAGGACTGGAGACAAGGTCCCAAGGGTCCTTTTAAACTCTAGCCCTATCCTTGGGGTGCTTCTACAGTGGGCGAACAGATAGATCACTCTGACTTATTGCAGACTTGCTGCTTCTAGGGTACAGATGCTGCCAGAGCCCTCAGGGTACACAGAGGTTAATGAGTCAGCAGGGACACTGGCCTTCTTACACTTCTCCAACCCACTTTCTTCTAGTCGCTCATTTCCCACTATGTCTCAGGCTCCCATTCATCCCTGCATAGCTTTCTCTCATGATACATCCTCACTTGCCATTAGTAATGCCCTTCCTCACTCTAGTTTGCACTCTACGTAGGTTTACTGATCCTAAAATCCTGGTACGTGATGCTCCCAGCCATTTTCCTCACTGGCATTGCTGTTTTGGTCACATGAACCTGAGAAGCTGGACTGAGAGCCTGGTGGTTTCAGCTGCTCCATCTGTGCCTTAGGCTAGTAACCACCCCACCTGGGCTCTGGCAGCTCAGCTTCAAAGCCCCTCATGGGGGATGTTGTGACTCCAGGACATTGGCCACACCTTGCACTATGTTCACTATGGTGTCTGACCTAGGGTTACAAGCTTAGTCCTCGTCACTGTCAGAGCAAGGGGGATCCCAGAACTGTGAACACCAACTTGCCCAGGCAGCTCTCTGTGGCCTTGTCTCTTGGGAGTCTGGGGACCTGAGCCCCAGGGCTTAGAGCTGTTTCCTGAAAAGGAATGAGGCCTGCTCGCTGTGCTGAATCCATGTCTTCTCTGCCCAGAAGCCCAAAGACTTGGAGTTTGCCCACCAGAAGCTGACCGACAAGAACTTGGGCTTCCAGATGCTCCAGAAGATGGGCTGGAAGGAGGGCCATGGCCTGGGTTCTTGTGGGGGTGGCATCCGGGAGCCAGTCAGCGTGTACGTAGTAGTGGTACCCACAGGACTCCGGACTGTGGTGGGTGGCACTGTTCCTGGGGGAGAGGACTGTGGGCTTCACTGTGTTTGGGAAAGGGACTGGTGGGTGGCAGGTTCCCATGTCAGGGAGGGGGCTGCAATAGCTTAGTCTTTTAGTCTTAAGCCAGACCAGACTCCCCATTGCCTAGACTGTGGCTTAACACTGCCATGTTTCTGACTTTATCAGTAGAGGTTCAGACATGAGGCTGACCATCCACATGTACAGGTTGCCTCTCTCCTTTGCCGTTTGTCTGTCTGACTCCTCTGTTCTGTCCTCACCAGAACTGAGTGCTATTTCCGTGTAATTGAGGCCTAGAACCTCTCCCAGTTTTCAGGAGTCAGTTATGAGCAGCGATGGGGTCAGTACAGCCTAGGGCCTCCCTAGCCATATCTTAGATTTTAACTTAAACAGCTCATCTTGATGATTTGATGGGCCACCAAGTGATCAGAGCCTGTGGGTGGCATTCCTAAAGATGAGAGTACCCTGGGCTAACCACCCTGCCCGGGTACAAGGCAGACTGATTCTTGTTTCTACAGGGGCACTGCCTCGGAAGGAGAGGGGCTGGGGGCCGACGGACAGGAGGATAAAGAGGACACTTTTGATGTCTTTCGACAGAGGATGATGCAGATGTATAGACACAAACGAGCAAACAAATAGGTAAGATACATGGGCTTCTTTGGATCTGCAAACTAGCCTGGGGCACCTTCTTCCCTAAAAGGTAGATGTGCAACCCCCAGCTTGCCAGAACTGGCTGAAGGACCAAGTAGAGCCCCAGCTGTATGTGCCTTCCTACTCGTGACCCGGGTCAGTGGTGCACAGTGGCCCTTGGGCTGCTTTGCAGCGTGCTTGTGGAACAAACGGTTGGTGGGTTCTGTCTCTCAAGTTGTCTCACAGATGATGGCCGCCCACCCTGTGCTGCCAGCCGGAAACAGGCTGTTCTCCCGGCAGGAGTGGACTTGCCGTCCCGGGAGGTTGTGGGTGGATGTGGATGCCAGTGCTTTGGGGGTGGCGACTCGCCAAGTACTAAGGTCCTCAGTTTCTTCTGAAGGGGTTCAGACAGTAACCTCACTCTTAACCACTCCCCTCTTCCCGCCCCTAGTTTTCAAGTTAGTTTTGAAAAATTATTTTTTACCTGTATGGTTCAAAAATAACGATGGATGATGGAAGCCTGAAGCAGCCATTTCTCCATTGCCTATTAGAGACCTGGACCTGGAACTCAGCCCCAGCCAGCCAGAGAGTGCTGGCATTTGGTATTTGGGAGTCTGGTTTGGCTTTTCTGGAAGAAAACTAAATATACTGTTTCAGTTGTGCTGCTGATTACTCCATTTCCTCTCAGTGCTTTTAGCGGTAGGCACTGAGTCTTCGATTCTCACCTCTGAATCTGTTTTCTTCCAACCTCTGGCAGGTTTTCTAATTCAGAGGACCAGCTCTGACCACATACAGGGCACAGAACAATTGAGATCTTGGGTTCTTACTGTTCTCCAGTGTGTAGATAGCATGTGATCCTCAAGCCTTGGAAGCTCTTGCAGTGGGTGGAGAGACTGGGTGTGCCAGAGCTTTATATTAGGAAGTTTTTTAAGGGGTGATGCATCAGGGAGGCTGATGGAGTCACAGCTCATTGTGACTCCTGTCAGTGGGGGAACCACTAGCAGCTCGAGGCCCTTGTCTCCTTACGAGCCACAGTAGGTTCTGCAGAAGGGCAAAGGCTTGCCCACAGGATGCCTGCTTGTGCCCACAGAGCTGTGTTAGAAGAGACCAGAGCACTGGGATGAAGGGAGCAGGGCTGCCCCTGTTTGTTATTTCAAGTGTCTTCAGACTTGCCACCTTTGCTCCCGGTGACTGTGAATCCTCTCTTGTAAAGCAACTATTCATGTTTTAAATACGTGTGAGCACTGTGGGCCTGGAAGACTGAAGCAGCAGCTGCCGCCCCTGCCCTCTAGTTTACTTGTTATATGGGGCCACACCCAAACCCCATGCCAATCATCTCTGGTTTTTCATGGGGTCAGCTTTAGCCACTAAGTTGAGGAATCCTCATGGCTGCTTGTTTCTGGAGGTTTCTGTGGTTTCAGCAGCCAGAATCTAGCCCTGAGGATGAACTGAGATCCAGGTTCAGTCAAAAGAGCAGGCCAGGGGGCAGCAGGATTTCCAGGGTATGGACACTGTCTTAACCATTTCTCTTAGTTTGTGCTGAAACTATGACCCTCACATTTTAAAGGGTAAACACCTAGGAAGTTCCCACAGACAGGAATGCTGGATCCAAGAATGACATTCTCTGGGGACCAGTGTTGTAGGTACTGGAGCCCCTGGTTTGCTTTCATGCCCTCAGTGTGCTCAGTGAGTGCTGCTCTGCGGGGTCACGTTTGTCTCCTCTCTTCTCTGGTTCCAGGGTCTCTGAGAGGACGTCAGGCATCAGGAAGTGCTGGCCAGCTGCCAAGTGCTGGCTCTTCGTCTTCCACTGGGATCCACAGGGCTCTCAGTGTTTGGTCCTTGGTAAACCTAGACAACATTGTGGTGTTAAAGAGGGATATTGTTCTTGTTGTGAATGTTGTTTATCTCGTAGCAGTTGCAATAAACATAGAGAAAACTCTGATCTCCACATAGAACTCTGGTCTTCTTGTGCCTGACATTACCTAGCTAGGGGCTTCGCTTCCTTGGTGCCCCGTAAAGTCACAGGTGGGAGGAGGTGGTAAGGCACATCTAGGGGTGGTGAGCACAGAAACCAGCAAGAGAGTCAGAGAGAGAGACCTGTTCCCAGCATCCCCAAGCTTCATTGTCCCCCTATCCCTAGATAGCCTCTTAAGGGTCAAAAAACAAAACCCAAACACTGTTCTGACACCCTTTAGCACAAGGCAGTATGCTGCTACATGTAGCAGGTTGCCCAGGGTCACTGATAAGAAAGCAGCTATGAGACACCCCTTAAGGAGCTGCTAGGGCTCAGTCTCCTCTTGGGGTTGTTCCTGATGCTGTGACCTTTGTAACAAGTCAGTATACCTCACAAGTGAGTCAAATGTATGTGTTTACCCAGCTCAGAAATGAGAGGTGAGTTGAGGGCACACAGGGCGGGTATCCTAGGCATCTGTGAGTGTGAGAGACACTGTTTCCCTCAGAGCCATTGAGGGAGTTACCCCACTCTGCAAGCAGGTTCCTCTCAGGAGTTTGGCCTTGTCCACTCAGCCTGTCACTTTCCCCTGAACTTGTGCTATCAGTTTAGAACCAACTTTGCTGACTCTCCAGGTTTTCAGAATCTATAATCAGCCTGGAGATTAGATTATCTTTGTCCCCTGTGGAGCCACTGGTGGGTTCTGACTGCCGGAGAGGCATCACCTTTGATGCATAACTCCCTGTGGACTGCAGCCAGAGGCTGGGAAAACTAGAAGAGGAAACCAACTACTCAGGCCTTGGAGGCACCTCTGCACCTTTCTCTGCAGCTCTCCGTGCTCTAGGGGGTACCCCAGGACTTTGAGAGGCAAGGTGTGGTAGGAGAAGCCCCAGGCACCAATTGCCTGCTTTCAGTGGAGGCCAGCCCTGTGCGGACTCCCACACCAGCCTGTGCATGCAGGTACCCACACACATAAATGCCTCTGGTCCTGCACAGGTATGCATGCTTCCTATAGCTTATGTGCACAGATGTACAGATGCCCACAGATTGTGATACACGGGTATGTACATGTCCATATGTGTTTAAGTGACAGTTGAGTGCATTTTCTTTGGGAGGGTAATTAAATTGGGAAGGGTGTACTCCAGGGATCTCCATACATTTTCAACCTATATACAGAACAGACTATCTGGAAGGCTTGGCTGTATGAGAAGTGTGGCATCAGGATTGGTGGAAGATACATCAACAATCTGCATTATGCAGATGACACAATCCTGCTTGCTGAAACAGGATCTGAAGCACTTGCTGCAGAAAGTCAAAGACTGCAGCCTTCAATATGGATTGAGGCTCAATATCAAGAAGACAAAGATTCTCACCACTGGAGCAATTGCAGCATCAGGATGGATGGTGAAGAAGTTGAGATTATTCACAGCTTTAGTTTGCTTGGCTCCACAGTCAACACTCTTGACACCAAAAGCCAGGAAATTAAAAGACATACTGTGATGGGAAAGTCATGCTGTTGGGGACCTCTTAAAGTACTGAAGAGCAATGATGACACTCTAGAAATTAAAGTGAGTCTGAAACAGGCCATGGTCTTTGCAATCACTTGCTATGCATCAGCTGGACAATGACTAGGGAGGATAGGAGTATTGATGCCTTTGATCTGTGGTGCTGGAGAAGAGTATTGAATATATACCATGGATTGCTAAGGAAATGAACAGGTTTGTCCTGGAGAGGGGGAAGCCGGGCTGCTCCTTAGAGGCAAGGATTCTGAAGCTTGGTCTGACGTACTTGGGACATGTTGCAAGGAGGGACCAGTCCTTAGAGAGGGACGTCATGCTTGGAAGAGTGGAGGGACAGTGCAGGAGAGGAAGACCCTCTGCGAACTGAATTGATCCAGTGACTGGGGTAATGGGGGTGGGTGTGTTGGAGACAGTGAGATAGGCACAGGACAGAGCAGGGTTGTACATAGGGTCACTATGAGTCACAAGTGACTCAATGGCACATAACAAACATGGGGCAGAGCACCAAGGCACCCTCCTCACCACTCGTCCATCCTAAAACAGTGACAAAGCGTCCATCATGCTCAGTCTGGTGAATTGGCCTCTTCAAATGTTTTCCAGGTGTAACTGATTTGGTGCCACTGAGTTCTGACTCAGTGAGGCCCAGTGGACCACAGGAGGTCCTGTGGTCCTGCCTACTTCTACACCATCCTCATTTGAGGCTGGCTGAGCTGATGTTGCAGTCACTGTCTATCTCACTGAAGGTCGTCTTTGCTTTGCTTTACCAAGCAAGATGACGACCCCCAGGGACTAGCCTTTCCTGGTGCCATGTTGACATTAAGGGCCATCAAGTTGGCTCCTAGTCATGAACCATACATGTTAGTTGCCATTGAGTCGAGCACTACTCACAGCGACCCTGTGAACCGCCAAGCTGAACCCTGCCCTATTCTTGGGTCATCCTCGTCTCTGATACACTAGAGGCCCATTGCAGAAGTCACTGGGTCAGTCCATCTTGAGGATCTTTCTCTCCTTCACTGACAGTCCATCTTTCCAAGCATGAGGTCCCTTTGCAAGGAATAGCCTTGCCTAGCTACATGTCCAAAGTATGAAAGGTGAAGCTTTGCCATCTTTGCCTCCATCTTTGCACCCTCTCCAGAACAACTTTTTTGGCAGTCCATGGGATAATCCACACTCTTATCCAGCACCAGAACTCAAAGGCATCAATTCTTCTGCCATTATTCATCATATGATACCTAGCAGGTGATAGAGGAGACCATGGCCTGAATAAGATACACCTTAGTCTTCAAAATAAAATCATTATACGGAGTATATAAGTATATACATACAGAGATCTCAACCCTCCCCGAACCTGCACAATCACAATTTCCACTGTGCCCATTTTTGGAACCACTTGTGTCAGTAAATCTCTTGAAAATCCTCCTTCACTATCCCTATACTTTTCTAAGTAGATGTTCTTTTCCAACACTTAATTCCTCTTGCTAACATGCCCACAGTAACTGAGACGAAGTCTGATCCTCCTCGCCTCTAAAGAGCACTCCAGCTGCACATTTTCCAAGACCTCTTTCTTCTTTTGGCAGTCTGTGGTATGTTCAGTACTCTGACCACACTACAATTCAAAGGCATCAATTCTTTGGTCTTCCTTACCTTCCAGCTTTCACATCCATATGAAACAATGGGGCGGCGGGGGGAATACCCATGGCTTGGGTCAGGTGCATCTTAATTCTTACAGTGACATTTGAGATTTTAATACTTTAAAAAGGCCTTTTCACAGATGATTTGCCCAATGCAGTATGTCATGTGACTTCCAGGTGTTGATTGTAGATCCAAGTAGAATGAAATCCTTGGCAATCTTTTCTCCATGTCATTTACTGATCTAGTTGTGAAAATTTTTGTTTTCTTGATACTGAGCTGTAATCGATACTAATTAAAGGCGGAAGTCCATGATCTTAAGTGAATGCGTCAAGTCATTTTGAGCAAGGAAGATTGTGTCATCTACATACCTCAGGATGCTGATGAATCTTCTTCCGATCCTGCTGCTGAATCCTTCATATGGTCCAGTTGCTGTATTATTTGCACAGCATGCAGATTGAATACTCTTAGTGAAAGGCTACACCCTTGACAGTGCTCATGCGCGTGCACGCACACACATACACATACACACACCCTTTTTTGGTCTAAATTTCATATTTGAACAACTTTTGGTCCATTTACAGGTTATATGTGAGTGCAGTTAAGGTCCTGGATTTCCCATTCTTCACAATGTTACCCATAACTTGTTATCTATACTTTTCAGAGTCAGTGCAACACAGATAAACATTTGCTTTTGAGTAAGATCCATCTGACATCAGTGACGCCACTCATTCCAAGTCCTAAATCTGGCTTGAATTCCTTGTGGTGCCCTGCTGAGATACTGCTGTGACTTTTTATCTTCAACAAAATTATTCTTTCATAAATAAGACTCCAGGAATAGATGGTATACCAATTGACATATTTCAGTTAACAGATGCTGCCCTATATGTGCTCACCAAGTTGTGCCAAGAAATCTGGAGAACGACCACTTGGCCAACTGACTGGAAGAGATCGATATTTTCCGATCTCAAAGAAAGGTGACCCAACAGAATGTGGAAACTACAGAACAATCTCACTGATTTCACATGCAAGCAAGATTTTCCTGAAGATTATCCAAAAACGACTGGAACAGCACATCAACAGAGAACTACCAGAAGTCCAGGCTGGGTTCAGAAGGGGTCGTGGTACTAGAGATATTGTAGCTGATGTTAGATGGATCTTGGCTGAAAGCAGGGAATACCAGAGGAATGTCTATCTGTGCTTATTGACTATGCAAAGGCTTTTGACTGTGTAGATCATAACAAACAGTGGCTGACTCTGAGAAGAATGGGAATCCCAGAACACTTGATCATTCTAATGCGAAACTTATACTTGGACCAGGAGGCAGTCGTCAGAACAGAGCAAGGGAACACTGCATGGTTCAAAATTGGGAAGGGCGTACACCAGGGATGCATCCTATCTCCATACCTTTTCAACCTATATGCAGAACAGATTATCCGGGAGGCGGGGCTCTATGAGGAGAAATGTGGGGTCAAGATTGGTGGACGATTTATCAACAACCTGCATTATGCGGATGACACAACCCTGCTTGCTGAAACTGAGGAGGACCTGAAGCGCCTGCTGCAGAGTGTCAAGGACTGCAGCCTGCAATATGGATTGAGGCTCAATGTCAAGAAGACAAAGATTCTCACCACTGGACCAATTGGCAACATCAGGATAGATGGTGAAGAGATTGAGATTGTACACAGCTTTAGTTTGCTTGGCTCCATAGTCAACAGTCTTGGCACCAGCAGCCAGGAAATTAAAAGGTGCATTGCCATGGGAAAGTCTGCTGTTAAGGACCTCTCCAAAGTGCTGAAGAGCAATGGTATCTCTTTGGAGACTAAGGTGCATCTGATACAGGCCATGGTCTTCGCAATCACCTTTTATGCATCAGAGAGTTGGACAATGACCAAGGAGGATAGAAGGAGAATTGATGCCTTTGAGCTGTGGTTTGGAGAAGAGTATTGAGAATACCATGGACTGCTAGGAAAACAAACAGATTTGTCCTGGAAAGGGTTAAACCAGGTGGCTCCTTGGAGGCAAGGATTCTGAGGCTCCGTCTAACGTACTTTGGACATGTTGTGAGGAGAGACCGGTCCTTGGAGAGGGACATCATGCTTGGGAGGGTGGAGGGACAGCGCAGGAGAGGAAGGCCCTCTATGAGGTGGATTGATTCAGTGACTGGGATAATTGGGTTGGGAGTGTCAGACAGTGCGATTGGCACAGGACAGAGCGGAGTTTAGGGCTGTTGTATATAGGGTCGCTATGAGTCGCAGGCGACTCGACGGCACATAACAACAACAAACAACATATAAATTGCTGTCAGATTCCATCGAGTCAGCTATGACTTTCAGCAACCTGTGAACAGCATGTCTGAACTTCTCCCTATCCCGCCACTATCCTCACAATCTCCCATCATGTTCAAGCCCACTGTGGTTATCAGTGTACCAATCTGTCTCGTTGAGTCTTCCTCTTTCTCTGACACTGTAACTTTCCCAGCGTGATGAATCTCTTCAAGGGCTGGTTTCTCCTGAAAATATTCCCAAATTTTGTGAGATGAAGTTTGATGGTCTTGCCTCTCAGGAGCACTCTGTCCTTCCTTACAGACTTGAATACAGACTTAGCTATTCTTTTTTGGCAGTTGATTATATATTCAGTACTGTTTGCCAGCATCATAATTTAAAAACATCAATTCTTTGTTCCTTATTTACTGTCTAACTTTCAGATGCATAGGAAACAACTGAAAATGCCATGGCTTGGATCAGGTGTGCCTTAGTCTTTAAGTTGACATTCTTGCACTTTAGCATTTTGAAGAGGTCCTTGACAGAGGTCTTCTCCATCTATCCTGATGTTGCCTATTGGTTCAGTGGTGAGGATTTCTGTTTTCTTGTGTTGAGATGTAACCCATATTGAAGTCTATATATAGTCTTTTGATCTTGTGCAATAAGTGCTTCCAGTCATCCTCACATTCTGTAAGCAAGATGTAATCCATACCCTGTTGTGCTGCTAACCTATATATTAGCATACATTTTAACTTAATATAAAAATATAAATCTTAGGTATCCCTACATGCCACTTCACGAAGAGAATTACCTTATTTGGTTTTTATTTTGAGGATTAAAATACTGTATTGTCCCATCATTGCCTTCTGTTTTCCCCTTTTAAGTAAAAATTAGTGGTTTTGAGTAGTTTTAAATTTATGGAAAAATTGGGAGGATAGTATGGGAGTTCCTGTAAACCCAGCCCACACGAGCTGCTCTAGCATCTTACATGACGTTACTAATGGTGATGGTGGTGGAGTTACCATCAAGTCAATGCCAACTCAGAACTACTCCCTACCTGATCAGAACAAAATGTCCAGCCTTGCATTATCCTCACCGTCTCTAGCATGTTCAAGTTCATTGCTGTTGATGTTGTCCCAATCAATCCACCTCACCAAGAAGAGTCTACCCTGCCCTCGCCAGTCCTCCTTTCCACCAAATGTCTTCAGCTATTGGTCCCTTCTGATAATAATGGTGTACATGTGTCATGGTTAACCAATACAAACCTAGTAACTAAAGTTTACACTTGGTGTTCTTTAGTATCTCCCTAATGTCCTTTTTCTGTCCTGTCATCCCATTCAAGGACCTATGTGACATTGGGTCCTTATATCTCTTCAGGCTCCTCTAGGTTGTGACAGTTTACTTAGTCTCCTTGACTTGCTATGTGCCATCGAGTCAACTATGACTAATAACAACCCCATGCACAACATTTCTGAACCCTGCCCCATTCTGAACCAATCTCAATGTCTCCAACATACCTACCTCCATTACCCCTGTTACTGTGTCAATCTGTCTCATCCAGGGTCTTCCTCTCCTGTGCTATCCCTCTACCCTTCCAAGCATGAGGCCTTTCTCTAAGGACTGATCCCTCCTGGCAACATGCCCAAAGTATGTGACTTAGACATTCCTTCGGGACATAGATGATTTTGAGGGGTTCTGGTCAAGTGTTCTGTAGGACACCCTAACACTGATATTTGGCCAATGCTTACTCTAGGAGATGGGTCTTGGGGAAGAAGACCATAGAAATAGGTACTCCCTCAAGGCCTCTAATCCAGGGCCTGACTCACCTGTTCCTGCTGAGCTTGATCACCTGGCTGAGGTGTGCTGTCAGGTGTCTCCACTAGGAGACGCTCTTCCCTATTTCCTCCTTACTCTGGAAGACACAGCAGTGCACTGCCCACACTGAAGGATGAGCCATGCGCCCTCCTCCAGGAGGCAGTGTCTGCACATACCATTTTACATACCCTCCTGCATGAAGAGTTGTCTCTTTCCCCAACTTTATTCATTCAATTACATCAACAGGGACTTGTGAACTTTTACCTTTTACTTTAGGTTTTAACCCAGTACTCAAACTGTACCAGCTGTAGCCCTCCAGAGCTTGTTCAGGTGACCCCCACTCCCTTTGGCCCAGTGGGTAAGGACTTGCACGGCCAACCCAAAGACAGATCAAATTCACCAGCTGCTCTGTGGAAGAAAGATAAGCAGTCTCCACCTGTGTGATTTACATCCTGCAAAAACCTCTGGAGGGTCAGCTGTGAGTCAGTTCTGACTCACTCACTGGCACATACGACAACATTGCTGTGGGGTTTTAAAAGCAAGTCCTTCCTTTCTTCTGCACTACAGGACGCTCCAAGTTCACCTTTATATTCCCTGCCCCACCATCTTGACCCATCAGTCATACTCCCCAGGTGCTCTGGACCCTTTTACTAGGGAACAGTCCTTTTCTTTTGGCAGCCCATTTAATATTCAGTTATCTTCTCCAGGATCACAACACAAAGACATCCTTATTCACTGTCCAGCTCTCCGATGCATAGCAAGAAATTGACAAGACCATGGCCTGAATAAGGTGCACCTTAGTTTTCAAGCTGAAATCATTGCTCCTCAGTAATTTAGAGCAGTACCTAACAGTGGACTTGCCCAGTGCAATATATCGCCTAATCTTCTGGCTGTTAGTACCAAAGATGTTGATTATGAATCCAAATAAGATGAAGTCATGGACAATTTCAATCTTTTCTCCATCTATCATGATGTTGCCTGTTGGTCCAGTAGTGAGGATTTTTGTCTTCTTAATGTTGAGATGTAATCCATATTGAAGGCTGTAGCCTTTGATCTACTGCAGCACGTGTTCCCAAGTCCTCTTCACTTCCAGTGAGCAAGGTGCATAATGCAGATTGTTAATGATGCTTTCTCTGATGTTGATACCACATTACTCTTCATGGAGTCCAGCTTCTTGAATTATTTGCTCAGCATACAGATTGAATAAATATGGAGAAGGTACACAACCCCGATGTACACCTCTCCTGATTTTAAACCATGCAGAGTTCCTTTGCTCTATTCAGACAACAGCTTCTTCTGGATATAGGTTCCATATGAGCATAATTAATATATGTGAAAGAGGCATTTGGTGGTCCCCAAACTTTGGTCCCCACAGGCACTTTCACCATGAATGTTCTAGAACACACTTATTTGTGAGTTCCTCATTATCAGCATGTTGGAATAGACTCATGGCTGACCCTCAAATGGACTTTTGGAAACTGTAATTTGCACAGAAGTTGGTTGCTCATCTTTCTCCCTCGAAGCTGCTGGCACGTTTGAACTATCAGAGAGGCACCACATCAGGATTAGTAGCCCAGTTCCCCGCGGGAGCCTCCACCACACCGTGCTCTCCACGGGATCCTCCATCGCAGCGTGCTTCTTAAGAATGGCTCGTTGTGGATAAAGCCCTACAAATGGTATGTCTGGGGCCAAAGGGTCCTCTCTGCACCCTTCCTCCCTCCTTATCTTTAGGAATCCAACTTTAGGGGTAACACTCTCATTGTGCTTGCCTCAGGAGTACATACATGGTGTACTGCATATCCCCAAAAGTGACATCTGTTGGCGAGATCTTGACAAGGTTGCCACCTGTTGCCAGGGACCCAAGTGGAGAAACCATGGAGCAGCCAGAGATGAAACGTTTCCCCTCTTTAGGGTGCAACTTCCAGGTCTGAGAGATGGGGGGATACTTGACCAAGTTGCGGCTGGAGCCGGGGTGCTTGTTCAGTTCTTGGGTCCTCGCCTCTGATCCTTCTGACTCCCTGAAACAACCCCCAGATCCTAGGACTTGACTCTTTACTTCTGCTCAGACCTGAGCTCTTGTGGGTTCACAAGGACAGGCATTTGTGGGGCGAGCGGTTCAGGCCCCACTCTGGAGTTGAGATGAAAGTGACTGACGGAGGCAGCCACACCAGAGCTTCCTGGGCAGAGAAGCAGAGGCTCTGTGGATGGGACGTGAAAGGATTAGTAACATCATAAACAGTGGCAAGGGCAAGGTCACCATGGAAACTTCTATTCAGGTGTCAGATCCAACTCGTAGTGACTCTGTGTACAGCAGGACCAAACCGTGCTCAGTCAAGTGTCATCCTCACCCTCTCTGCTGTGCTTAAGCCCCTCCGTGTCATTCCGTCTTGGTGAGGAAGACTCCGCTGACGCTCTACCTTTCCAGGCATGATGTCTCTCTCCTGGTAACACGTTCTAAGTATGTGGACAGAGCCTCTCACCATTTTTATGTCTCAGGCTTCATTTTTTTCCAAAATAGATTTCTTTGTTCTTTTGGAAGTCTATGGAATATTATATATTCTTCACCACCACAATTCAAAGGCGTCAATTCCTCTTTGATCTTCCGAACTCATTATCCAGCTTGTACTTGCATATGAAACAATTGAAAACACCATGGCTTCAGTCAGGTGTATCTTCACCTTTAAAGTGACATCTTTGTGTTTTAGTGCTTTAAATAGGACTTGGCAGCAGATCTGCCCAATGCAATAGTTGTTGTTATTATGTGCTGTCGAATTGTTTCCAGCTCATAGCGAGCCTATGCACATTAGCTCTGAAGCCTACCCTGTCCTGAGCCAGTCTTACTGATTCTGACACACCCACCCTTGTTTCCCCAGTTACTGTATCAATCCATCTCATCCAGAGTCTTCCTCTCCTGTGCTGTCCTTCCACCCTTCCAAGCATGATGTCCTTCTCCAAGGACTGGTCCCTACTGGAAACATGCCCAAAATATGTGAGATCAACCTTCAAAATCCTTGCCTCCAAGGAACATCTTGGTTTCACCCTCTCTAGGACAGTCCTGTTTGTTCTCTTGACAGTCATGGTATGTTTAATATTCTTCTCTGGCACCACAACTCAAAGACATCAATTCTTTTAAAGACCGTGGCCTGTATCAGGTGCACCTTAGTCTCCAGACTGACATCATTGCTCCTCAGCACTCCAGAGAGGTTCCTGATTGCAGATTTTCCTGATGCAATTCATCTTTTGATTTCCTGATCACTGGTCCCAAGAATATTGACTGCACATCATTTAATTTTTTTGACTGAATAGTTCCATGGGGACTAATTGTTGGTCCCAGTAAGATGAAATATTTGCCAACTTCATTCTATTCTCCATTTATCATGATGAATGTTTGCTTGTGGGTCTAGTTTTAAGGACTTATAAAGACAACAAAAACAGAAAATATGTAAGTATATGATCACAGACATTCTCAAAAACTCTGCATACCTCTTTGGGGAGTGAGCGAGTGGTGATGGTAGAGACTTCACTGTGGGGTTTGGCCTGGGATAAATCTTCCCAGTGGGCAGACCACAGCCCAGGACAGTCTGACTCTGCAGTCTACTCGTAAATTATCGGTATTTCTGGCCAGTTTTGCCTGGCTTCTAAGCTCTCCCTGCACAGGCTCACAGGCACACACTCATAAGTACATGTGGACATACATTACATATACATCCATGCATACATCTACGATGCATTCATTCACATGCATGCATCCTTGTACACACATAAACACATTCACACATAGGTGCAGACAGACACGTATGCACACACACAATGCAACCATAACCCACACATTTGTTTAAATGTACGCACTCACATGCACACTTGCATGGTCACTTGTGTGCACACTCAGACCCATGCACAGACTTCATTTTTCATTTTTTCCCTCCGCTGAGTCCTCACTCAGGATGCTGGATTTCTCAGAACCCTGAGAGACTCCTCAGGAATTCACTGTCTACAGAGGCTCTGTCTCTTCCTTCTAGACCCAGGAGAGGGCGCTCGCGAGCTGAGCATTACTACTTTGATGGCCTTTTCCAGAAAGCTTCCCCAGGTTAGTTGGTGAAAGCGCTATGTCAGTCTTGGTGTTCCTGGACCAAGAGTGAGGAGAGATTTCTGCTTTACATCCTGAGATGCTACAGGGAGATAACTCAGAACTCTAGGGTCAAAACAAAAACAAATCTCTAGGGTCAGATAAGCTGGGTTTGAATCTTTGACTCTAACAAGTCTTTGTGGTGCTGTGTGACCTGGCAGAATGATCCACCTCTCTGAACCTCATTTACAAAACAGAAAAGCAATAGCAGCATTGCCTGGGATCTGCAGAAGCTGAGAAAGTCACACAGATCCGAGTACACTTCCATCATTACTGTCCTCTAGGGACATGCTCTGGCATGAGAGTAGGCACCTTCTTTCTGGTTTCAAATTGAACTGAATCCACCTAACATAAACTTAACCTCTGAGATGGAAGGGAGGGGAACCTAGCAAGGCTTCCCTGTAGAAAAATTCCACTAGTGTTCCTAGGACTCTTCTATACTGATACCTACTGCCTCATTCTTAAATATGACCTGGAAATCAAGGTGAAGCAGGTGATTGAATTATTGAAGTCCTAACGCTCGTATCTCTGAATATGGCCTTATTCAGAAAGAGCGGTTTTCTACGAATAGATTGTCAATTAAGTTATATGAGGTCATACAAGAATAGGGAGGTCTTACTTGTAATCCTTTCTGAGTGGTGTCTTACAAAAGGGGAGAACAGAACGAGAGACAGGATGCCTTGTGACAGTGGAGTCAGATGTGTTTACAAGCAACAGAGTAACCCCCACAGCCTGGAAGAGGGGCTCAGGGCAGCCCCTAAAGGCTATTGGTAGGGCCTATATCCTGATTTAGATTCCTAGCCTCCAGAATTAGGAAATAATCCATTTAAAGGAAAAATAACAATGTTAAATCTGTTACAAGATACATATAACAAAACATTTACCATTTCAACCTTTTGAAAATGGATATATCTGTATCATCTATTTCTCTATATCTATAGATCTATATCTATATCTGTATCAAGAACCCTTCTAATGTTGCATTGAGAAAATCTACTGTTAAGGATCTCTGTTGTTGTTGTTATGTGCCATCGAGTTGCTTGCGACTCATAGTGACCCT
>NW_006399795.1:18028174-18062001 GCF_000299155.1 Elephantulus edwardii
TGTCAATTCCTGGAGCCTTGTTTTTTGCCAATTCCTTCAGAGCAATTGAACTTCCTCCTTCATCACCATAGGCTCTTGCTCATATGTCATTTCATGAAATTCCTCTGTGTCAGCCAATTCCTTCTAATACAGTGACTCTGTGTATTCCTTCCATCTTCTCTTGATACTTTCTGGATCATTTAACACTCTACCCAAAGTATCCTTTAGTATTGCCACCTGTGGCTTGAATTTGTTTTTCGGCTCCTTCAGCTTAAGAAACGCTGAGCGAGTTCAGCCCTTTTGATTTTCTGACTCCAGCTCTCTGCACATTTCATTAAAGTATCTTGCTTTGTTGTCCCGGGCTACCTTTTGAAATTTTCTGTTCAGCTCTTTGATTTCTTGGTTTCTTCCTTTAGCTTTGGCTTCTCGGCACTCTAATGCAATATTCAGAGTCGGCACTCTAATGCAATATTCAGAGTTTCGTCTGACATCCATCTTGGTCTTTTCTTGTTTTTCAGCCTTTGTAATGATCTTTTGCATTCTTCATGGATGATTTTCTTGATATCCTCCCAGAACTCATTTGGTCGATGCTCATTGGTGCTCAAGGCCTCAAACCTGTCCTGAGATGGTTTTGAAATTCGAGTGGGACAGACTTAAGGTCAAATTTTGGTTCCCTTGGACTTGATTTAATTTTCCTCAACTTCAGTTTGAACTTACATATGAGTAGTTGGTGGTCCACAATCAGCATCTGGCTTGGTTTTCACTGCTGATACTGAGCTTCTCCACCGAGTCTTTCCACAAATGTCTTTCCACAAAAACTCTGTTTGATTCCTATGCATGCCATCAGGTGAAATCCATGTGTATAGCCTGCATTTATGTTTCTTATAAAAGGTATTTGCAATGAATAAATCATTGCATGTGCAGAACTCTATAGAGTTATAGATAGAATCATTCTATCTCCAGCCTCATTTCTCTCACCGAGCCCATATTTTCCAGCTACTGATCCTTCTTCCCTGTTCCCATCTTTTGCATTCCAGTCACCCATTATTATCGATGCATCTTGATTGCATGTTTGATCAACTTCTGACTGCAAAAGTTGGTTATAATCTTCTACTTCCTCCTCTTTGGCTAAATAGTGATGATGTCATTTTAAAGACTAAAGGACATCTGATCTAAGCCATGGTTTTTTCAATTGCTTCTTATACATCTGAAAGTTGGAAAATGAACAAAGATGACAGGGGGTGGGGGGAAGAATCAATGCCTTGAATTGTAGTGTTTGTAGAGAGATGAATATCCCATGGCCTGCTAAAAGAACAAACACATCTGTCTTGGAGAAAGTGCACCAGGGTGTTCCTTGGAGGCAAAAATGTTAAAACTTAATGGGTTTTTTTTATTATTACATTTTATTTTATTTTATTTTAATGTGTGTACCGTCAAATCAGATCTGACTGATACAGGAGGAGATTGTCCCTCCTTCTTCAGCAGAGCATCTGGTGGATTCGAACCTCACATCTCTGGGATTGCAGTGCAGCTTCTTGCCAGTAGGCCACCAGAGCTCGCCTAAAACTTAATTTTTTCCATATACTTTTTGGTCATGTTGTTAGGAGGGCCAGTTCTTGGGAAAAAGGTTTCATGCTGGGAAAGGTGAAGGGTCAAGAAAGGGAGAAAGCCCCTCAACAAGATGGACTGACACAGTGACTGTGAGAATGGACTTCAGCACATGACAGATGAGGACGGCATGGGAGAGGTTAAGGTTCAGACCTGCCGCCAGTCTGAACTGTGGGTCACAGTCAACTAGATGGCACCAACCAACAACTCAGAAGTCACTCTGGGAGATCATCCTTCAAGCACATAAAAGACAGGCCGTTACAGTAAACTGTGACACCAGGGGGAACAGAATCCTCTGAACAATCCTCTAGAGGAGACCAAAAAAAGCAGCATTTGACCAAACTCAAAGTTAAGCAGGCTGGAAGAAGCAGAAGAACTGGGCAAATATGGGTGAAAATGGGAGAGTGCTAACATATTGTGGGATTACAACTAATGTCACGGAACAACCTGTGTGTGTATAAATTGCCGAATGGGAAGCTAATTTGCACTGTGCCATTTGGTGATATCAATGGCATTAATCTTTATGTGTAGAGTTCAGTACTCTCATTGCATTCATCACCACTATCTGGTTCCAAATTTTTTCCATCATCTTTTACCAAAGCTCAGTGCCTATTGAGCAATATCTCCTCCTTCCCCTCCTAAATTGAACCATTTCACAGAATACAATTCAGTGATTTGTATTATAGTCATAGTTGTGTAACTATCATACTACCTCATTGCAGAACAAGCCTATCATCTGATTCCCCCAAAAACACTCCTTTATGTCCACTGCCACTTCCCATCTTTCCATTCCCACACTCCGTTGTTGTTAGATGCTCTCCAGTCAATTCTAAATAATGGTGATCCTGAGAATAGAGAGAGTAGTAGTTTTCCAGGCTCTAAGAAAGGCCTGGGTCAGGGCTATGTCCTTTCTCCATACCTATTCAATCTGAATGCTGAGCAAATTATTTGAGTAACTGAACACTATGATGAAGAAAGTGGCAGCAGGATTGAAGGAACACTCATCAATAACCTTCAGTATGCTTGCTGGAAGTGAGGAAGATTTGAAACAATTTCTGCAGAAGATCGAACACTGCAGCCGTCAATATGAATTGCATTTCAACACAAGAAAACAAAAATTCTCACTGCTGGACCAATAAGCGACATCATGATAGATAGAGAAAAAACTGAAACTGTCAATGACTTCATATTACTTAGATCCACAATTAGTACACTTGGTACCAGCAGTCAGGAGATGTATTGCACTGGGAAAGTCTGTCATAAAGGACCTCTCCAAATTATTGAGGAGTAATGATATCAGTTTGAAGACTAAGGTGTAACTGATTCAGGGTATTGTCTCTTAAGTCACTTTCTATGCATCTGAGAGCTGGGTGACAGGAGAAGAATTGATGTCTTTGAGTACAGATTATACCATGGATGGCCAAAGAACAAACAGCTATGTCTTGGACGAGATACAGACAGCTCGTTGGGGGCAAGGAATGAAGCTTCATTTCACATACTTTGGGCAATTTCCTAGGAAAGGCTATTCCTTGGAGAACATCATGCTTGGAAAGGTGGAGGCGCAGCAAAGAAGGGGAAGGGCTTGGACTGACACAGTGACTATAGCAATGGGCTTGAGTATATCAGAGATTGTGAGGACGGCACAAGGTAGAACAGGATTCAGATCTGTTTTTCATGGGGTCACTATAGGTCAGACTTGACTCAATGGCAACCAATAACAACATACATCTGAAATAAATCTGGACCATGCCTAAGGTAAACCAAAGAAGAATCAATGCCTTTGAATTGTGGTGTTAGAAAGACAGTACTGAATATTTCATGGACTGTCAAAGAACAAACAAGCCTGTCTTGAGGAAGTGCAGCCGTGGTGCTTAGAGGCAAAGATGATAAAACTTCATCTCACACGGAGCGCTAGTGGCTTCCCTGCACTGCAATCGCAGAGGTACACGGTTCAACTCCAGCAGATGCTCTGCTGGAGAAGGAGGGGCAATCTCCTTCTGTACCAGTCAGATCTGATTTGATAGTATGCACACACGAAATAAAAAAATTAAATTTAAAAAAAACCACACAACAACTTCATCTCACATACTGCAGACATGTTTTCAAGGAGGGGCCAGTCCTTGGAAAAAGAAAGCATTCTGGGAAAAGTGGAAAGTCATCGAAAAAGAGGAAAACCTTCCACAAGATGCATGGACACAGTGACTGTAACCATGGGCTCACGCACGCCAGAGATGTTGATGAAGGCGCAGGACAGGGCATGGTTCAGAGCTGTTGTTGGAGAGGTCACTATGACAACCACAGCTCCCGCAGAACGCTCTCTTACTCTCTCCCCCCTCCTCAGCTCAGCTCAGCGGGACAAGTGTCTCGGTTTAAGCAGCCCAGGGATCAACCCTGGTGATTTCCACCTAGCATCCACTTCCACTTTGTGCTTGACTCCCGGGCCCAATCTCCTCTTCTTATCTGGAGAGTGAGTAGTTCCTGACGCCCCTACAGTGACATGAGCTCATTAACATAACAAAGACGGCTCTCTTCCTAAAAATAGAATCCACAAGGATAGGGGTTACATAAGATTCCAATACCTATTTTTTGAGGAGGACACAGTTCAGTCAGTATTGGACAGTGCAGGCATGCTCCGGGCTCCTCAGATGTACGGTGAATGAATAAATGAGCGCGTGGACGAAGGTGAGTAGACACTGTCTTTCCCGGCAGCTGGAGAGACAGCCTGGGAGGAAGTGGTGCCTCCTCACCCATTTTACACAGGAAGAAACCCTGTTGTCTCCCTAGCTCACAGCTGCTGGAGAACAAAGGGGACAATTCCCGCCTGCACGTGCTCCCCCAGTTTCACTTCCTTCCACCATTCTTCAGTGGAGTTTCCTTTCAAAATGGGCAAGTTGATCTTGAGTGGGACAGTAGGGTGCACAGCAGTTGGAAAGGACCACAAAGAAAGCCCAATCCACCCGCCTCTCACATGATGTCTCTTTGTGCTCAGACTAACAGGCTTATCCCCTTATACGAGGGGAGGGTTTTTTTATTTGTTTATCTTGTCTACTTTTTTATGGAATTTTTACAAAAGTAACATCCTAGGCATTCCTCTAAAATTGGCAGTTAACCTCCCGAATGGAACTCATTTTTTCAAAGCTCTGTACTATTTCACGGCTAAATGCACCTTAAATTATATAATCTTTCCCTGGTTGGTTTTTGGGGTTTTTATTTTCCCTCCAGGATTTTACTGGGGACCCGAGACTCCTGGACACATCTGCAAACATGGAACATTGTCCTCTGGGGCTCTGACGTCAGAGAGTTTGTCTAGAATACAGAGAGAATATAGACTTTGTAAGAGCCATTCACAAAACAGGCTGAGTGTTGTGTAGTTGTTGTGGGAAATAGTTTATCAGCTGCTCATTAATTACCATATGACCCAGCAATTCTACCCCTAGGTGAACTGAAAGAGAAAAAGCCTACGCCTACGTGAACCTGATAGAGGAAAATATGTCCACAAAGAATTGGTACATCAGTGTTGATAGCAGCTACTACTCACAACAGCCTCCAAATGGAAACAACCCAAATATCCACCAAGTAATAAATGAGTGAAAACAATGGAGTCCATCCACTTAGTCATATATTGTTGTTGTTTGTTGTTATGTGCCATTGAGTTGCCTGTGACTCATAGCAACCCTATGAATAATAGCTCTGAACCCTGGACTACTCTGAGCCAATTTCACTGATTATGACACACCTACCCACATTACCTCAGTTACTATGTCAATCCATCTCATCTGAGGTCTTCCCTCCTGCGCTGTCCCTTCACCCTTTCAAGCATGATGTCCTTCTCCAAGGACTGGTCCCTCCTGGCCACTTGCCCAAAGTATGTGAGACATAGCTTCAAAATCCTTGCCTCAAAGGAGAGGCTTGGTTTCACCCCCTCCAAGACAGACCCGTTTGTTCTCTTAGTGGTCCATGATATGTTCAATGCACTTCTCCAGCACCACAACTCAAAAGCAATGGTTCTTCTGTCATCCTTGGTCATTGCCCAGCTCTCTGATTCATAGCTTTGGTAAGACCGTGACTTGGATCAGGCATACCTTATTCCCTCGACTGACATCATTACTCTTTAACACTTTGGAGACGTCCCTGACAGCAGATTTTCCCAGTGCAATTAATCTTTTGATCTCCTGACTGTTAGTACCAAGAGTATTGATTTCACAAAGAGGAACAGAACCCCGATACCTGCTACAGTGTGGACAAAACTTGAAAACATACTAACTGAAAAAGGCCAGAAATAAAAGACCACATAGTGTATCATTCCATTCATATGAAGGGTCCAGAACAAAGAAATAGAAAGTAGATTAGTGGTTGCTTAGGGCTTGGGGCAGAAGTCTTGGTGACATTCAAATGTTAACTGAAAAGTTGGTGGTTCTAAGCCACACAGAGTTCCAGGGCAGCCAGTGAATTTCTGATGTATAGGAAGCAACTGAAAAGGTCATGGTTTAGATCAGGCACACCTTACTCTTTAAATTGACATCCGTTCTCTTTAGCACTCTAAAGAGATCCCTGACAGCAGATTTTCCAACATGCCTTTTAATTTCTTATTGTTAATACCATGGGTGTTGATTGTGAATCCCTTAGAGCAGCTGCCCTGAATTTGGACTTCTAACCTCCAGAATTGTGAGACAATAAATTTCTGTTCTTTATCACCACAACAAGAAAAAGGTAAACAACCCAATTGAAAAATGGGCACAGGATATGAACAGATACTTCAACAAAGAAGACATTCAGATGGCGAACAAACACATGAAGAAATGTGAAAAATCCCCAGCTCTAAAAGAGATGCAAATAAAAAACAACTATGAGATATCATCTTACCTCAGTAAGAATAGCAAAATTTAACAGAACAGCAAACAACAAATGCTGGTGAGGTTGTAGAGAAATTGGAACCCTTATTCTCTGTTGGTGGGAGTTTAAAATGGTGCAACCACTATGGAAGGCACTATGGTGCTTTCTCAAAAAGTTGAAAATAGAAAATACCATTTGACCCAGCAATTCCACTACTGGGAATATACCCTAAAGAACCCAGAACTGACACCCAAGCAGATATGTGCACATCCATGTTTACTGCGGCTTTGTTTACAATAGCAGAGAGTTGGAAACAACCTAAGTGCCCATCAACAAAGGAATGGATAGAGAAGCTGTGGTATATTCACACAATGGAATATTATGCTACATTTAAAAACAAGGAACTCATGCAATATTATTATACAAAATGGGTGACCCTGGAGGACATTATGCTGAGTGAAATATCTCAGTCACAAAAGAACAAATACTGCATAGTGCCACTTTTGTAAAGTGGAACTGACATTGAAGTTGGTGGGAAACTAAGAGGGGATAAATAATGTATATTGCTTTGAAACAGATGAGAGAGAGAGAGAACTGTTTAGGAGGACTATATGATTAGATATTTTTGTCATGACAAGAGTCCAGAATGAAAGCTGCAGAGTAGAGTGGATGGGGGGGGGGGAATTGTATAATAATGAAATAATTTTGTTTTATTTTTCAAAGAGAAAAGTGAACTAGGGAGGAGGGGTGGACAGGGAGGAAAGTGTGCAACTACGAATGAATGGAAATCCAAAGTCTCTGTAAACTTTCATTAAAATAAATTTTTTAAAAAGGAAAACATTCTGTACTTTAAAACGAGCCACATTTTTAAAAAAAAACACCCAAAACACCCCCAAAACCAAAAAGCCTAACCACATGATATTCTGTTACAGCAGCTCTACGAGATACTAATTAAATGATGAGCTATAGACAGTGATTCAAAGGAAACGCCCATGGCAGAGACCTCAAGGATGAATGAAAGTTTGTGCAAAAGCCCTGAGGTGAAATAAACTTGGCTATTGGAGGAGCAGGGAGGTGGCTGGAAAGAAAATGAAGAAAGGGGATGGGTGAGGGATGTAGGATGGGACCACACAGGGCTCCTGCCTGGGAAGAAGGGGGGGTTTTATGGATTTTTTTAGGCAATGGGGAACCATGAAAGACTTCAGAGCACAGAAGCGGCATGTGTGCTAAAATACATGTGATATAAAATGTAAAAGTCAGTGGACTTCACTACATTCGCTGAGTCCTGCAAACCTGCTCTATCTAGTTCCAGTATGCTTTCATCACCTTAGATGGAACTGCTATACCCATCAGCAGTTGCTACCCATTCCTCTTTCCCAGCTTCCCACGGCCACAAATCAACCTGCTTTCTGTTTCTAGAGATTTGCCTGTTTGAGACATTTTATCTAAATGGGATCATATAATGTATGGATTTTGTATCAGGTTTCTTGATATACCTTTTTAAAATTTTATTATTATTTGGCCCATTGCCATGGGAAAGTCTGCTGTTAGGGACCTCTCCAAAGTACTGAAGAGCAATGGTGTCTCTCTGGAGACTAAGGTGCGTCTGATACAGGCCATGGCCTTTGCAATCACTTGTTATGCATCAGAGAGTTAGTTGGACAATGACCAAGGAGGACAGAAGGAGAATTGATGCCTTTGAGCTGTGGTGCTGGAGAAGAGTATTGTGGGTACCATGGACTGCTAGGAAAACAAACAGATTCATCTCAGAGAGGGTTAAACCGGGCTGCTCCTTGGAGGCAAGGATTCTGGGGCTTTGTCTAACATACTTTGGACATGTTGTAAGGAGGGACTGGTCCTTGGAGAGGGACATCATGCTTGGTAGGGTGGAGGGACAGCACAGGAGGGGAAGGCCCTCTATGAGGTGGATTGATTCAGTGACTGGGTTAATCGGGATGGGAGTGTCAGAGACAGTGCGATTGGCACAGGACAGAGCAGAGCTTATTGTTCATAGGGTCATTATGAGTCGCAAGCGACTCGACGGCACATAACAACAACAACAACAACAACAACCGTCAAATCAGATCTGACTGGAACAGGACGAGATTGTCCCTCCTTCTCCAGTAAAGCGTCTGGTGGATTTGAACCACATACCTCTGGGATTGCAGTACAGCTTCCTGCCACTAGGCCACCAGAGCTCCCTTGATGTATCTTTCTAAAGAGAAGACTTAGATGGCAGGACTCAACTCCTTGCTGTTGGCTCATAGCTGAGCCTCCAATGGGTCTTCAGAGGCTGTGAAACACACAGGAGGAGATCACTCATCTTTCTTCTTCAGAGCCATTGGTGGATTTGAACCAGCAGGGAAGTACCTCAAAACTGTCAGAGAAGTGACACCTTTGGATTAACAGCACAACTTCCTACTGACCATCCCACCAGATGTCCTGGAAGGGCAGGAGTGGAGGCTGAAGCTTAGCTGTTGAAGCTTCAGGCTCGGCGGGATCAAGGCGATCCAAGAAACTTACCAGGGAAAGGTCTCTCTCCAGTTCTGGGCTCTGCTGTTCTAGAGTCCGCTTCATTCCCAGCTAAGGAAGATGCTGCCCTGCAGTCCTGCTCTGAACACTTTGAGTTAAGACTGAAAACCCAAATCCATAGCTGTTGAGCAATCTAACTCATGGTGACCTTGTGTGCTACTGACTAAAGAAGGCTAATCTCCATAGAGTTTTCTTGGTGGTGGTCTTTACACAGGGAGAATCCAGGCCTCCTTCTGCAGCACCACTGGATGAACCGGAACAGCCAACTTTCGGGTATAATAGTTGAGTGCAGACCATTTACACCACCTGGAGACAACAAGCTTGTCTGTTGTCCAACAGCCAGGACTGCATTTTGCTGACTAGTCCCAGTGCCCAGGGGGCCACAATGCACTAACCATGACCAGCAGGACTGGATGACAATACTGAGAGGGGGGCAGAGCACACTGGATACTGTTTCCAGGAGAAGAGGGTCCCTGAAGGCTTGCAGAGCCTGGGTCCTCACTACCGAGCTTTATGGCTGCAGCTGCTTTCCACTGGCCACGTCCATCTCACCGTCACCACTCCTTGTCCCAGTTCATTCCTGAGACATCCTTGTCTGTAAAATGGGCCATAAGGAGCATCTTGTACTCAAGGAACGGTCGGTCGATGGTCACAGAGTTTTACAGAGAGCAAGGTCCAGGTGAAGGAGAGAGCTTTTCTGCAGACGCACAGGATGTAGCCTGGGAGAGTTAGAGGTCCAGATGCAACAGGAAAGCACAGCTTGAATGAGGAGCAGCTGGGACATGGGGAGGTGACTGTCCGCCTGGCACTGCCAGGCTGCCTCTGACGGCCGCATTTGTCTTCTGTGGAAGGCCCAGTTCTAGCGTGCTCACCGCCCCTCCTGGCCCCCTCCTCTGCCCCAGTTTCTTGTTTACCCGTCCAGACCCACGATTTATTTTCGGACGAGAACGTCTGTCCTCCTCACTGTCTGTGGCCACCTGCCAGAGCCAAGCGCCAGCCACTCCAGGAGAAGGGAGGTCACAGGAATCCAGCCTGTCACCAAGAAGGTGAGATCCTGGGAGGGAGCTTGGTCTGGCCTGGCCATCTTTCCCCTTCATTCTTGATGAGGGACAATGGTGGCTAAGGGGTAGAATTCTTGCCTCCCGTGCAATAGCCCCAGGTTCGGTTCCTAGACAGGGCACCTTTGCAAGGGATTACCACCAATCTATCCAGGAGGCTGATGGGTTGCTGTTATACAGAGCCGGTTTCAGCATGAAGCATGACTTCCAGGGAGGGAAACTGGGAAGAAAGGCTTGGCAATCAGCTTCTGAAAATCAGTCAGTGGAAGCTGCACCCTCAACCAGGTGGGCTGACACAGTGACTGCAACAACGGGCTCCAGCGTGTCAGCGTGTCAGAGATTGTGAGGCTGGCACAGGATAGGACTCTTCACAGGGTTGCTATGAGTCAGACTCAACTCGACGACACCTAACAAAGCAACAGCAATGTGAACTGATAATGGGTATGGCAGAGGGCCAGTGGTGGTACAGACAGTGTTTCATTCGGCTGTTTGTGGGCACTGTCTGTGTGTCTTGTTCTTGGGCACAGTCGAGTCAAAAACGACTCATAGCTGACACTCCAGCTGACTTCCAGAAACCAGTTAATCTCATGGGAGTTGCCCGTCTTTTTCCCCCAGAGCAGCTGGTGGATTCGAACCATGTGCCTTTCGTTTGGCAGCACAACTCCTTACCATTAAGCTCCCGAAACTCCCTGTCGTCAGTGGGGTCACCATAACTTGATAGCAAAATAACAATGACATCATGCTGAATAGGGTGCACTGGGGTAACCGCCCTGCCACAGGATTTTACATCATTGCTTTCCCTTAATTATACAAATGTTAGGCAATTTCCTGATAGAGAATCAAAGAATCAGAAAAGAAAACAAACAAAAGCCGCAACCTCTCCCACATCACTCCGGCACAGAGCTGACCTCAGCGGGTGTTTCCATGCTCTGCCTTTTGGCGGTTTATTCTCTGCAGTTGCCTTGGTTACCTAAGGCACGTGCATTTATTAGAGGGGAGAGCAACCCACAACAGAAACTGTAACGAAAACTAAACAGCTACTACCCATTAATCAGAGCAAAAGCCCAGTTGCTCTCAAGTCAATTCGTGGCAATCCCCTGTGCCAGAGTAGAACAAAGCTGCAGATTTTCTGTATTTATTCAAGGTTGTATCTTTCCTCCATACCTATTCCATCTGTATGTGGAGCAAATGACTTGAAAAGATGGACTCTATGAAGAAGAGCATGGCACTAGGATTGCAGGGAGGCTCATCACCATCCTTCATTGTGCAGATGACTCAACCTTGTTTGCTGAAAGGGAAGACTTGAAGCACTTGCTGCAGAAGATCAAAGACCACAGCCTTCAATGTGGATTACACTTCAGTCTCAAGAAAACAAAAATCCTCACCACTGGACAAACGGGGGTGACACCCTGAGAGATGGAGGAAAACTGAAGTTGTCAAAGATTTCATTTTACTTGGATCCACAATCAACACCCTTGATAGCAGCAGTTAAGAAATCAAAGGATGATGGGAGCTCTGGTGGCCTAGTGGCAAGAAGCTGTACTGCAATCCCAGAGGTACGCAATTCAAGTCCACCAGATGCTTTGCTGGAGAAGGAGGGGTAATCTCCTCCTGTACTAGTCAGATCCGATTTGATGGCACACACACACACACACACATAAAAATAAAAAAAAAAGTAAATCAAAGGATATGTTGCACTGGAGAAATCTGCTGCCAAAGACCTCTTTAAAGTGCTAAAGAGCAAGGATGTCAGTTAAAAGACTAAGCCAAGCTATAGTATTTTAAATTTTTCTGTCATCAAGGACCTCTTAAAAGTACTAAAGAGTGTTGCTTCCTATGTATCTGAAATCTGGACAATGGATAAGGAAGATCAAAGAAGAATGAGTGTCCTGTCTTTGTACTGTGGCATTGGAGAAGAGTTTTGAATAGTTCATGGGCTGCCAAAAAGGGAAACAGACCTGTCTTGGAGGAAGTTGCTCTTTAGAAGTAAAAGTGATAAAACTTCATCTCACATATTTTGAGCATTTTTCCAGGAGGCAGGAGTCCTTGGACAAAGACGTTGTACTGGGGGGAAAGTAAAGGATCAACAAAAGAAAGGGCGCTCAAAAATATGGATCAACACAGTGACCGCAACAGTCACCCGTCCACGTGAGGGACAATGAGGATGGCAGGAGAGGGCAAGGCTCAAATCTGGTGATCACAGGGTCACCATAAGATACAGTGGACTTGACAACACAAGGGACTAACAACAACACAATTTATTTTTAAATTTTATTTTGTTATTGTTAAAACTGTTGATGTTGTTATTGTTTGCCTTTGAGTCAAGCATGACTCATAGCGACACTATGAACTAAAGGCCTGAAGCCCCTATACAGCTATAGACATTTATCAAAATTCATAGAGTTTCCGGAGGCATCTTATTTAGGACCTGGATGCCACTCCTGCTTCCAAACCTGTCATACTATGAATAGGAAAAAAAAAGAGAGAGAGAAAGAGAGATAAAACACCAATTCAATAGTCTCTGCATGTATGAGTCATTGATGTTGATTACATTCTTTTTTTTTTACATTGATTACATCCTTGTGCAATCATCTTTACCCCTTTTTTCTGAGTTATTTGCACCCCATCAACATAGATTCTCTGCCCCCTAAGGTTCCTCTGTAATCTTTCCAGTTGCTATTGTCAATTTGATTCCAGAATGATAGTTCTTAAAAGAGCATAATGCTCAAGGAAGATAATTAAACAAACAAACAAACAAGCAAAAAACAATACAAAAACAGTGAAGTGAAATTGATTTCAAGAAAACTAGGGAGTATCTTTGGTTTAAAGTTTAAAGATTAGTCTGGGGAATAATTTTAGAGGTTCATCTAACCTCCATGGCCCCAGAAAGTGTACAAGATTTTGAAAATACATTCTACATTTCCCCCCACTTGATCAAAATTCTTATATAAAATCTTTGATGGAAACATTCAGTCATAGTAGCCAGGCACCATCCAGTTTTTCTGGTCGTTTGGGAGAGAAAGCAGCCACATTCCATGCCTTCCTTCTATTCCAGAGCCCTCTTCCTTTGTTGCTAATGAATAAAGACCAGCCTGGGAATGGCTGCTTGCAAATGTGTAAGACCTCGAGTACCACACAGAGAATTTGGATGGATAACAGAAGCACAGAATACACCGTTAGGCCAAATAACTGAGATGTTCATGGAACCATAACCTTAAACTTCCATGCCAAGCAATCAAACCTATGAGCTGAGTTCATATTAAACTCAATGACACGCCACAACAAATAAGGGGGACCAATCAGACTCATAGCCACCCTCTGCATAGCAGAAGGAAACCCCGCTCCTCCCACAATCTCTGATGTGCTTAAGCTCATTTCTGCAGTCACTGTACCAATCCGTCTCCTTGAAGATCTTCCTCTTTTCTCACTGATCCCAGACTTTTATCAAGCTTGAGGTCTTCCTCTAGGGACTGGCCCATCTTGATAATACGCCCAATATATGTGAGACAAAATCACTCCATCCTTGCTTCTAAAGAGCACTTCTTCCAAGACAGATTTGTTTGTTCTTTGGCAATCAAAAAGAAGTCTTTTTTATTGTGAACAGGGAGAAAATTTACAGAGCAGATCCATTTGTCCCCAAAATAAGAACAGTTAATATTATAAAGTTATTTCTTAGAAAATACAGTTCAGCCAAAGGTGGAATTGTTTCTTATTGCTTTGCCCAGAATGAACCCTCTTAAAAGCTTTAATGCAAACAAACAAATCAGGTGCCATTGAGTTCACACCATGTGTGTTAGAATCAAACTCTACTCCGCAGGGTGAAAGGACTGGTTTTTCTAACCTAAGATCATCAGAGCAATATTTTTCAAAATCTATTTTTTATACCTTTCCCTCTGCTTACAAAAATAAGACATTCATAACACACACATATATAAAGACATACACAAAGTTGTAATTTTTGTTAGTTGTCATCTAGTTGATGCTTGAAGTGGATCACAAGGTATTGTGGCTCACCTTAAGGAGAATGGGAATCCCAGAATAATTCCTTGTGCTTGGACCAGGAGGCAGTCATCAGACCAGAGCAAGGAAATACTGGCTGGTTTGAAATCAGGGATGCATCCTATCTGCATAACTTTTCAATTTGTATGAAGAACAGATCATCCTGGAGGCTGGGCTCTATGAGGAGGAATGTGGCATCATAATTGGAGGAAGATTCCTCAACAATCCATGTCATGCAGATGACACAACCCTTGCTTACTGAAACTGAGGAGGACATGAAGTGTTTACTGCAGAAAGCCAAGGGCTGCAGTCTTCAATATGAATTGAAAAAAAAATATGAATTGAAGCTCAATATAAAAAAGAAAAAGATTTAAAACCAAACAAAAACAAAATACAAACCCAAAACAAAACAACAAAATGACAAAAGACAAGGATTCTCACCACCAGGTCAATTGGCAGCACCATGAGAGATGGAGAGGAGATTGAGGTGTTAACAATTTCTGTTTGCTCAGCTCCACAATCAACACTCTTGGCACCAGCAGCCAGGAAATCAAAAGATGAATTGCATTGGGGAAATCTGCTGTTAGGGACCTCTCCAAAGTGCTAAAGAGCAACGATGTCAGTCTGGAGACTAAGGTGCACCTGATCCAGTCCATGGTTTTTGCAATTACTTACTATGCATCACAGAGATGGACAATGACTAAGAATGACTGAAGAAGAATCAATGCTTTTGAGTTGTGGTGCTGGAGAAGAGTCTTGAACATACCATGGACTGCCAAGAGAACAAACTATAGAAGGTGAAACCCGGAGACAAGAAATTTGAAGCTCTGTCTTACATACTTTGGGCATGTGGTTAGGAGTGACCAGTCTTTGGAGAAGGAGAGGAAGACTCCAGATGAGATGGATTGACATGATAATTGAATTAATAAGGGTGGGTGTGTTTCAGGCAGTGAGACTGGCTCGAGATCCATCTGGTTAAGAGTCTTTCTTTCTTTCACTGACCCTCTATCTTTCCAAGCGTGATGTCCTTCCCTACAGAACAGACTTTCCCCACACCATACCCATGCCATGAGGCTTTTGCTGCAGAAGGTCAAGGACTGCAGCCTTCAATATGGATTGAAGCTTAACATCAAGAAAACAAAGATTCTCACCACTGGACCAATTAGCAGCATCATGATGGATGGAGAGGAAGGAGATTGACATTGTTGATGACTTCAGCTCACTTGGTTCCACATTCAACACTCTTGGCACCAGCAGTCAGGAAATCAAAGACGAATTGCATTGGGAAATCTGCTGTCAAAGACCTCTCTAGAAACCTGAAGATCAACGCTGTCAGTATAGAGACTAAGGTGTGCTTGATCCAGGCCATGGTCTTTGCAATTACTTGCTTTGCATCCAAGAGCTGGACAATAACTAAGGATGACAGAAGAAGGATCAATGCTTTTGAATTGTGGCATTGGAGAAGAGTCCTGGATATACCGAGGACTGCAAGAGAATAAACAGATCTCTCCTGAAGAGGGTGAAATTGAGCTGCTCCCTGGAGGCAAGGATTTTGAGTCTCTATTTCACATACTACGGGTACATGGCCAGGAGGGACCAGTCCTTGGAGAAGTTCATCATGCTTGGAAGGGTGAAGAGACAGCACAGGAAAGGAAGACCCAGGATGAGATAGATTGACTCAGTGACTGGAGAAATGGATTAAGTCTGTTGGAGATGATGGGATTGGCTCAGAACAAGGCATGTTTTAGAGCTAATGCACATAGAGCCACTATGAGTCACAGTAGGCTCAATGGCACACAACAACAACAACACTGTACACATATATGAGATGAAGCTTCATCATCCTTGCCTCTAAGGAGCCCTCTGGCCACACTTTCTCCAAGATGTATCTGTTTGGTTTTTTTGGCAGTTCATGGAATATTCAGTACTCTTCTCCAATACCACAACTCAAAGGCTTTGATTCTTCTTGTTATCCTTATTCATTTCCCAGGTCTCAGATGCACAGCAAATAATTGAAAAGACCATGGCCTGAATCAGATGCACGTTGGCCTGTAAACTGACATCATAGCTCCTCAGTACTTTGGAAAGGTCCCTGACAGCAGATTTCTCATTGCATTATGTCTTTTTTTTTTTTTTGCATTATGTCTTTTGACCTTCTGACTGCTGGTACCAAGGATGTTGATTGTGGATCCAAGTGACACAAAAATCATTGACAATTTCAATTCTTTTTCCATGAACCTGATGTTAATAATATACCCAGGGGTGAAAATTTTTGTCTTCTTGATGTTGATATGTAATACCTATTGAAGGCTATAGTCTTTGATCTTCTGCATCAAAAGTTTCCAGTTCCCCTCACTTGCAGCAAGCAAGGTGTGTCATCTGTATACCATAGGTGGTTGGTGAGTCTTCCTCCAATCTTTTTTAAGTTTAAATAATAATAATAATAATAATTATTATTATTATTATTATTATTATTACTGTAAGAAAACATGTATGGGGATCTAAGGGAGTAAGAGGTGGGAGCAGAAGGGTAAGGATGGGTAGGGATGAAATCATAGGGCTGCATTTGGTGGATGGAGGGAGTGGGTAAAGGAAATGAGAAAGATCTGGTGGGGACTGGAGAAGACAGGGTAATGGTGGGCAAAGTCCAATTGTGATTCTTTTTTTTTATTTGTGGTTTCCCCATTTTGGAATAGGGGTGCCGACTCCCTGGCTGCTTCATGCTGAACAGGGGTGTTGAGATGATGGGTAAGGGGAGTCCATTTCAACTTTTTACTTGTGGTCTTGAGTTGAAGCTTCATGCCTTCTTGTTCAGTGAGAAGATATTTTTATGACATTTTCTGCTCTCTGGGATGCAAGGTGTTTGCGTGGGTGAATACAGTGGGAGTGGCTGGCTGAACTTTGAGGCTTCATCCACCTTCACTTCCTTAGCTGGCTGTTATGTTTCCCTCGGTCCCTGGGACTGGGCTCTGGGTTCAGGTTCTGGAACAAGACTCAGTGTCCAAGTTACCTATAGGAAAGGAAGCAAACCTAGAGACAACAAACTTGTGAATTACAAATAAAAGGGTTTTGGAGGTGTTATTACAGGTGCACTGGAGGAGGAGATGGAGGGAAGTGACTTAGATAAAATTCCTCATACACATCAGGCAACTCTTCCCAGGGACCAGGTGGCTCTCCCCTGGGGACTAGGTGGCTCTCCTCAGGGGCTTTTCTGAGGTCTGGACCTTGAGCCTTGCCAGGGACCGGAGCAGGGACAACACTTCCCTTTCTCTTGGCCAAGTACTCTAATTGTAACTCAAAGTAGATACTATTACTTTCCCCTTCCACAAAAGGAGAAGGGGCTTCCTGAGTAGTGAACAGACCCACTCAAGGTTGAAAAAGTAATAAAGGCAGTAGAACAGCGACACAAACCAAGGTTGTCTGAAGGCAGGCGGTGAGATGACAAGCTCTGGGTGACACTTGGGTTGGCCATCTTTCATCTTCCTCTGCAAGCAAAATCCTGCTGAAGATCATCTTCAGAATGCCCAGAAGAGTCCATGCCAACTTCTGGAAGGGCTTTCACCTACAGGGCGCACCAATCTTCCTCCAATCTTGATGCCACATTCTTCCTCATAGAATTCATAGAGTTCTCAAATGATGTGCTCAGTATGCAAATTGAATTGATATGAAGAAAGAATGCAGCCCTGACACACACTTTTCTTAATTTTAAACCATGCAGTGTTCCCTGGCTTTGTTTTGAAAGTAGCTTCTTGGTCTAAGTGTAGCTTTCATATGAGCATAATTAAGTGGTCGGAGATTCCCAGTTTTCTCAGTGTTAGTGATAGTTTGGCAATTATCTGTCAAGCTACTGTGCTAGTTGTTCTTGGATAATTTTCAGCAATATTTTATTTGCATGTGATATTAATTCAAGCTGCACTGAAGGCATTGGCAAAATAATAAGGCCCCAGGACCTGATAGGATACCACTTAATGTGTTTTAACTAGTGGATGTAGGGAGCTCTGATGTCCTAGTGGCAAGAAGCTGCACTGCAATCCTAGAGGTACGTGGTTCGAATCAACCAGATGCTCTGCTCAGGAAGGAAGGACAAGACGCTGCCTGACAGCTGCCACCATGAAGTTCAACCCTTTCGTTACCTTGGACCGCAGCAAGAACCACAAACGCCACTTCAATGCCCCTTCGCATGTGCGCGAGAAGATCATGTCCTCCCCTCTGTCCAAAGAGCTGCGGCAGAAGTACAATGTGCGCTCCATGCCCATCCGCAAGGATGACGAGGTCCAGGTGGTGCGAGGTCATTACAAAGGTCAGCAGATTGGCAAGGTAGTCCAGGTGTGCAGAAAGAAGTATGTCATCTACGTCGAAAGAGTGCAGCGTGAGAAGGCTAATGGTACCACAGTGCATGTGGGCATTCATTCAAGCAAGGTGGTTATTACCAGGCTGAAATTGGATAAAGATCGGGGAAAAAAATCTTGAACGTAAAGCTAAATCTCGGCAAGTTGGAAAAGAGAAAGGCAAATACAAGGAAGAACTAATTGAGAAAATGCAGGAGTGAATGCAACCTGAGGAGCAATCGCAGTTTAACTAGATTTCCATCTGAGTATGCGTTCTTGTGATGTTCCAAAATGACCCTCTCGTTCAGAAGTGACTATAAATCTGCCTTTGCAATTTTGATTCCTATTTTTAAGAATAAAAATTGGAAATGTTTTCCCAGTTTAAAAAAAAAAAAGAAGGGAGGACAATCTCCTCCTGTACCAGTCAGATCCGATTTGATGGTACACACACACACACACACACACACAAAAAAAAAAAAAAAAAAGGAAAAAACAAAACCAAAAAACCCTAATGGATGTAGCCCTGGAAGTACTCACCAGTCTATGCCAGGATAGTTATAAGACAGCTACTTGGAAACTGATTGGAAGAGATCCGTATTTGCTCCCATTACCAAGAAAGATGATACAACATGCTACCATAGATTACCTAATAATCATAATAGACCACTTAATTTTCCCACTAGCATTTTCATAATTTTTTCCAAATTTATGCCTAAACATAAATTCCTACTTTTTTTCATTTTTTATCCTCCTTGTTTGAGTGTGGCAATGTGTAAAAGGGGCATGAATAAAAGGTATTCACCTCAGGTGTGGACTTTTTACACATCCACCAGCTCAACCTAGGTGGTTCCCTATGCCCTTCAGTATGTTGTCTCATCTTTTAAGCAGCCAAATGAATCCTATAGCCCTGGTTGCACAGTAGTTAAACTCTTGGCTTTTTATGAGAAGCTTGGTGGTTCAGATCCACCATCGGCCTTTGGGAGAAAGAAATTACTATTCGCTTCCGTAAAAATGACAGGTTTGAGGGGAGCTCTGGTGGCCTAGTGGCAAGAAACTGTACTGCAATCCCAGAGGAACACGGTTCGAATCCACCAGACGCTCTGCCGGAGAAGGAGGTGCAATATCCTCCCGTACCAGTCAGATCTGATTTGACGGTACACGCACACAAAATAATAATAATAAAAAAAGACAGGTTTGGAAGCCCTATGGGAGAATTGTCCTCTGCCCTGCAGAGTATCTGTGAATCAGAATTGACTTGCTGGCTGTGAATTTGGGTTTGATTTTCTGGTTTATATGTCCCGTTATCTCCATACAAGTTTCCCTTTTCAAGACAATATTTACCATTTTCCTTTCAGCTCTGAACCATGCCCTATCCTGAGCCAGTCTCACTGTCTCCCACACACCTGCTCCCATAACCCCAGTCACTGTGTCAAATCTATCTCATCCAGCGTCTTCCTCTCCTGTGCTGTCCCTCCATCGGGCTGAGCACGATGTCCTTCTCCAAGGACTGGTCCCTTCTGGCCACATTCCCAAAGTATGTGAGAAAGAGCCTCAAGATCCTAGCTTACCAGGAGCAGCCCAGTTTCACCCTCTCCAGAACAGACCTGTTTGTTCTCTTGATGATCCATAGTAAGTTCAGTGCTCTTCTCCAGTTCCACAATGCATTGGTTCTTCTGCCACCCTTAGTCATTGTCCAGCTCTCTGATGCATAGCCAGTAATTGTGAAGATCATGGCCTGGATCAGGCACACCTTAGTCTCTAGACTGACATCGTTGCTCTTTTGCATACTGGAGAGGTTCCTGACAGCACATTTTCCCAAAGTAATTCATAGGCAATCTTAAGTCCTCAGCATTATAACTCTTTTTTTCATATTTAAAAATTTTTTCCTTTTTTAATAATTCAAAATTGAATAGCTTCATCTAGAGGCATATGAAATAATACATGAAATGAAATGAGTCAGTCACAAAAGAACAAATATGGTGTAAACCCACTGATGTGAAATAACAGGACTTGCAAACATTTAGAGACCAAAATACCCAGAGTGCTTCCGGGGATGGGATGGAGGGCCACAGGGAGAGCCATAGCTGAGGGGACACTGAGTTTCTGGTAAAAGTGATGGAGAAATTTGGAAATGAGTAACAGTTGTGGTTGCCCAATGTGACGATGATAATCAGTGTCATTGAAATGGACACATACAGAGTGCTGAATTGGCAAACATTTTGCTTATGCATATTCTTAACACATTTTTTTAAAAAAGAGATAATACAAAGATGTTCAGTGTATAAGTCACTTCATCTCCCCCACTTATACCCCAAGAGTAGTGTCATGTGACATTTTCAGAACCTGTAGATCTTACTCCGATCGATTTCTTCAGTTTTAAAAGTACTTCTAAAAAAAAAAAGTACTCCTATGAGAGTTGGAAACAAACAGTATACATTATTTATCCCATCTTTCTCAGTCTCCCCCCAAACCCCATGTCAGTCCTGTTTTACAGCAGTGGCACTATGCAGTATTTTTCCTTTTGTGAGTAAGATATTTCACTCAGCATAATGTCCTCCAGGGTCACCCATTTTGAATAATATTGCATGAGTTCCTTGTTTTTCAATGCAGCATTCCATTGTGTGAATATACCACAGCTTCTCTATCCATTCGTTTGTTGATGGGCACTTAGGTTGTTTCCAGTTCCTTGCTATTGTGAATAAAGCCGCAATAAACATGGGTGTGCATATATCTGCTTGGGTGGCAGTTATGGTCTCTTCAGGGTATATTCCCAGTAGTGGAATTGTTGGGTCAAATGGTATCTCTATTTGCAACTTTTTGAGAAACCACCACACCACCTTCCACAGTGGTTGCACCATTTTACACTTCCACCAATAGTGAATAAGGGTTCCAGTTTCTCCACAACCTCGCCAGCATTTCTTGCTTGCTATTCTGTTAAATTTTGCTATTCTGATTGGGTTGAGATGATATCTCATAGTTGTTTTGATTTGCATCTCTCTTTGAGCTGGGGATTTTGAACATTTCTTCATGTGCTTGTTGGCCATCTGAATGTCTTCTTTGATGAAGTGTCTGTTCAAATCCTGTACCCATTTTTCAATTGGGTTGTTTATCTTTATCTTGTTGTGGTGCCAGAAGCAATTCTTGTGGCCTGTGTTTGAACCATCAAGTTTTCCATTGGTACTCAAGTATTTAAATATGTTCACCACCCAGGGCACCTAATAATAATAGTCATCATTGTTTCCTGAGTGCTACTTGTCTGCCAGGCATCTCAGACTGGCTGGGGCTTGTGAGAGAGAAGGTCCTAACAGATTCATGAGGAGGGAGGGAAGTAATCAACATAAAAGACTCTATGTGAGAAAGTCCTTTGCACCAGTGATGAATTTGCATGTGTATGGTTTGAGGTAGGGATCAAAGTTCATGTAGTTTCTTTTATTCTGCTCTCCCACACAGATATTCAACTGGTCTAAAATTATTTATTGAAAAATCCTATCCTGACCTGAGCTTATGCAGCAAAGCAGGGACGGAGCAAGGATTAGAGCCCAGCTCCATCGGGCTCTAGCCCAGCCTGTCCTGACAGCCAGTGAGCACACTCAGCACTAACAGTGCCATGGAGTATTTTTAAAGCTGAGAGTAGTTGCCAACGGAAGCAGGGTGGGGAGGCCTAGGCCAGCTCTAACGCGCTTCCTTCCTGCCAGGATGGAGAAACATCTCCTCTGCCTTCTGCCCTCCCCTACCCCACCTTTCCTCCTTTTTCCCTTTTCCTGCTTCTTGGAGGGGAGGGGGCAAGGGAAGCTGTGCAGGAGGTCCAGCGCCTTCATGCAGTGGGAGAGATGTTCCAGGGAAGACTGATTCCATGTGTTCGCTTTGTCCCCAAGACTCGGTCACCAGACCACCGTCAAACTTATGCAGTGTCCCCCAAGAGCCCCCAAAACAGCTGCCATCACCACTGTGGATTGTCAGTTGTGCAGAAGCTACTTCCCACTGTAGCCACAGGGAACATTCCAGATCTTACAATCACACCATGCCACTCCCTAGGGAAAAACTCTCCCTGTTCTCCTCTCTCTCCTCTTCCCCTTACTCACTCTGTTGCAGCCACACCTAACTCCTGGCTGTTCTTCAAACCTGCCAGCTCATTCCTGCCGCAGGGTCTTTGCATGGCTGTGCCCTCCTCCCCATCTCAGTATGCCTGGCTCCTGCTCCTTTCTCTTGAGGTTCTCAGCTCACAAATTACCCCTCAGAGAGGATACCTCTATACTTTGCATTAGTTCCGTCCTCGCCAGTCCGTTCTCCCACTTCCTATCTGATTTTTTTCTCCCATGTCGTGGTCTCTCCATAGTCTCTCTCCTCTATACAATAAGATTCTCTATACAATCTCTCTTCTTTATACAATAAGCATAAAAAGCAAAGCCTCTCTTTGCCATTTATGCTTATTGTACAGCAGGCACCCAGCCCAAGACCTGGGACATAGCACCACTCAATATTTTTTTTTCCACTCAATATATTTTTGTTGAATGAGTAAATGAATAAAATTGGTTAGGGCTCTGGTAGGGACTAGAACATGCCCTGAGGCCCAGCCACAGGATGGACTTCTGACACATTTACCAAGTTAGTCACAGCCACGAAGGTGTTACAGGAAGTGAGGTGGGAGTGTAAGGCAGGTAATCCAATTAGTTTTAGATTTGGATTCAATTAGATTTAGCTCAATGGTCAGCTGGCATGGTGGCCTGAGGCAAGCAACCTCTGCTCTGAGCTTCAGTTTTCTTCCCTATGAAACAGGCAATGTGATTGCAGCTTTGTACACCTGATGGAAGCTGCTTAAAGTGTGAAAGAGCAAAGATGGCACTTTGAAGACTAAGGTGTGCTTAAACCAAGCCAGTATATGTTCAATTATCTCCTAAGCATTTTGAAGCTGGACAAGAATAATGAAAACTAAAGACTAAAGAATTGATTCATTTGAATGATAGTCTGTAGTCTTTAATATGGATTGAAGCTTAACATCAAGAACACAAAGATTCTCACCTCTGGGCCAATTGGCAGCACCAAAATATAATAAATGGAGAAGAGATTAAGGTTGTTTAACAGTTTCAACTTGCTCAGTTCCACAATCAACACTCTTGGCACCAGCAGTCAGGAAAGCAAAAGACAAATTGCACTGAAGAAGTCTGTTATCAGGGACCTCTCCAGAATGATGAGGAGCAATGACGTTGGTGTAGAGACTAGGCTGTACTTGGTACAGGCATGGCCTTCACAATTACATGCTATGCATTAAAGAGCTGGACAATGCCTAAGGATGACAGAAGAAGAACTGATGCCTTTGAGTTGTGGTGCTGAAGAAGAGTCCTGAACATACCATAGACTGTCAGGAGAACAAACAGTTGTGCTTTTATGCAATCTGTCATTTACATTGTGTTTTGTTCACGTACATTGTACTTTTATACAATTATTCCTACCCATTGTATTTTTTTTTATTATTATTTTGTGTGCGTGTACCGTCAAATCAGATCTGACTGGTACAGGAGGATATTGCGCCTCCTTCTCCGGCAGAGCGTCTGGTGGATTCGAACCGTGTTCCTCTGGGATTGCAGTGCGGTTTCTTGCCACTAGGCCACCAGAGCTCCCCTCCCATTGTATTTTTTATTTACAAAATTTAAATACATTGTTTTTCACACCAGATTCTTCCAATTTCCCTCATCCCTCCATCATATTGTACAACCCCATTATTAATCCCTCCTTCCCCTGCACACCCTCATCCCTCTGCTTCCACCCCTCTTAGTTCCTCATATTCATTCTACAATAATGGTTTTATACAACATTTGTTCTTGTGGGACTGAGTTTGTTCACTCAGCCTAATGCTCTGCAGTCCCTCCCAAGTTAGGTAACAGTTTACAAAATCCTTGCTCCTGTGTGCTGTATAGTATTCCATTGTATAATGTACCATAATTCCTCAATTCATTCAATTGTGGTTGGACATCTGGGCTGTTTCTTTGTTCTTGTGATGGTGAATAATGCTGCTATGAACAGTGGTGTACAAGTCTCCATTTGTGCCCCAGTTCTCATTTTCTCAGGGTATATTCATTCCAAGCAGTGAGAATTTTGAAGCTGTCTCACATACTTGGGGCACATGGATAGGAAGGTCTGTTCCTTGGAGAAGGACATCATGCTTGGAAGGGTTGGAGGGACTGTGCAGGAGAGGAAGACCCCAGATGAGATGGATTGATATAATAACTGAGGTGATCAGGGTGGGTGTGTTGCAGTCAATGACACTGGCTTAGGACAGGACAGGCTTCAGTGCTATTGTACGTAGGGTCACTATGAGTCACAGGCAGTTCGATGGCACATAACAACAACCACCTTTCATTGTTGGAGGCAAGGAGGGTGAACACTTTGGACATCTTGCTGTTGTTGTGTACCATCGAGTCAGAACCAACCCATAGCTGATCCACCGGCAGATTTTCAGAGGCAGTGAATCACATGCAGGGATATTGCCCCTCCTTCTCTCCCAGAGCATCGGGTGAACTTGAACTATGTGCCTTTGGGATTGCAGTGCACTATCCTGCCACTAGGTTGCCAGAGCTGGACATGTTACTAGAAGAGTCTATTCCTTGGAAAGGGACATCATGCCTGGAAAGGTGGAGGATCCGCAAAAGAGAGCAAGATCTTCAATGAAATAGATTCACAAAAGGATTATAGCAATGGGCTCAATCTTCTTCAGAGATTGTGAAGATGGCACCGGATGGGACAGGGCTCAGGTCTGTTGTTCCTAGGGTTGCTATGAGTCCTACTCGACTTGAAGACACAGAACATCAACAGCACTCGGTGCCAGGGCTCAGGCAGCCAGTCGTCGTCATCATCAGACGTCTGGGAGCCAGAAGCCCAACCAAGGCCCACAGTAGAAGGTTAATGCTGAATGCGGCCATAGTCTAACTCCAGGGCTTCCTTCCCTCCCTCCCTTCCTCTCTTGCTTTTCCTCCTTCCTTCTTTTTGAGCATCGACTTGAACTTAGGTTACCCTCCTGCACCCTAGTTTATTAACCACGAAGCCTCCCCCTCCACCCCAACCCCCTGCCCCAGCCTCAGCTGTAACTGCTTGTCTCAGCACAACCCAGCAGGCCCAGCACTAGCCCTGAGCTCTCAGTGGCTCCTCCTCCGCAGGACACGCCCCAGCCCAGCTCCGCCCACTGGACTGAGCTGGGCCACTGTCCTTGTCCGCAGCTTAGACCATCCGCCAACCCCCCATGGTCCTGCTCAACCCACGTAACAGCTTTACTCCTCTAAGTAGAGACCTTGATCCTGATTTCATCTTCTGGAAGAGTTTCTGCACTTCAGATTGCTTCAGGGCTGCTGGTCCCCTTCTGGTCCTGTGTGACTCTCCAGTACCCCCGCCTGCCCCTTGCTCACCTCTGTCCATCTTCCCAGGTTGGCATGCTCTCCGTAGGCACGTGTGAGCCCAGGCTCAGCCCACAGCTCCCACCCTAGTTCAGCTTTATCTGAGGGTTGGTTGCTCAGTGCTCTGTAGAACTCCTCACTGCCCCAGACGCCCCTGACAGCAGCTACACACCTAAGAACTAGTCCGCGGGCTGATCCAGTCTGTGAAACCCCCATGAGCGATTCCGCCCCAGCCTTGTCTCATGGAAGGGTCACTCCCCCATTGGTCCTCCATGGTGTTTATGTTGCTATGTGCCCTTGAGACAACTATGACTCACAGCATGAAAAACAGCTCTGAACCACCTTGCCCTGTCCTGAGCCAACCTCACCGTCTCTGACACACCTGACCCCGTTGCCACAGTCACTGTCAATTCATCTTATCCAGGGTCTCCCTCTTCTGTGCTGACCCTCCGCCCTTCCAAACATGACGTCCTTGTCCTTCGTCAAGGACTGGCCACTCCAGATAACATGTCAACATACGTGGTCCTCTATAGCTCAACTCAGATTTCTCAGCCTCCTGGGCAGGTACTCTTTTTTTTTTTCTTCTAGGATTTCAATTTTTTATTATTATTGTGTGTGTGTATGTGTGTGTGTATGTGTGTGTCTACCATCAAATCAGATTTGACTGGTGCAGGAGGAGATTGTTCCTCCTTCTCCAGCAAAGCGTCTGGTGGATTTGAACCGTACACCTCTGAGATTGCAGTACATCTTCTTGCCTCTAGGCTACCCTGGTCAAATACTCTTGCTAGACACAAGTGGACCATATGACCCAACAACCCCCTTAGGGTGGTTGCCCATTCCCATCTCCAGCCTAACTGGAGGCCTCGTTCCAGTTCAAGCAGAGATAGTGGCTGCCATGTGCCTGCGTCACCTCTGACCTCTGTGTCTCATCTTTCCCTCAATGCAGTGGTCTTGGAGGATTCACCCCCAAACTTGCCTCTGCAGGCCCTTACAATGTGACCCGGAAGTGGCTTTGCACTGCTTTAAGCTTGAGTTCCCCCTCTGTGCAATGGGGGTAAGTCAAGTGCTCTCCTGAAAACCCAGTCCCTCCTTTCACAACTATGACTCAATAAAGTTCCTTAACAGGGCCTCAGGCTCCCCACCCATGAAGGGGGATCCTAGCAGCCTGGTGGGAGGACAGAATAGACTCTGAGGAGCTAGTATACAGCTGGAGCTCAAAAAGTGCTGAGTGCTATGGAGGGGCAGTGTGAACATTAAGGGATTGGAAGGATCATAACCAGGATGGAGCCCACAGACTGGGGTGGCACTAAGCCTCAGTTTCCTCTCCTGTAAAATGGGGCTAACAGATCCTGATGGGCCCCTAGGGGAATCTCCTGCCCGGATGTGGTGTTAGTACTTAGTAGATACTTTAGAATAATGGACATTTTCCTGCTATAGTCTCAATCGCGGCTCAGGCATCACTTTGGGGACATGAACTGCTGGCCACTTTGGGCAGACACTGAATGGAAGCCAGACCCAGTGTGTTTCATGTCTCTGGAAAGCCTTGTAACTTCATGAGCACTGGATTGTCCTTGGGACTGTGAGGACTGATTGCTGAGCCCAGAGGTGGTAGGTGAGCCTGGAGGTCTGGAGCTGAGAAGTGCACTGGCAGGGGGACCCACCAAACCAGCAGAGGAGGACACAGAGGTAGGCCCATCAGAGACTGATCTTCACACCATACTGGTGGACCTTCACCCCAGCGGAGAAGCCAGTGCCAAGGCCCTGTCATGACAATGGTGATAAAGGCCAGAAGAGGATGTGCACTTGCCCTGGACCAATCTGGGTTTCCCCTAGGATCTGTATAAAAAAGGATTGTCAGAAGAAGCCCTGCCTCCTTTCCCCCACCCCAGACTTCTCTCCTCTCCGGGTTCACAGACATGGAGCCTCCACAAGTCCCGAGGCCACTGCTGCAAGATGATCTTAATGGAAAAGGACTGGTTGGTATTGATCCCCAGAGTCATGCCATCCCCCCAACTATCTCCCTGACAGCAAGGCTACCACCCCCTTAGTCTATAGCTCATTCTTTCCTCAAGGTAATTTGTCCCCTTCACCCCCAAGCACCTCAAATCTGCCCCTTCAGTCTTTCTCCGTGACAAGGGGTGGATTACCCAATAAGCAAGATAACTGGAGTTTACTTGCTATTCTGTTGTGAACAATTCCACAAGGATTTCCCCACCTCCTTATGACAACCCCTGTTTGGGACGGGAAAATGGAAAAGAGGCTTTAATTTTGTGGGAAGGTGCTGTGGTGTTGGGAGAGAAACGGAGACTGTTGTTGTTGTTGTTATGTACCGTTGGGTCGCTTGTGACTCATAGCGACCCTATAACAGCCCTAAACTCTGTCCTGTGCCAATTGCAGTCTCTGACACACCCATCCTGATTACCCCAGTCACTGAATCAATCCACCACATAGGGGGTCTTCCTCTTCTGCCCTGTCCCTCCACCCTACCAAGCATGATGTCCCTCTCCAAGGACCTGTCCCTCCTTGCAACATGTCCAAAGCATGTCACACGGAGCCTCAGAATCCTTGTCTCCAAGGAGCAGCCCGGTTTGACCCTTTTCAGGATGAATCTGTTTTCCTAGCAGTCCATGGTACCCTTAATACTCTTCTCCAGCACCACAGCTCAAAGGCATCAATTCTCCTATCCTCCTTAGTCATTGTCCAACTCTCTGATGCATAGCAAGTGATAGCAAAGACCATGGTCTGTATCAGATGCACCTTGGTCTCCAAAGAGACACCATTGCTCTTCAGTACTTTGGAGAGGTCCCTAACAGCAGACTTTCCCATGGCAATACGTCTAATTTCCTGGCTGCTGGTGTCGAGAGTGTTGATGGTGGAGCCAAGCAAACTAAAGCTGTGAACAATCTCAATCTCTTCACCATTCATCCTGATGCTGCCAATTGTCCAGTGGTGAGAATCTTTGTCTTCTTGACATTGAGTCTCAATCCATATTGGAGGCTGCAGTCCTTGACCTTCTGCAGCAAGCGCTTCAGGTCCTTCTCAGTTTTAGCAAACAGGGTTGTAACGGAGACTAGTCACACCTAAAAGTGAAAAACTGTAAGGAAGCATGAGCCAACTGATGCTACCTTAACCCACTGTGGTCAAGTTGGTTCCAACCCGTGGTGATCCTCCAACGGGTTTCAGAGGCTGTAAATCTTTACTGGAAGACACTATCTTCCTTCCTTGGAGCAGCTGGTGGATTTGAACTGCCAGACTTTTGGTTAGCCGTCAAACACATCACCAGAGTTCCGTGATGCTTATCAGGTAATTCACCTCTCCCCAGAGACCTGTGTTCAGACACTGCCCTTCCCTCCTCCATGTGGACCTCTTGGTCTGTTCACCTGCCTATCTTCCTCTGTGATTTCTCCAGATCCTCCTGGCTGCCTCAGGCATGCTTGGTGGGGCTGTGATCCTCCTGGCCCCCTACTCCCCGAGCATGCTTAGTGGGGTGTGTCCTGTCTTGCTACCCAGAAGTCCTCACTGCTGAGCAAAGCTCTGGCCTCTTCTGTCTCCCGCTGCTCATATTGTTGGCTGCCTCATTCCCACCTCAAAACCTTTGCACATGCAGTGCCCTCTGCTGGGAGTACCTTTTCCTGTGCCTGCCCTCTTCTTTTGTTTTTCCCCCATGCTGTTGAAAGTGTACACAGCAAAACATACGTCAATTCAGCAACTCCCAATGTATAATTATTGAAGAGTAATGATGCTAACTTGAGGACTAAGGTGCACAGGATTAATCACTTGCTGTGCTGCCAAGAGCTGGATAATGGAAGAATTGATGTCTTTGATATGCAACCAGGTTGCTCCTAGGAGACAGGATGGTGAAACTTTTTCTCACATACTTAGGACATGTTGCTAGGAGAGGCTATTCCTTGTAGAAGGACATCATGTTTGAAAAGATAGAGAGTTGGTGAAGGAGATGAAGACCCTCAACCCGGTGGATTGACACATGACTGCAGCAATAGGCTCAGATGTGTCAGAGATTGTGAGGAAGAATTTAGATATATTGTGCATAAGGTTGCTATGAGTCATACTCAACTCAGTGGCACTTAACAACAATGTATGTTAAGGACCTTAATGTGCTCCTTGGAGGCAAGGATTCTGAAGCTTCGTCTGACATGCTTTGGATATGTTTGCTGCCAGGATATGCTGCAACTAGTCCTTGGAGAAGGACGCCATGCTTGGGAGGGTGGAAGGACAACACAGGAGAGGAAGACACTCGATGAGATGGATTGATTCAGTGACTGGAATAATGGGAGTGGGTGTGTCAGAGACAGTGAGGTTGGCACAGGATAGAGCAGGGTTTAGAGCTCTTGTACATAGAGTCTCTATGAGTCACAGGCAACTCGAAGGCACATAACAACAATAACAATGTGTAGTTTGTCGTGTGTCAAAATGTCTAGCATCTCTGGTGGTTTCAAACCACAGTGACTACAGGAAAAGGATGGGTAGTCTTCTCCCACGAAAATTTACAGCCTCAAAGAAACCCAATGGTGTGTCACTATGATTCAAAACTGACCTGAGCGAAATGAATAATGTGCAATTCAGTGAAATTCTTTACATTCTTCAAGTTATGTGATACTTCCTAACCCCCTTTTCTAAGTTAAATGTAACATGAACTCGCTACCCCTTAAATTTCTTGTCTAACCTTTCAAGTTGCCATTGTTGATTTAATACGATACAGATGTTGTTGTTGTTACATGCCATCAAGTCACCTGCGACTCATAGCGACCCTATGTACAACAGCCCTAAACTCTGCCCTATCCTGTGCCAATCTCACCATCTCCGACACATCTGCCCCCATTATTACGCCAGTCACTGAATCAATCCATCTCATCGAGGGTCTTCCTCTCCTGTGCTGTCCCTCCACTCTCCCAAGCATGACATTCCTCTCCAAGGACTCCTTGCAACATGTCCTTTGGACCATACAGATAGTTCTTTTTAAAAACCCACAACCCTCAAGGCAGACATTCTTTAATTAATGTAAATAATTTTCAGAAGGGAGCTCTGATAGCCTAGTGGTAAGGAGCAGTGCTGTTGACCCAAAGGTACACAGTTTGAATCTACCACCAGCTGCTTCATAGGAGAAAAATGGGCAGTCCCTTCCCATGAAATTTACCACCTCTGAATACCCTCTGTAGGGTCAGTTAGCTATGAGTCGGTTCTGACTCAACGGCACACAATGACAAACAATTGTCTGATTTAGGGAGCTCGGGTGGCCTCATGGGTAAGGCGTTGTGCTGCCAACGCAAAGACAGGCGATTCGAATTCACCAGCCACTGTATAGGAGAAAGACGAGCCATCTCCTCCCAGCGCCTGCAGTTTACAAACCTGACGCCATTGCTACAGTCCCTGTCAACCCATCTCATCAGGGTCTTCCTCTCCTGTGCTTAGACTCTGCAAACCTGCTGGAGGATCAACTATGAGGTGGTTCCAACTGGATGTCCATGAACTTGAGTTTCCTTTAGATTGTCAACTTAAAAAAGACTTTAAAATCTTTTAAGTCTTTTGCCTTAAGGTTTAAAGATTATCTTAGGGTAATAATTTTAGGAGTTCATCTAGCCTCTGAAAGTTTAGATTCCATGAGAACATGAAATTCTGCTCCACATTTCCCATTTTGAATGAGGATTCTTCTATAGCACCTTTGCTCAAAACACTCAGTCACTGTAGCCGTGTGCCCATCGCTTTCACCGCATTCCTCTATCCCTTGGCTCCAGCCACCTCCCAGAATTCTTCCCGGACTCTCTGTGCCCAAGTCAGGCCCCACTGTGAGATTGCATAGAACTGGGTCTTTTCGTTCCAAACGCATTTCTCTGTTCATACTTAGACATTCATTTCTTTGACTGCCTATTCTGTGTGGAATCCACAAGGTCAGCCTTGTTCCCTTCCTTGTTTGTCCCAGTTGCAAATCCAGCCCCAGCCCCAGCCCCAGCCTAGGATCCATGCAGTCTTCACCATGTCTTCTCCCAGGAACTATTTGGGTAGCATCTGTGTGACCTACAGTATGACAGGCTGGAAGGGGGCCTGCCTCCCAGCATCTCAGCCCTAAAGTTCCCCCCACTGTCCCTTTCCAACTACCATTGTCCCCAGTATATCCCCAAAACATTCCTCATTCTATTTTCCCCACCTTGCTCCTGAGCCGTGTCTGTTCCCAATGTAGCATCCGCTCACGTTTTTCCTTTTGTCCTTCTTTGGGCCTCAGGTTTCTTTCATGTGCTGCCCTCAAAGCCTCCCGACTTCTCACCCAGATCCTAGCCTGCTTGCCTCCCGGGACCTGAGACTCTAAACTTTTGGGGTCCTCAGGACTGACAAGTGGACAAACCTGCAACGCAGCTCTAGGCTGTAGCTCTTTGCTCCCACACCCCGTCTGCTCACGGGCTCACCTTCTCCTATGAGCCTCAGTTTCCCCAACTGTCAAGGGGGCGGACAGCCAAACATGTCACTAGAGCCCTGTGCTTGGGGTTAGGCTTTGCTGCCACTATGTTAATGATTTAAGATGGCTGTCTGCAAAGAAATAATGGCCATACTCAAAGAAATTATGGCAACAGACAAAAGAAAGCTGTCTGAATAAAGGTGCCCCGCTGGTGCAATGGTTAAAGCAATCATCTTAACTGAAGGACCAGCCACTTGAACTCACCTTCTATTCCTTGAAAGAAAGAAATGGCTGACTCCCCCTACAAGAATAACAACCTTGGAGACTCTGTGGGGCGATTCTAAACTCATTTTATTTTTGGTGAAATGCACAGGGCCACGCGCCCCTCACTGCAGCGTCTAGACTTCACGATCGGTATCATTGCTCCATTCATCTCGTGCTGTCAACATTCTTGTTATTTCTGGTCTCGTTGTTTCACTTCCGTTTCTTTAAACATCTGACCCTCAGCCTTCTGGTCCACACTTTAAAATAGCTACTGGCCTTCTTGTCTTGTCGCAACGGTTTTGGAGCCAGGCATCTCGTGCCTTCATTCTCCTCTGGGCTCCCAGCTGATGCTGCCCTACCTCGCCCTTCAACAAACTCAGCCTTGTGCAAATGCAGATCAACTCAGGAGGGACTGTGGTCACCTCAGAGGAGTCATGTCAGGCTTTGCTAGTGGCTCTGAAGCCCCACCAGAAAAAGACAAAGCAGGATTTGAACCCAGGCCTCATCTGTTTATGTAGTGCGTGCCCACTGGGTGACCCTTGCCTTTCCCTTGGTGGCCCCCTCCTGGCCCTGGGACAGCAGGTTCCCCATGACCTCCTTCAGGGCTGGGGAATCCACCTCAGGGCAGCAGATGTTTCCGTGTTGCTGGAGGCCTGGGATTTCAGTGATAAGACCCTGGGCCAGCATCCAGGCCCTTCTGGGAGAGAGAGGAAGGAGAGACTGGGCCAGAGAAGGTTACTGAGACTCCAGCTTCCTCCCCAAGGCAGAAATGATGATAGAAGACAGAACATAAACAAATGTTGTTTGTTTATAGAGAGCAGCCCAAGGGACCCTTTGTGACCCAGTGACCAAAAGGGAAGTGTCAGAATCCACTCCAACCACACGACATGTGGCAGCTCAGGAAATCTCATCTGAAATTGTAAAACCAGATCATGTCTCTTTCCTGCTCAAAAGCCTCTCCTGGCTCTGCAGGGCCCTGAGCTTCAAGTCCACAGCCCTCACAGGGGTCCAGGCTGTACCATACAGGCACACCAATCCCCTGTTGGCTATTGTTGTTATGTGCCATTGAGTTTCTAGCAACTCATAGCAACTCTATGCACAATAGCTTTGAACCTCGTCCTATCCTGAGCCAATCTCACTGATTCCGACATACCCATCCCATTTTCCCAGTTACCATGTCAATCCATCTCATCTGGGGTCTTCCTCTCCTGTGCTGTCCCCCAGGCTCCCAAGCATGATGTCCCTCTTCAAGTACCAGTCCCTCCTGGCTATGTGCTCAAAGTATATGAGATGGAGCTTCAAAATTCTAGCCTCCTTGCTGGCGAGGTTGTGGAGAGACTGGAACCCTGATTCACTGTTGGTGGGAGTGTAAAATGGTGCAACCCCTGTGGAAAGCAGTATGGCGCTTTCTCAAAAAGTTACAAATAGACAT
>NW_006399795.1:18062531-18070127 GCF_000299155.1 Elephantulus edwardii
GAACGGGGGGTGGGGGTGGGGTGGGAGGGGAAAAAAGTGCAACAACGAATGAACGGAATTCCAAAATCTCTGTAGATGTTCACTGAAATTTAAAAAAAAAGAGGAAAGGAAAAAAAAAATCCTAGCCTCCAAGGAGCAGCCTGGTTTCGCCCTCTCCTGAACAGACCTGTTTGTTCTCTTGGCGGTCCGTGGCATGTCCAATATGCTTCTCCAGCACCACAGCTAAACAAAGGCATCGATTCTTCTGTCATGCTTGGAAGCGGCCTTCAAGTCAGTGATGACTTGTGGTGATGGATACACAATGGAATGAAGCACAGCCTGGTCCCCACAATCAGGTTCTGATAAGATCTTTGTGATCTGCAAAGCTTTGGTTGGGAAGTCCATCACCTTAGTCTGGAAGTTTTGCTGAAACCCGTTTAGCATCATAGTCACTTGTAAGCATCTGCTGACAGACCAGTGATTGCTGTGCATAACCCCACTCTCTACTGACCGTCTCTGATCCCCTCACAGGGGCCTCTCAGAAGCTCCCCAAAGGGATTTGGGACTTCCCCCCTTCAGGGTCTTTGCACATGCTGTTCCCTCTCTAGAATGCCTTTCCTCTGGATTACTCCCTTCTCAGAGCAGCCTTCAAAGACTGCCTGTGTCTCCATCTATTCCTTTGCCAGGTTTTATCTCCTTCACCAAATACCACCAGAAGTCACCTTACCCAGTCCTGGGTTATCTATCTCATCTACCAAACCATGGGCACCAGCAGAGCAAACACCTGACCTTGTCCCAGGCACTTAGCAGGGGCTCAATAAACACAAGTTTAACACGTGAACAAGCTCCATTTTACAGAGGAGGAGGCGAAGGGTCAGAGAGACACCGCGTGCATCAGTTGCACTTGGCCTTTGGCTCTGAGCTCAGATTGGACCAGATCTACCTGCATGTGGACAAATGTCACCCACCCCTCCTGGGGAAGCCTGGCTCTATATGCTACAGGAAGTCAAGCTGGTCTCTCAGATGCAGGTTCAAGGCCCAATTTTACTGCTCAGCTGACTTTTACTTTGGGGAAGTGGCTTAATCGTTTTGAGTCCCTGTTTCCTCTTCTGTAAAAATGAGATTAGGAAGCCAAAGGACCAGCCCACGTGGTCTTGCCTTGAGCTGCCCAGTGAGCGTCTTCCTCTCCCCAGTGTCTCCTCTGTGACTACCCACCCTGAATTATGATGGGGCTCCTGAGATGCTTCAGCCTAGTTGCTGAGGAGTCTCCAGTCTGGGGGTGGAGTAAAACTAGATGCAGATATCTCCAGTCTTGTGGAATTGAGATGGTGGGGGAGACCAAGGAGGACTTCCTGAAGGAGGAGGCATTGACACCAACATTCCAGACTGGAGGTAAAGCTGAATGAATGCAAAGGCCCAGAGATGCACTCAACAACTTGGCTGGTTCTGACTGGTGAGGAGGAGTTCCAGCCTCACTCTGACACTCAGTAGCATCAGGGAACCAGCCATGGAGGGAGGGAGGGTGTGACACAGCCCAGCCTGGTAGTGTTGATATGGGAGCTGCCAAGAGGGGCTGCCTGACTCCAGCCTGTGCCTGGGGACCCAGAGCAGCGTCTTTCTGGCATATTAGGGGAGGAGGCTGTGGCTGAGTCACCCACCCCGCTCCTGCGAGAACATTCGGCAGCCCACATAGGCTGCCACCAAGCAGGAACACAGCCCCCGGAGCCCCTCCGCACAGCCTTCCCTGAGGCCTCCCCTCTGTTCCCCAGCTGTTCCCTCCAGGCCACAGAAGGAGAGGGGGAGAGTACAGGCAGGCAGCAAGCAGACAAGGATTGCTGGGCCGAAAGGCCCAGAGCTTCCCGGAGGAGGAGGCCTTCCCAGCCCCAGGGGCCCAGTGTGGCCTGTGGCTGTTGAGACTTGGGATATCAGGTCTAGAAGGAGAAACTGAGGCTCAGATCCAGGTCCTAAGAGATCCTACCTATAATACAAATCTGATTCCCCTCCCCTTCCCTGCTCCAAACCTTTCCAGGGTTCCCCAGCACACTTGGAATAAAACCTACCCACCTCCCTGGGGCCCATGAGCTCCTGTGTAGCCTCTGTAACCCTCCTGTCCTTTCATGATCCTCCAATGCCCTCACCCTGCCAGCTCTGGTCTCCCCATTATTCTCCTAACACACCTAGTTCATTGCCGCTGCAAGCTCTATGCATAAGCTATGATCTCTGCCCTCTACTTCAAGCACCCTCTGTAAGTTATTACCCATGCCCAGGTGCCCAGGAGGTGGTGAGGGTTGAGATTCAAACTCAGGCCCACCTGCCTGCCCCAGACAATAGTGCTCCACCTGCAGGCCACCGTACTGGTCCCCTGGGAGCGAACTGATTCTTAGTCCCTCCACAGCCAATAGCAAAGACCCGAGGCCTTGGGCCACTCATTGTTTTAGGAACTCTGGGATCAGTCCAACCCCAGGTCCCCCAGTGTCTGCAATCTCTCCGCCCCACTTTCTGCCCTTCATTCCAGTGTGTGTGTAGGGGGAGTTTTCAAGGACAAAGCAGCCAAAAATAATCTGCTCGACCTACCTCCCCAAAGTGGGGCAGCCCCGCCCTGCCACCTGGCGCCCCAAGGTAATTAGCGCATGTGGCAAATGAGGGTAATTAGGTCTTTGGGAAATTTGCAGGACTGAGTTTAGTGTGCCTCCCAACCCCCCCCCCATTCTCCCATCCTGCCACCACCTCCTGTCCTGATCTCGGTCCCCTGATCTGAGATGCCTCCTCCAATCACTCCCAGCACCCCCAGCCCCTTCATGCTGTAGCCTGAGCAAATTGGCTTCCTTGTTTCCTAGGGGCTGTTTGTGGAAGTTGAACTGGATTTTAATCTAAAGTACGGTCATCTCTCCTGTGTAGTTATCATTCTGTGCTGGAAGATTCAAAGTCCCAGGGATGCTTTAGCTTCAATCCCACCCCAGTCTTTGAACTACCCTCAGACTGGGAGAGTCAAAGTGGGGCCAGAAGGAGAGAGGGAATTGAAGGGGGCTGGAAGGAGAAGAGGATCTTGGAAGTGGGTCTTTGAAGGATGAATAGGAGTTGGTCCAGAAGATAAGATCTAGAGGCTGGCCCAAGTAACTGTGGCTGAAGTAATGGGGAAAAGAAAAAGTGAAATCCCTTGAGGGGACACAAGGAACTAAAGATTCAGAGAATCTGTGAAAGTCTGCTGTCGGAGACCTCTCCAAAGTACTGAAGAGCAATGATGTCAGTCTGGAGAATAAGGTGCACCTGATCCAGTCCACAGTCTTTGCAATTACTTGCTATGCATCAGAAAGTTGAATGATGACTAGGGATGATAGAAGGAGAATTGATGTCTTTGAGCTGTGGTGCTAGAGAAGAGTATTGAATATACCAGGGATTGTTAGAACACACTAAACTCAGTCCTGCAAATTTCCCAAAGACCTAGAGAGGGTGAAACCAGGCTGCTCCTTGGGGGCAAAGATTCTGAAGCTTTCTCTGATATACTTGGGACATGTTGCCAGGTGGAACCAGTCCTTGGAGAGGGACGTTGTGTTTGGGAGGGTGGAGGCACAGCACAGGAGAGGAAGACCCTCTATGATATGGACTGATTCAGTGACTGGGGTAATAGGTGTAGGTATGTCAGAGACAGTAAGATTGGCACAGGATAAAGCAGGGTTTAGGACTGTTGTATGTAGCATCGCTATGAGTCACAGGTGACTCGATGGCACATAACAATAACATGAAGATTTAGATTAGATCCCTGGATGATACCTTGTCTCTGGTGGCCTAGTGGGAAAGGAGTTGTGTTGCCAACTTAAAGGCAGGTAGTTCAAATCTCCCAGCTGTTCCATAGGAGAAAGACAGACCATCTCCTCCTGCTCAATTAATTCACAGCCTCTGAAAACTCACTGGAGTCTTAACTATGAGTCTGACTCTATGGCAATGCATTTGAGTGACTAACCTAAGGGTTCGTGGTTTGAATCTATTCTGTGACACCTCAGAAGGTGATTTACTTCTGTGAAGATCACAGCCAAGAAACCTTGTGCAATGCAGTACTACTCTGCACACATGGGGCCCCCACGAATAGGAATTGACTCCACAGCAGCCTGTTTGGCTTGGGCTGATTTCCTGTCCTCAAAAAGCACACATCTGTTTGGGGCCCTCCAACCACTGAAAGAGAAAATATTAATAATATGGTGCTGGATCCAAAACCACATGCCCAGTCAGCCAAGAACAAATGCAATGATTTGAGCAGCAAGTATGCTCTGAGAACCTGGCGTCACGCCTTATTCACACAAGGACTTACTGGGTCCTTTCAGCAAACCTCTAAAGTGGGTGACATTCTTACGTTCACTTTATGGAGGGGAAAATAAAGCACAGAAAAGGAAAAGGATTCCTTTCTGGACACACGGCTTCTACAAAGCAGGGCTATGAGTCACCCCCTAGCCCCTGTTACTCTGGAGGGCACTGAGGCCAGGGCCTGGGAACCCCATTCTCCAAACATTATGGAAATCCTGCTGCAGGTCAGGCTTGATACAGATGCTTGGACAAAGCCATGGAAGATAAGACAGTAATCAAATCACGCCATGAACAGATTAAAGTGGTCACTGTGACCAGTGCTGTTGAGTTCAACACACAGCTTGGAGGAAGTGTGACCTCTCTGACACCCCCTATTTTGTCAAGACCCAGACCCTTCCAGGGAAAAGAGATGATAAACTTCAGTCTAAACGTTGGGCTCGATTTGAAGGTGGTGGTTGTTATGTGCCATCAAATCAACTATGACTCATAGCAACCCTATGAACAATGGCTCTGAATCTTCCCCTGCCTTGAGTCAGTCTCACAGTCTCTGACACATCTGTCCCTCTTGCCACATTTTATTAATCCACCTCATCCAGGATCTTCCTCTCTCGTGCTGACCCCTCTACCTTTCCAAGCATGATGTCCTTCAAGGACTTGTCTCTCCCGGCAACAAGCTCAAAGTATGCGAAACAGAGCTTTAAAATCCTTGCCTCCAGGGGCAACCTGGTTTCACCCTCTTCAGGACAGCCCTGTTCATTCTCTTGTCAGTCCATGAGTTCAGTTTAATACTCTTCTCCAGCACCATAATTCAAAAGCATTGATTCTTCTGTCATCCTTATTGAAAGTTGGGTTAGCTTTAACTAGACAGGAACAGGGGCCTTACCCATAAAAACCTCACCCATAAAAACCACCCTGCAAATGGCAGCCTCCCCAGAGAAAAGCAAGTTAGTCTGACTTCCTGCTTGGTTGCTCCTGCGATGGGAGGCTCATTCCTTCCCTTTTTTCCTCAGCTCCAAATGAAAGCTTTAGTCAGCCATGGCAGACATCACTAATCCCTTGGGAGAAAGGGTCCAAGGCCCAGTTAGAGGAGAACTCAGGCTGGGTTGGGGACTGTGGCTCAGAGAAGCCTCTGCCCTTCTATATGCCCAAGGGAGGGTAAGGAGCCCTTGGGTCACCTGGATCCTTCCTGCAACCAACCTTGTCCCTGATCTACGTGAGCATCTACTGAGAAAACTGAGGTCTCCCTGGCAAAATAACAATGAGTAAATAAAGACTTATTGGTCCTGAAAAAAAAAACAAAACAAAAACCAAAGCAAAAAACCAAAAACCAAAACCCAAACCAAAGCAAACCTGATATCTACCTTGAGAAAGCCACTTCCTCCCCCTGGACTTGGCTGGGACAGCTTCAGTTCAGGGCTGCTCAAGGCACGTTAAGTCCCAATCCTTCCTGTAGACCAGACAGGGGACCCAGGGAAAGCATGCCAGCCCCTCATCTCTATCTCTGTTGCTTTCTGCCTACACAAGGAGCAATGTCTGCCTGGCCCCTCGCCCAGCTACCCCCGCAGAACAGACCACGTGGTCCAGGCTCTGTGGCGGGGCAGCCCTCAGAAAACCCTGTGATACTAGCAGGATCCTCAGCCTGGCCGGCACCTTCCTCAATTAGTTATTTAATTTTTTACATTTATTATATATATTTTTTTTGTAATAAGGAAAAAGTCACTCTTTGCACAGAACAGACGGTATTTTCTTTGTTCCCGCAGAGCTCGCGCCTTCTGTGGCATCAGGCCTGAGAGCGAAGCCAAGTTCTTTGCTTGTTCAGATGTCTAGTGAAGTTAGAAGCAGCTGGGGAAAACAAGTTTGAGCCTCAGTTTCCCCAGCTTGGGTGAGCAGTTGCTCCCGAGCTGGGTGAGACTGAGGCTGCAGGAGGAACTGGTCCTCAAGGAGTGCTTGCACCTACCTGGTCACCGCCAATATAAACAGGTAACACAGCTCAGGTTGAGGTGGGGGGTGGGAGAGAGGGGATGGTTCCTTCCAAGCCAGGGGGGTAATCAGAGCAGCTTCCTGAAGAGGGGGCGGCATAGCAGAGCTGAAAAGGAGCAGGAGGAATTATGCTGCACGGAGGGTCTTCCGGATGAAGGAACAGCCTGGGCAAAGGTCCTGAGGGAGAGAGATTCTGCTTCTGGCTTGGGAATGCCTCCAGGAACAAGCCCGGAACTCATCTAACAGCCTTTGAAGGTAGCTGTCAGCTCAGAAGTGTGATTCATCTTGGGGGAAAGGAAATAAAAGGACAGGGAATGGAGCTATGAGTACCCCGAGGCCTCGGGAGATGAAAAGTCAAAGAACCCGGGTCTCTGAGCCCCAGTGCCCAACACTTTGCCACATGACTGACCAGTGGGACCAGCCAGGGTTGGATCACCCAATAAGCCAGGTAAGCCCCAGCTTACTTGTGCTTAAGTACTCATCTGTAGTTAACAATTTCACCTTTCCTCACCGCCACCACATCAACGATTCTGCTTTTAGGGATGTATGGCATTTGTCTCCCTCCCAACCCACAGCGTCTTCCTAGAGAATCAAAGCCCCTTTTCAAATGTAACAATCCCTGCCAGCGACAGAGATTCGTTAAGCAAAGTGAGCACAGGCCTGTCTTTGCTTATTGTTGTCTGTAGTGAACGGTCTCAAGCGTTGTCCCACCGTGTGATGTAAAAAGTTGACTGCAGATGAGTAAATCTCTTGCTTATTGGGTAATACCCCTCCGTGAGAGCAGGTCAGCCCCGTTTCAAAGAATCTGCCTCTGAGCAGCTTCACGTGGGCTCCCTGGGCCCAGAGTGGGGACCCAGAGCTGCTGCCATTCAGTGGGGCCTGGACCCTGACAGAGCTCCGCCCTGTAACAACAAGCTGTCTTTGGGGAGGCAGAAGAGGGCATAGGCTGGGCTTTTGGGATCAGGTTTGGGGAGAGGGCAGGCAGGCACGATCCTTGAGGATGACCCCCAAAAGACCCCATTAAAAAAAATCTACATTTTTGCCTCTCCTTGTCACCCCTTTTGACGTCCCCCTCCCAGGTATCTTAACTTCCTGGCCACACCTAGGCATCCCCAGATTTAGCCACAGATCCGCCTGCCTCAGGACCTGACGCCTATCCTGAGCCTGAGGTCATGACCTCGGACACCAGAGCAGCCTGCAGCAGCCACTTGTAGGGTCAGGACTCTCCAGGCGATGACACCGGCTCAGTTCACCTTTGCCTCTGTCGCCTTCGGGGCCCGTCTGTGTCTCTGGGAGTCTCTCCCTTCCCGGATGTCTGTCCCCCCCCGTCCCACCCCC
>NW_006399795.1:18070482-18086517 GCF_000299155.1 Elephantulus edwardii
CCGGAGTGGGGGCGCGGGGCCGTGAACTTCCGGGGGCGGGGGCGGCGCGGGGTGTCCCCAAAGTCCGAGGTGGCGAGAGGGACTCCGAATCCCGAGGGCGAAGGACGGCGAAAGGGGGCTGCGAAGTTCCGTACCCGAGAGCGAAGGGTGCGATACAGTGGCCCCCGAAGTTCCGCACTCGGAATCGGGGAGCTGCGCAGGGGTGCCTGAAGTTCCAGGCTCGGGGTCACTTCAGCGTGGTCTCTGAAGCTACCCACTTAGCATAGTGTGGTTGTCGCGAGGATCACCAAAGTTCCAGGGTCTGTGCGTTCCGAAGTTGGGGCACACAAGAGACACCTCGCTTTTGGGGTGAAGTGACACCGCTGTCCTGGGTCAATATCAGGTCCCGGGACTTGGGGTACGCAGGGTGAGTCCTCGCCTACACCCCAGGACTGAGGGGTCCCCGTGCCTCGGACAGGGCACTCAGGCTCGGACACCGCGGGGAGCCCCGAGCTGGCGAGAGGCGTTTGAGGCGCATGACTGGGAGGTGAGTAACTTTGCCCGAACGCTGCAAGTCGTGGCAGGAGCTGCCGGGCCGGAAGGGCCTGAATTCTGGGGACCCCTGGGTCCTCTGCCTTCGGCCAGGCACAGGACCCGCCCCCAGCCCCAGCCCGAGAGGCCTCCCCTCCCCCAGCCCAGGGGCTCGGGTTTCAGACCTGTGACCGGGACAGCAGCTGCCCAGGACCGGTGAGGGAGCACCCCCGTCCGACCACAGAGGCCGCTGGGTCAGACTCTCCTTCGCTCTTACCTCTCCCAGCCCTCTCCTGGGTCCCCTCAGGCTCCCTAGATGAGATTTGGCGGTGCAGGGGACGAGAAAGGGTCCGGAGGGCTCCTTCCAGGCGCCTAGTCCTGGCTTCCTTTAGCATGAAGGCTGGTGGAACCGAGAAAGGCTGGGGAGCCCAGCTCTTCTCCATCTCCAATCCACCCTATAGACCAATGTGGCTGTATCTTCTCCTTCTAACCATGTTGGGGGCTCTCTGAGGGTTTGAACCCTGACTCCTAGGGCTGCTTCTGCTCCAGGGTCAGAACTGGGGAAGGGGTCTCTTCTGGGTCCAGCAGGGTCTGGCCTTCCAATTGCAACCGAGGCATGCCCCACTTTTTGCCAGGATGCCCTACTTTGAGATACGCTGGGTGGATCTGGTGGGGGTACTGTCCCCTCAGCCTGGGATAGGAGGGGCTCAGGGGAGGAATGCAGTGACCAAGAGGAGAAGAGGTTCACACTAGGACACTAGGGATGCCGAGAGAAGACCTATTCCTGTTTTTCCTAGCCCACATGTTGAGGGGTTTTCTGAGATGAGGTGGTTGTTACTGGGTGTTGACTCTGTTCTGACCCTTGGTTTCCTCATGTGGATATTAAAGCTATATCCTTTTGGAAATAGATATCCAGACCTTACTTCTGGGGTACCTCTGGGGGGCACTTAAGTTGTCAACCTTTCAGTCTACCACCAAACCCTTTGAACCAGCAGCTCCTGCCCTCTTCTGGCCACCCCTTGGAGCCTGCCCAGCCCAGCCTGACCAATGTCCACAGCCAGGTGAGCACCTTCCCTCCCCAGCCCACCTTGGCTTTGCCCTGAGACCGTACTTCCAGGCTCTGAGCACTGTCTTTCTCCAGGGAGCAGCCCATTTTCAGCACAAGAGCACACGTATTCCAGATTGACCCAGCCACCAAGAGGAACTGGATCCCTGCGGGCAAGCACGCACTCACTGTCTCTTATTTCTACGATGCCACCCGCAATGTCTACCGAATCATCAGCATCGGGGGTGCCAAGGTGCGATGGAGCCTGTGGAGGGGGGACTTCAGGGGTCCCTGCTGTGCGAATTTTCCCCTCCTGAAGTGGCTTGGAACAAGGCCTCGGCAGTCTTCCTCCAAAGTAATGCTCAGCGCATTTCACATTCCTCATTACTGGTCCCTTGAACTTTGCCTCCCAGGCCATCATCAACAGCACTGTCACTCCCAACATGACCTTCACCAAAACCTCCCAGAAGTTTGGTCAGTGGGCAGACAGCCGTGCCAACACAGTCTACGGCCTTGGCTTTGCCTCTGAGCAGCATCTGACCCAGGTATGCCTTCAGGGAGGGGTGGGAAAGGCCAGGGATGGGGCCTAGGCTTCCCTAGGTAGACAGGACACCTTGGGCAGCTCCCAGTGGGCACATGGAATTGGACCAACCTAGGCATTTCCAGGTCTCTGGGTGGCACAGATGGTTTGCACTTGGCCAACCCACATGGTGCTGTGGTCAAGCGTTAGTTTGCTGACTGAAAGGTAAATGGTTTGACCTCACCCACAGCTCTACAGGAGAAAGACCTGCTCCCATAAAGATTGTGTACAGCTTAGGAAGCACAAATGGGACACTTGTATTCTGTCCTTCAGGGATGCTATGAACCAGAATCCACTGATGGTGCACACCACCACTAACTGTAGAGTTGGCAGTTGGAACCCACTCAGTGGTGCCTCAGAGAAGAAAGGCCTGGTGATCTCTCTGTGGATTACAGCCTCTCTCCTGCGTGGGGTCATTCACAGAGGAGTTGGAATCAACTCTTCAGCAATAGGTTTCTGGTTTTGTTTTTAATTCCTTCCAGCTTCCCTGGATGGAGCCCCAGCTCTGTTGCTCACTTGCTCCAATTCTTGGCATGACCTTGACCCTATCTGATCCCATCTATCAAATGGGTGCGCGGGTTGGGTTGGGTGCTGTTTCCTCATGGCCGCACTCTGCTCCCTGCTGTTTCTGCATTTCAGGTTTGCCTTTGCCTCTTGTTTCCCTAGATGATTTGTGCTTTTCTTGACCTGCCTGAAGTCAGGAAGATGTTCCCTTCTGTTTTCTTCAACGAGTTTCATTGTTTACTTTTTCAATGGAAAACTCGTTTCCATCGAGTCTGCCCTGATTCATGACAGCCCTGTACGTGTCAGGATAGAACTGTGTTCCACTAGGGTTTCAATGCTTGAGTTATGAGAAGTGGACCTCCCAGCTATTCTTCTGAGGGGCCGATGGGTGAACTTGAACCATCAACACTTTAGTTAGCAGTGAAGCACTTAACCTTTTGAATCACCCAGGTACACTGTTCAAGTTCAAGTCTTGGGTTAATTTCTGTGGCTGGTGTGCTCCAGCTTCTTCCCCACCCCCTCCCCACCTGAGTATTCAGGTTGCTCTTGTTGAAAAGACCATTTCCCCACACTGGTACCTTTGCATAAACCAGCTGGCTAATATTTTCTTTATTTAACCTATTGAGATGTATTATAAAATTTACTAACATTATTAACCTAAGGAAATGCATTTTTTAAAATATATTCTCCCTAGGCTGGTCAGATGGTAGTAGGTTATCAGAAACTATAAACATTAGTGCAACTAAAGTTGGTATACCACCCCCACACTGCTGAATCTGACTGGGTTAAAAAAAAAATTCCACCTATATTAGTATCCTCTGGCTGCTGTAACAAAGTATTACAAATTAGGTGGCTTATTATCTCAAAGTTCTTAAGAATGGAAACAAATTCAAGGTGTCAGCCGAGTCACATGCTCTCTGAGAACTCTAGCAGGCGGGTCCTTCCTGGTCTCTTAACTTCTGGTGGTCTCCACGAAACCTTGATGTCCTTTTGCTTGTAGACCCAGCCCTCCACGCTCTGCTCCCATCATCACCTGGCCTTCTTCCCTCTGTGTCTCTTCTTTTGCATATTCAACTAGAGTCCATCCAACTTGACTATAATCTTGTCATGATAACATCTTGAAGGACCCTAATTTCAAGTAAGGTTGTATTCTCAGGTACTGAAAGTTAGCACTTCAACCTCCTCTTTTTTTGATGGGACACAGTTCAATCCGTAACATTACCCTAACTAGTATTGTCAGAAATGGGTGGCAAATAGAAAAATGACTATGAGGAAGACGATACAGGGTGATTAATCTGGAAGCCTCAGGCCTATCTCTGTTAGAACTAGTTTCCCTCACATTCTGACTCACGGTGACCCCGTGTGTATCTCAGAGTAGATGGTGCTCCATGGGGTTTGCAGTGGCTAATTTTTCAGAATTAGATCATCACATCTTTCTTCTAAGACGCCTCTAGGTGTCCTGAAGCTTCCAAGTCTTTGGTTAGCAGTCAAGCACATCCACCTTTTATACTGTTCTGAGCTCCTTCTTTGTAATTGTTGTTTGTTGCCATCAATTTGGCAACAAACGCATGGTAACCTCATATGTGTCAGAAACTAACTCTATGTGTTCCACAGGTTGTCAGGGCCTGTCTTTTGAGCTATAGATTGCCAGGCCTTTCTTCCGAGGTGCCTTTGGGTGCACTCAAACGTCTGACCTTTTAGTTAGTGACCACTTTCATCAATCATTTGCACTTCTTTGTTCGAAGGATTTAAACATGTGTCCCAGTTGTTAAAGATAAATTAGCACCAAACAGAAAGGCTCTCCTTATTTAAATAAACCCAATCGAGAGAGAGAGAGAGAGAGAGAGAGAGAGAGAGAGAGAGAGAGAAAGCAAACTCCTTTCTCAACATGGCTGAATGTATTTGATGTCACTTATGCAAACACATATGATGACACTTATTGACAGAGTGACTGCAACAAATGTGTCAGGAGATGGTGAGGATGGCACATAATGGGACAGGGCTCAAATCTGTCGTTCTTAGGGTCACTACGAGTTGTATTCAATGCAGTGGTACCTGACAACAACATGTAAACACCCTGCCATGATTCCTACCCTATTCTTGGGGGCATCCTTTTCCAAGTTATCTCACTTCTTCCGGTTCAAAGATGTGGGGGTGGAGGGGGCTCAATCATAGGGTCACAGAATTTAATGGGTGGAGGGAGAGGTAGGTAAAGGAAAGGGGAAAGATCTGGTGTGAAAAACAATGTAGACAAACTTTATGAACTTTGTATGTAAACCAGTATTAAAAAAAAAAAAAGATGTGGGACAGAGGGTTAGACACGGTTGCTGAGACCCATTTGAATGTTACGAAGCCGAACTGACTGGGTAGTCTGTAAGGGAGAAGACTGAGGGCTTGTTGACTAACTCTCTGTTGCATTCCCCAGTTTGCTGAGAAATTCCAGGAAGTGAAGGAAGCAGCGAGGCTTGCCCGGGAGAAGTCTCAGGATGGTGGGGAGCTCACCAGCCCAGCCCTGGGGCTTGCCTCCCACCAGGTCAGTACCCTCCACCATGCCCAGATGCTTCTGAGCTACCCAAGGTGTAGTGGGAGATCTGATGCTTTGCTAGCTTATGGAAAGCTGGACACGTGGCAGGGGTTGACGGAGTGGGTGTCACTGGACTATGTTGTTGGAGGTTGAGCCTGGCCAACGAGGGCACCAAATAGGTGTGTGTGTGACAGAAACTAATTTAATAGTGACTTTGCCCTAGTTGTTTGAGTTGTTAAATAGACTATCAAGCTGGAAGTTGGAATGGCCAAAGAAAGTGGAGAATAGTGAATTATGCTTTGAGACTTCTTTAAATTCATTTATTGCCTATCTACTGTGTACCAAAGGATGGTCTGGTGGCTTAGGGAGTAGGTCTGCTAAGCACCAGAAATTCCTCCGGAGAAAGATGGCCAACCCAACCTCTTCTTATGTGAGTTAAAACCTCCTGAAATCTCTCGAGTGTCAGGTTTCTCATTCAACAGCAATGAGTTTGGACTTGACCTTGACAGTGTGCCAGGCCTAAGTCAAGCCGCAGGATGAAAATGTGGGCTGATCCTCAGGGAGCTTGTGGTCAGGGAAGGAGGTGGGTTGGACTCAGGCTAGGAGGCGTTCCAGGGGGTCTTGAATGGGATGTGGTCTTTGGCTGCAGGGAAGGGCCTCTTTAGGAAGGAACAGCATGGTGGTTTAAGATTGCTCTCCTTGGGGAGTTCTGGTGGCCTAGTGGCAAGAAGCTGCACTGCAATCCCAGAGGAGCACGGTTCGAATCCACCAGATGCTCTGCCGGGAAAGGAGAGACAATCTCCTCCTGTACCAGTCAGATCTGATTTGACGGTACACGCACACACACAAATAATAAAATAAAAAAATTAAAAAAAAAGATTGCTCTCCTTTATGACCATTTCAGTGGGCTTAGATTAGACAATCTCAGAGTTTTCCCTGGAGGGCTGCTAAAACCAGGCTGGGGAGGAGAGACAGGACCCAGATCTCAGGTCCAGGGACATGAAAGCGACCTTAAGTCAGGGGAAGCCCAGCTGGGATCCACAAGTTACTGCACCTGTGACTTAAGTCAGTCCCTACCTAACCTGGCTTTGGTCAGCTTAAAGCCACCCCTAAATATAACCTCATTTTTTCTCTCTCTCTCTCTCTCAAAGGTGCCTCCAAGCCCCCTTGTCAGCGCCAACGGCCCCCCTAGCGACGAGAAACTCTTCCGCAGCCAAAGTGCAGATGCCCCAGGTCCTGCGGAACGCGAGAGACTTAAGAAGATGCTGTCTGAGGGGTGAGGGGCGTGACCACGTCTTGGGCAGGGGGCGGGGCCAGACGACAGCAGCCATACAGCAGGCGGGGTCACGAAGTGGGCGTGGTCAACAGAGACCTTCCGCGTGGGGCGGAGCTTGCGAAGGGCGGGGCGTGGGCGGTCGAAGGGGAGGGACTAGGGGGGGCAGGTGCGGGTTGTGGCCTCGCTGAGGGGTAGAAGGTAGCTAAAGGGGGAGGCGAGATTCTGAACCTCACGTCTAAGAAGAAATAGGTTAACTGCCTCTTTCAAGGAACTCGCTTCCTGTCTGAAAAATCTCCCACTCTGCCCCCACTTTCTGACGACCACTCCCCTATCTCAGTCACTGCAGGAGGCTGACCTCACCTTGTCCCGTCGTGCCTACCTGAACTGATACCTTGGCACGTCCTACTCCTTTCTAACCTTGTCCTCATGGGATATTCCTGCCTCCAACTAAACCCTCAGGGATTTCTTGGCCAGTGCCCCCATCCCTAACCTCATTCCACCCCTGAGCCCCTTGGGGAAGCTATTCTTGGCTGACAGCAGACCAGTGTCTCCCCCACTCCTAGTCCCACCTTCAGCTCTCCTGCCTTGGCCTCCAAAGACCTGGTCCTTCATCCCCTCCCCCCAGCTCTGTGGGTGAGGTGCAGTGGGAGGCCGAGTTCTTCGCGCTGCAGGACAGTAACAACAAGCTGGCCAGCGCCCTGCGGGAGGCCAATGCAGCAGCCTCACAATGGAGGCAGCAGCTGGAGGCCCAGCGCGTGGAGGCTGAGCGGCTCAGGCAGCGGGTGAGGGTCCCCAACCCTTCAGGGTTAACTGTGGTAGATCCTTTGCCTCCACACACCCTCTGTCCTGGGTTCCTGCAGGTCTCCTCCTGGAGACTTTATTTGTTGCCCTGTTAAGTGGGTCTGAGACTACACCAGCCGGGTGGATGGTCAGGCCTCACAGTATGAACATCCAGAGACGGGGAATGGAGACTCCAACCAGAGGGATAGTAGGAGGGCGATGCCCTAGAGGTCGGGGGAGGGCGAGAGATGGGCTAGGGCTGCCTGAAGCTCAGGGCCATCTGCGCAGGTGGCCGAGCTGGAAGCACAGGCGGCAGCAGAAGCCCCTGCAGTTGCAGTTGTGGAGGAGCCTGTACAGTCGCTGGAGCAGTTGGAGGCATTGGTGCAAACCAAGGACCAGGTGAGTGTCCCCGGGCTTTGGCTTTCCTGAGTGAGCTCCCTTTAGGGAGCCAGCACCTTGGAGCCAACCTGGTGACCCCTCTCTCTAGGAAATCCAGACACTGAAGAGCCAGACTGGGGGTCCCCGGGAGACCCCAGATTCTGCTGAGCGAGAGGAGACACAGCAGAAGGTGCAGGTGTGTGGAGTGTGGCTGATGGAGGCAGATGGGCGGAGACCCTATCAAATCCTTATAGTTCCGGGCCGAGAGCGGGGAGCCTGCATTTAAACCCAGGTCTTGCTGGTTTAAGGAGCATAGGTGATACAAGTAGTTTGTGCTTGACAGCTAACCTAAGTTTCAGTTTTGAACCTACCCAGTTTGACGCAGAAGAAAAGGCCAATCTGCTTCCATTTGTCATTGAAAACGAAAGCCCTGTCCCCTCAGCCTGTTCTGTGTGTATGAGGGAGTGGTCCCTTAGATAGACTTAACTCTTCCTGTCTGGAGAACAGGCTGGCAGTCACAGAACATGCCTCAGCTCCTAGATGCTTAAGGTTGGCAGGCCTAGAAGATACTAGAAAGTGGCTGTGTCTCCCAGGTCCAGCAGGTGGTTCGTTCTCAGGGCGCTGTCACTGTAATCTCACAGTGCTTTTAAGAGTGGCACTGTTCTTAGACGTATAAAATAGCTATTCAGTGCACACAAAGGGTTGCCATGAGCCAAGGGTCTGGAGTTTGCCCCAAGTAAGGAGGCATGCCTGGGGCCTAGCATGGAGAAATAGTAAAGACTCTGGTGTCCATCAGGACAGAAAGAAGTTGAGGAAACAACTGTTGTCTCCTGGGAGGTATGTACGAAGGCCCTAGGGTGGAGCATTTCAGAAACCAGAGGGCTATGGACGTGAAATTAGGAGTAAGGGGTGGGGAGTAGAAACCCCACCATCTGACCTCCCTCCACAGGACCTGGAGACTCGGAATGCGGAGCTGGAGCACCAGCTGCGGGTGTCGGAGCACAGCCTGGAGGAGGCCCGGGCTGAGCGGGAGCGGGCACGGGCTGAGGTGGTGCGGGCCACACAGCTGTTGGATGTCAAACTGTTTGAGCTGAGCGAGCTGCGTGAGGGCCTGGCCCGCCTGGCCGAGGGAGCACCCTGAGCCGGCTGCCAGCAAAGCTGGTTCTGTATGGGACAATTCCTGGGATGTGAACCGGGCCACAGGCAACAGGGATGGGGCCTAGTTGCCTCGGCAGAAATTGGGGGAGGGGGGCAGCTCAGTCCTGGCTGCTCTCAGTTTGGCGATACTTTTGAGCTTTTCATTCTGTAGTTTCTAGAATCTTCAAGTGCGTGCTGGTATCCAAATTACATTTCCAAGCGTGGCTGCAAGTGTGCATTGTGTGTGGGATTGTCGCCGCCCCTTTCATCTGTGCAGGGTATACACTGGGACCCTGTGTTGTGTGATCAGCTAGACTCAGGGCTGAGTGTCCAGCTACTGCCTCCCTCCCAGCACTGCAGCCCTGTTCCCTCAGCCTATGGTTCAGACAGACTTACTTCTTCCAGTCTGGAGAACAGGCTGGCATTCACAGAACATGCCACGACTCATGGCAGGCCTAGAAGATGCTAGAAAGCGGCTGTGTCTCCCAGGCCCAGGAGCAGGTTCTCAGGGCGATGGCACTGTAATCTCACAGTGCTGTTAAGAAGGTGGCACTGTTCTTAGGCTCATCTTCTGGATAAGGACATGAGGTCAAAGAGGGGACAGCACTGGCCTGAGGTCTAGCAGTGGAATGGTTAGCACTATGGTTGGCTGGCTTTTTTGTCTTTAAGGCTGGACCTGCTGGGAATGGTGGGCAGGGAGGGGATGATGGAGAGAACATTCTGGGGACTTGAGATGCACAGGTGACCTAATCCTCCTCCCTGTCCCCAAGCCTGAGAGTCAGGTCAGGAATGACAAAAGGCACATTTATTGAGCACCTCTTGCTGTGACAGTCACTTTAGAGGCTCACAGACCCCTACCTTGTAAGGTGAGATGAACCATACCTCTAAGAGAGAAACTGAGGCCAAATTGGAATTTGAGCCAAGGTCACTCATGTGGAGAGAGAGAGAGAGTCCAGTTTGGCCTCAGAGCTGTGGGTTGTCATGAGGCCACAACGAAGAAGCCATGAGCTTCCTCCTAGGTGATCCATGAGGGTACAGCAGGCCTAGCAGCACAGTTGACGCCAGGAGAGACACTTATGGGTGTCCAGGTAGGTCTCAGTCTCTTGGTTCAATGAAGGATCCCACGTGGGCTCCAAGCAGGTGGGGGCCAGGTAAACTCAGGCCGGGGCTTGGCTGGGTGGAGTCGTGTGGGGCCCTGATTGGGCCCTGGGTGGGCGCTTCTTGTGCCCCTTGCTGGTTTTCTGCCGCTGTAGCGTCTGTTGCACCTTCTCCTTGAAGCGCCGATTCTTCTGCTTGATCTTGGCCAGCTCGGCCTTGCGCTTGGCCTCCAGGTCAGGGTCCTGTACGGGGTGGTGGGGGAGAGTGGCAATGAGTGGCAGTGAGTGGGGTACCTGCCTGGGAACCCTGACCCTCGCCTGCCAGGCAGCCTCACCTTCCCCTCCAGGATCAGCTGTTTTCGCTTGTTGATTTCCTTCTTCTCATCAAAGTTGGTGGCTTCCAGTTTCTGGGGGAGAGAGGCCAGTAGTTAGAGAGGTACACTTTGAGGGGCCAGTTCCTCACCCACCTGAATGAACTCCAACTCACAATCTCACATTCCCGTCGCACCACGTTGACCTGCGTGAGGATCTGCAGCACCTCTGCCTCTTCCACTGAGAACTCGTCCAGCTTCTTCTCTGGGGGACATGACAGAGACAGGGTCATGGGGGAGTGAGCTCCCTGTGTGCTGGGGCATGCAAAACATGCAAGATCATGGGAACCATCAGCTAAGGGCCAGGAGGGAGAGATCAGGTGGGAGGAGCCCAGGGAGAGAGGGACACCCAGTGTGATGAGTACCTCCCAGCCCCCTGCCCCCCCTCAGCCCCACTCACTGATCTGCTCCTCGATGGCATGGACCAGGTGGATGTCGTACTGCGTCACCAGTGTGATGGCCATGCCCTGCCGCCCTGTGGAGGGAAGGATTATAGTCAGTCACCCACTGGGTACCTGGACTGAGACTTGGGGAGCCGGAGGCAGAGGCCTGGTGCAGGACCTCAGAGAGTGGGGGAGGCAGTGGAACAAGCCTGGTTGGGTCTGTCCCAGGGTGGCAGCTCTCCTGCCTGCTAGCCTACTGCAGCAGGGCTGCCCGTGTGTTGATTTCCCTTTTCGACGTGGATGCCAGGGAAGTGTATGCTCATCCTGGAGGCCTTGGATCAGGATGCTGTGTTAGCAGGAAGCCTAGAGGCTCAGCACAGATCACTGGGCTCGCTCGTCATGTCTCATTTCTAGGGTGGTGGCGAGCTCTACAGCAGCAATGACAGCTGAAGAGCTGTTTTTATGGGGCTCAACTGCGTAACTCTCAGAACAGCCTCAAGGAGGCTCTGCTATTCTCTGTCCCTTCAATGGACCCAGAGAAGGTGTACAACCTCCTGGGGCCATTGGTTCAGGAAAGTGCTCGACCAGAAAATGCACCTCTCCCTGCTTCTGGTGTGAGAGTCCCCTGGAACATTAATTCCCTTTCCAAACGGGTAGAAGAATAGGCAGGAGTGTCTCCTGGGCCAGAGAGGGAAGGGGGTGTCACAGAGTGTAGGGCTTGGGGGAGCCTGGATGCCAAGTCATGTGTGGAAATATCCTATCTGCTGGGGCTCAGGAACCCACTCATGACAACGATGGGATAAGGGTGAACTGACAGGAAAAAGCAAGGCCTAGGGCTCACCTGCACGGGCTGTGCGGCCGACACGATGGATGTAGATCTTGGGGAGCCCGGGAGTGTTGTGGTTGATGACCACCTGCACAGTGGGAATGTCCAAACCCCTAAAAGGAGAGACCAGAGAGCTGAACACCCAGATAGGGGAGGTGGAGGCCAGGACTGGCTCGGTACTAACTTGGGGTGTGAGCACCTTGGAAAGAGGAAGGAATATCCAGGCCCCAGATCACTCACCGAGATGCCACATCTGTTGCAATCAGGATCCGATAGATGCTGGACTTGAACTTGGCCAGAGCAGCAAAGCGTTCTTTCTGTGTCAGGGTGGAGAAAGGGGAATCAGGGAGCCTCACTGTCATGTATGAAGACATTTGTGTGAGGACAAGGCAAGGGTGGGACAGATGTTCCTGCCTGCACGGGGTTGTTTCTAAGGTCAGGTCAGGACAAACACGACAAGAAGGTTCAGTAGATGACAGGAGACATAAACTGGGAGAGAGAAGGGAGAAAGACCAGCCGCGTGGACAGTCCCAGCTGGACACGACATCACACCTGCTTCATCATCGAGTGCAGCGCCACGGTGGGGAAGTTGAACTTGCGTAGCATCATGCACAGGATCTGGCAGGTCCTGGGGCAGAGGAAGGGTCCCGTCAGGCCCTCCCACCCCATCCACACAGCCTGTCACAGCATCTCTGTTAACCCTGCTCCCAGCTCCCATCCTGGGAATGCACTCTGACAAGGATACAAGTTCTGTCTGTTGGGTTGTGGGACTGGGAGATTGATAATGACTGCTGTCACCAGGGAGGGAGGGCAGAGAGAACTGATAATCTTCCTGTGGCCTACCATAATCATTACTACCTATAGACTGCTAGATCTGGCTATGCCTGACAGCCACCCTACATCCATATTTCTCAGTTCAAGGACACTCATACATTCACCCTGGGAGCAGCCCACTAGGAGCTCCAAGACCTCCCCAGTATGATGTGGCTATCTAACTTCTGTCTTCCTCTCTGATTCATATGGGAAAAGCTTATAGATTACTAACAATTCTCCCACCGCTCCAACTACCCAAGCAAAGTTTATGGGGACTTCCTGGGGCAGTCTGACACAATGTTGTAGAGACAACGTGGCAACATGTCAACCCTGGATCCATAGGGTCTCATCCAACCATCATGGCTCACAAGATAGGCCTGGGAGTCCCAGCAAGGCTTAGTGACACCGACAGGCCACAGCAAGAAGTGGCTGCTGTGAGTTCTTGCTCAAGACTCTGTAGTTGGTCGAGCCCTGTGGTCCAGAGAAGGGCAGCAGAATCCAGAGCAACCAACCCGAAAGCCAAGCAGCTGCTGCCGGGTCAACCACGATTCATGGCAGCCACCCATGAGTCAGAGTAGCACTGTGCACCACAGCATTTTCAGTAGGATCTTTCAGAAGTCAATAAGCAGACCTTTCTTCCAAGGAGGAGGACTGGGTGGACTCAAACCACCAACCTCTTAGTTAGCCAAACCCGGCCACAACAAGTAATGCCCAGGGACTCCACAGGTTCAGCAGCCTCAGTGAATTGGCCCCCAGCAGCCTGAAGCTGCTGAGCTGGGCAGTGGCTCAGGCGTGGTACACTCACTTGCACGTGTTGGTGAAGATGATGATGGACCAGTCCTCATGCTCGTCCTGGAAGCCCTGGATCAGGTGCACCAGGTAGGCATCCTTCACCTTCTCGGGCACCAGAAGGTAGCGCTGCTCCAACTGTTCGACTGTGCGGACCCTGGGGATAGCGAGCGGCCAAGCCTTCAGTCTCCTGCCTTCTAAGTGGGGACTGAGCCTCTCCCTCACCCCACTGTCTGGGACTCACGGTGCCTGCGCCTCCCAGAAGAAGGGCTGGTTGGTGGCCAGGCCCTGGAGCTCACGGAGTGTGTCGGTCAGCGTGGCACTGAACAGCAGCGTCTGCCTGCGAGCGGGCACGGCCCCCAGGATGACCTCCAGGTCTGCGGTGAAGTCTGTGCAGCCCTGTTCCAGCAGGCGGTCTGCCTCATCCAGCACCTGCGCAGAGGCTGGTGAGGCCCCACCCTCGTCCACCCACCTACTCAGTCTCAGCCTTCCCACCCCCACCTCCTGGGCAGGGTGCTGCTGCTCCAGTCCCTGCTGGACCTACAGCTGCCCTGTGTCCTCAGTTTACAAGGGTCTTGTCTGGCCACCAGTTCAGTGTGGTGGGGCCGACTCACCAGGAAACGGATCTTCTTGATACTAAAGGTGTTGGAGCTTCGGAGGTGATCAGCCAGGCGCCCCGGCGTGGCGATGACCACGTGTGGCTTCCGAGAGAGTTCAAGTGCCTGTGCTACCATGTCTGTGGACAGAGGGAGTGAGGCAGTTTGGTGGGAATTTGGGGTGGGGGAGGGACTGAGGGGTCCTGTGCCAGAGCCTCCCTGGCTCCTCGTACCCATGCCTCCGACGATGATGCAGTCTTTCAAACCCAGGGGCTTTCCCAGGACCCGGAACTGCTCCGCGATCTGGTACGCCAGCTCCCTGTAGGTGTAAAGGACCAGACAGGTCAACAGCGGGCCTGTTCTTATCTCTTGTCACCATCTCCACTCAGAACTTACAACTTAGTCTCTGGCCTCCCCATGTTCTGACACCCAATGTGTGAGGCCCCCAAATATTCTACGGCCTCTTCCTACAGCTTCACCCAAACCTGCACTATTTCCACGTCTCCTTTTCCCAGTGACCCACGCCAGAGATCTGAGCAGGGCCAGTCAATCCCTTGGCCCCCACCTTTGCCCTCATAGTCCTAACATGCCAGGAGTCCTCTTTGGGCTCCCCTCCCAGTCTCCACTCTTCCCTCTCCTGTTCAGAGGCCCTCAGAAACAATTCTCAGCCCTCAGCCTGGCACCCGAGGTCCATCTTGGGCTTTAATATGTCTGGCACGATTACCTTCCCTGCCTCTCACACCACTGCACATAGGCACGGGCAGCTCCTTGTTCCGGCGTGCTGTTCCCCGTATTTGTCCCTTTCACAGACACTTTAACTTCACCTGTTAAAGCATCTTTAAATGAAACCTTTCTCATCTTACCTCCTCTGTCAAAACTAGACTCTAGATGGGCTGTTGCAGGACGGGCGGTGGCATTACAGGGCTCACGGTGTCTTACTGCACTGACCACTGTACTTCTCTGCCAAGGCCTGGAGTTTTCTGAGGCCAGTACGCCTGTCTCCTCCCTGGGCTACAAAACTGTGGAAGGCCCTGGCTGCCGGGCACTCCCCACACACCGTGCCACTTTTTTCTGCAGCTTTCCTAAGAGGTGGGTACAGTTTCTGTCCCCATTTCTCACGAAGGAAAACGTTGCTCAAGAGAATTCAGCTGGTCAACTCATACTTAGGGCACGCACCTGGTAGGTGTCAAGACGAGGCAGAAGATGCCATACGGGTCCTCAGAGAGCTTCTGCAAGATGGGCAAGACGAACGCTGCTGTCTTGCCACTGCCGGTCTTGGCACAGCCCAGGCAGTCTCGACCTGGCAGAGAACAGACCACTATTAACACCTCCCGAGGGAGAGGAGTCTATTGGGCACAGTTTACAACAGCTCACTCACATGGAATGGCAGTCCTTGGGCTGGTGCAAAAGATGAATAGACTTGGCTGCTGACCAAAAATGTGAGAGGTCTGAGTCTACCCAGAGGTGCCTCAGAAGAAAGGCCTGGAACCTTCTTTCCCAAACCAATCACTGGAAATCCTCCCGAGCACAGATCTGCTCTAATACACAGGGGTCACCAATGAGTCGGGAATCAACTCCACAGCAAATGCGCTTCTACGCGAACATTTAATGAATAGCCTTTGCTCGATGTCTTCACATTTAAACTATGTTGACGATAGCTTTACAAAGGAGACGCTGTTATTATTCTCACTTAACAAGAGGAAACTGAATCTTGGAGACTTGTCCAGGACACATAGTGAGCAATAAGGGTGGACTAGGACCTATGTCCAACCGACTAGAGATACCACAGCTAACTACCACCGCAGTCAGACTCCCTTCGAGTACTCCTGGGATAATCTCCTCTAACCTGTCTTGTTGATCCTTTCACTTTTTTCCCCTTTAATTGTCCAATTTGTTCATGGACATATGACCTTCAACATGACCGATCATATTTTGTCACACGCTAGGCTTCCTGATGGCAGGGCCAGCCAGGGTTTGTTTAGTCTCCAGGTGTCTCCAAATCAAACACAGGTCCTGCACCAGCACCTCTCATTATGATTTAGCTTCATACTGAATTAAAAAAAAAAAAAATCAACCTGGAGGCATTGGAAACTGCCATTTCCTTCTTAACTCTTTAATGACAAAACTGGGTTGGTCCAGAAAAGTGGGAAAAGAGCAGTCATAGGACCACTGAATCCTGGCTTTATCACTAATTTACACAGCCTCACACTTGTTTGTGAGATGAATAGTTGTACCAGCTCTGCTGATTTTCCATGTTGTTGTTGTTATGTGCTGTCGAGTCGTTTGCGACTCATAGCGACCCTATGTACAACAGCCCTAAACCCTGCTCTATCCTTTGCCAATCGCACTGCCTCTGAAACACCCATCCCGATTACCCCAGTCATTGAATCAATCCATCTCATAGAGGGTATTCCCCTCTTGCGCCG
>NW_006399795.1:18087644-18101441 GCF_000299155.1 Elephantulus edwardii
TTCCAGAAGAATTGATGCTATTGAATTATCTTTTTGAGTGAAAAGTATCAAATATATGATGGACTACCAGTGTTCGACATAGAGAGAGCTATGCTGGCCTAGAGGACAAAAAGTTATGCCACCAAGCTAAAAGTGGGTGATTTTAATCTGCAGCCCTCAGGCCAGGTTCAAATTGTTTTCCTGTCAAACATTCTTCTAGGTGGTATAGCACTGGTCTGTGCATTGCTGTATAGAGGTAACTCGTGGTAGCTGTGATGCTGAACACTGTGACAGTGATGTGCCAATCGTGGTAATGGGTACCCATGGTGGACAGTGTTGGCTGGAGCTTTCCAACTAAAAAAAGCCTGGAAGCAGGAGCAGCATCCACTTTTGAAATGGCTTGCCTCCGGAAACTCTATGTACGAACAGTGCTCAGGCCTTTCATTCATATGGTCACACCTAACAACAACAACAACAACAACAACAACAACCAGTGTTTGGTGAAGCCCCCTGATTAAAGGAATCAAGCTTGGAAGCAGGAGTGGCATACACTCCATAATAGCTTGCCTCTGGAAACCCTATGAACCAGGAGAGAGGATGAAAGTTATACAGGAGGTGTCCAGGACTTTTGTTCATAGGGTTGCTATGTATGAGTCACCTGCGATTTGACGGCACTTAACAGCAACAACACATGCTGTGTTTGAGTTCATTGTTGCAGCCACTGGTAATTCATCTTATTGAGAATCTTGCTCTTTTTTCTGATTATTTTACCAAGCTTGATAATCTCCAAGGATTAAACTCTCTTGATAACACACAGTTGGTGTGCAAGTCTCCAAGGCTCAGTTCTTTTTTGTTAAGAGAGGACAGTAACTGCATCTCCTTTGTAAAGTTACTGCCAATGTGGCTTAAATGTAAAAGCATAAAGGTGAGTGAGCGGGAGATTATTTTGAGGATGGCACAACATAGGACAGGGTTCAAATCTGATGTTCATAGACTCGTTACAGATCGTAATCGAGTAAAAGGCACTAACATCACCACCAGCAGAATAAACACATCCTGTTAGTTAGACAAAAAGATGGCAAGACTTTTTCACATACTCTGGACATACCACAAAGAGAATTTAATCTTTGGAGACTATCATGCTCGGTAAAATACAGACAAGCAAGATTCTCAACAAGATGGATTACCACTGGTTTCAACAAAGGGTTCAAACACAGAAGGGACTGTGAGGACGGCGCAGGACCTGGCAGTGTTCTGTTCTATTTTACATCAATAGGGTCGCTTTGAGTGGGAGCCGAATGGCACCTGGAAACACAGAGAATCTGCCATGCGGCTTTAATACCAGCACTACTTTCTCAGCCTCCGGATTTCGGACTCTCCTAGAACATCCAGGGCTGCCTTTCACACCTTGGGACCTGCGTTGGCAAGCACTACAAGAAGGCAAGGGAAAAAGAAGCAGGGAACTCACCCTCCAGGATGGCGGGAATGCACCCGAGCTGCACGGGCGTAGGCTGCTTCAAACCCAGCTGTCGACATTGTTCCACGAGCCACGATGACAGCCCGAGTTCGGAGAAGGAGGCCATCCTCTCCACCACCTGGGAGAACCAAGTGTGCTGCGCTTCCGGTGCTTGCCGATGATGACATTACGGAAGCCTTTCCGTTCATTGGCCCTGCTCTGCAATTCCCGGCCTCCGTACATTCCCCCTAATGCTATTGGTTCGTAGGTTAGACTCAAACTACAACTCCCGAAATGCATTACGAGACACGCTTGTGTACCTCGCTCCCTGACCCCTAGCTTTTGTATACGAGCCTCCCATTGGCTTAGCTCCCTTCCACTGAGACCGCGTAAACTACATTTCCCAGTGTACTCCTTGGGAGGCCCCGTTTCCGGTCGACGTGTATCACCGCCTTAGCCCGCCCCCTCGAAAAAGAAGTGGTAAAGACCACAGTATCATGGCTCCTCCAGCCCCCGGCCCGGCCACCGGCGGCTCTGGGGAGGTGGACGAGCTGTTTGACGTGAAGAATGCCTTCTACATTGGCAGTTACCAGCAGTGCATCAACGAGGCGCAGCGAGTGAAGGTGCGGCTGCGCCGGGGCGGGAGGACTCTGGGGACGAAGGGTACGGGCGCTTCCTGGTGTCCGCGCTCAGCTTTTAATTATTTCCCCCATTTTTCGCAGTGTATTCTCTCTACCCACCTTTTAAGAGCGCAGCGAGAAGTTAATGCATCTTGTACCAAATTTCAGAGCTGTAGCAATTTTTTTTAGACCACTCTGCGCCCCGAAAGACATTCGAGTGAGGGAAATGCTTATTTCACTTTAATAATAAGTCTCACTCGTCGCGTGCACGCTGTGCCTCTCGTACTCGCAGTACTTGGGAGGGAGAGACGTCTGTAGCCTCATTTTACAAACAAGCATCTCGAGGTTTGGAAAGAGGGTGAATCTCCCAGTGTCTTAATCTTCATGCTAGCTTGATTCTCTCCGCCAGAGCTTGCCCATCTATTAATAAAATACTCGTTGAGAATCCGAACAGGGCAAAGAATGTGTTCTTGCTGGACTCTGAGCAGTAACCCAAATAGACATAACAGCAATAACCCAGGCTTGTAAAACTCACGCTAGCGGAAGAGAGAGAAAACAAGAACAGAAACAAGAAATTAAGACTTGAAAAAAGTGTTGTGAAGGTGAGTGACGTTCTAAGTGCCATCAGGTCGCTCTGAACCCTGCTCTGCCTTAAGTGATAGGAATTTTTATTCTTATTAGGTGTCCCACTCTCCACATATATTTAAGTCATTGTTGGGATCACCGCATTTTGCCACTGTATTAGATACAAAACCAATACTTGGACCAGGAGAGTCATCAGAACAGAGCAGGGAAACACTGCGTGGTTCAAAATTGGGAAAGGTGTACACCAGGGATGTGTCCTATCGCCATACCTTTTCAATCTATATGTAGAACAGATCATCTGGGAGGCTGGGCTATAGAGGAGGAATGTGGCATCAAGATTGAAGGAAGACTCATCAACAACCTGTGTTATGCAGAAGACACAATTCTGGTTGCTGGAACTGAGGAGGACCTGAAGCTATTTCTGCAGAAGGTGAATTGAAGCTCCACATCAAGAAAACAAAGATTCTCACCACTGGGCGGATTGGCAGCATCATGATGGACTGTTAAGAGATTGAGATTGTTAACACCTTTAGTTTGCTTGGTGCTACAATCAATACTCTTGGCATCAGCAGCCAGGAAATCAGAAGACAAATAGTACTGGGAAAGTCTGCTATCAGGGACCTCTCCTGTGTACTGAAGAACAGTGATGTCAGTCGTTGGAGACCAAGGTGTGCCTGATCCAGACCATGGCCTTTGTAATTGCTATGCGTCAGAAAGCTGGACAATAACTAGGGATGATATAAGGAGAATTGATGATTTTGAGTTGTGCCGGGGAAGAGTATTGAGTTTACCATGGACTGCTAAGAGAGCAAACAGATTCATCCTAGAGAGGGTGAAACCAGGCTGCTCCTTGGAGGGAAGGATTCTGAAACTGTCTCACATACTTTGGGCATGTTGGAAGGATAGACCAGTCCTTTGAGAGGAACATCATGCTTGGGAAATTGCTGGAACAGTGCAAGAGAGGAAGACCCTTGGTGATTGACTCAGTGACTGGGGTAATGGGGGTAGGTGTGTCAGGGATGATAAGGTTGGCAGGGTTCAGAGCTATTGTACAAAGGGGTCGCTATGAGTTGCTTACTTGATGGCACATAACAACATTGAATTAATTGCTGATTTTTTTAATGTAAATTAATTACCAGGTCTACTCTTTCTGATCGCCTTTAGTTTGTAAGCTCTTCTGAAACTTGTCCCTTCCTGCTGGTATTTGTTTTTTCTTTGTTGTTTTTTTTTTCCCTGCTGGTATTTGAAATACTGTTGGCACAGCTCCCAGCGTCCCAACAACACACAAGGACCCCAGCACAGCACACTGACAAATGGGAAATGATCTGTTAAAGGGCTAGAAAAGAATTCAGTGTGGTGAGGCCCATTGAGTGAAAAGGTTGACAAGAGGGGCTGGCAGAGTTTGCTGTCATTTTCAAAGTTGCGCCTTCAAAGCCGAGCAAACATGGTGCAGCTCTCTGCCCACCTTCACAGCCTCATATCTCTGAGACAATAAACAAATGCAGGAGGATTGAACATGTAATTCCAGCTTGGGAGAAGTGCCTCCTGTGTCCCCATTTCCCTTGTGTATGGTACTGTGTCCTGGCCCTCTTGGATCCAAGGCTGACCCTTAAGAGAGTTCTCACCTTGGGAAGAAGCACAAAAATGGGTTCTGAACTTTGAAGACAGAAAATGAGAAGGTACCAAGGCAGTCCTAGTGGGAGCTGGAATGGTGGTGGTAACAGACGGATGAGGCTACCGTAGGGTGAGGAGGCTGCGGTAGGGTGATGAGGTCAGGGTGTGACCCTTAAGGTGGTAGCTGGTGGGGGATGGGGTAAGCCCCTCTGCTCCTTCCCTGCTGCATCTCACTGAGGTGTTTACTGCACCTGTAGACTCCGTGAAATAGGCCCTTTTCACGCCTGGGGGTGCTGGGAAGGTGATTTCACCTATGAAGGGTTATGAAATGCATGTTTTTCCCCTGCTCGGTGCCATGGGACAGTGGTGGGCCCCAGTGGAGGCCTTTGAGCACACGGAGTCTGATGGCAGCCTGTCCCAGTAGAGGGCGCCAGGGCCTCCTCCTTCAGGGGAGCATGCTTGACAGCGTACAGCAGAGGGCGCCAGCGAGCACGTGGCAGGCTGTCCCCGTAGAGGGTGCGCGGGAGCACGTGTTAAAAGCCCTTCTTGTAAAACTGGATGAAATACGTTTACAGCATTGAAGTCTATGGGGGAGAGAATAGTCTAAAAGTATTATATTTTAGGGCATTATTTTTTCTCGTAGGAGTACGCAATGAGGGTTGCAGAGTGGATTATATTTGGGGGCGGGGCTGGGATTTGGGGAGGGGGGGATTGTGTACCAATGAGGGAGTTTTTCTTTTGCTTTTCAAGGAGAGGAGCAAAGGGGGGGGGGGGGGGGGGGGATGTGCGGGGAGAAGGGTGCAACAATGAATGAATGGAATTCCAAAATCTCTGTAGATGTTCATTGAAATGAAAAATAAACTAAAAAAAAAAAAGCACTTCTAGTATTTAGGCATCTGGTGTCTGTGCCCTCAAGGGCTTGTTGGCAAGTCCAGCCCTTCCTTTTGAGCCTCCTTCTCTTACTCAGCAGCCTTCTCTAACAGTGCCGGGTACCCTGTTTATACCTAGAATAGCTGAAGTTAGTGGGGCCCCCAGGAGCTTAGGCCCAGTACCCCTGCAGCATTTTACGTCCTGGACACCCAGAGCTGGTGCGTGTGTCTGAAGAGACCAGACAGCTGTCCTGTCGGACATCTCCCCCTGAGGATCTTTTGAGTCACTTGTTTGAAAGGCTGCATTTCATGTCACGACTGGGTCACTCGCCTGGCCATCAACCCTGGCCATAGAGCAGATGGGCCCCTTGGCAGTGAGGGTGGTCACCACATGTGCCTTCACACCCCTCCTCTGTAGCCCGAGAGATGTAGTGGTGTGGGATCTAGGGACGAGGTGGTCCTGATTTGCCCAAAAGTTTGGCTGTGATCCTGTGAGTCCCTGTGCTTTCTTGGGGCTCTATAACTTGAGGTGTTAACTGGTGACCCTGGGGTCGACAGATCTCCATTCTGTCACCTGGCTCCCCTAGTGGCCCTGTTCCAGCTCCCAGGTGTTTTGGCAAATCTCTAAAGACAGGTGCTGCTTCCTCCTGCAGGATGTCCTGTGTGGTCACCACCCACTACCCTGGGCTTTGAGCAGGGGCCATGCTTGTGTGGCATGACTTGGCAGATCCACTCCCAGGACTGAGTGATCTCCGTACCACAGTCTCACAGTGGAGGTGGCTGGGCTGAGCTGACCTGTCCAGGACAGATTGTTTCCTGTGGGTGGGGACCTCTGAGCCCACAAAACTCCTTCATCTTAGTGAGAGACTTATTTTTTCACCAAGGAAGTTAAAACAAAATCAAGTTAGAAACAGACCAGTTGTCATAATTAATTCTAAACCGTGTGGGGGGTTGTTAACAAAGAGTGGAAGTCCCCCTCGTGTTTCTGCCTGCACTGCCCATCCTTCAGAGGCACCCCGGCCTCTGTGCTCAAGCAGCTTCTGTCTGCATTTATCTGGACTTTCTTTCAGTTTGAGTTTGAGTTGGAGCTAGATGTTGGCAGTGCAGGTTCCATGGTGGGGGTGTGGGCCCAACCTTGGCACCATGTGACTGTCATGAACATTGTGCTTCTTGAAGCCCAGTCCTCGCCTATCGGGACAGAGTGGCAACTGTGCCCTCTCCTGGGCATGTTAGGAGAGAGCTCTGTCCAGTGTCTGGCCCCCTTGAGGTCATTCTTGTGCTGTGCAAGGTCATGGCCCTGAAAAGCTAGGGCCTCCCGTGAAGCCTACGTGCTGTCCCTGTGAGCTGTGCAGGTGTGCTGGGTCAACACAGCCTGATCCATGTCTGTCCCCACAGCCTTCGAGTCCAGAGAGGGACGTGGAGCGAGACGTCTTCCTATACCGAGCATACCTCGCACAGGTGAGCGCGTTGTGATTGGTGCCTGTGTGCGACTCCCGGAGCTGGTGTCCCATCCAGTAAATTGCAGAGGACCCCAGCACCCCCCCCCAAGCCTGTTCATGTTGTCATCTCTGCAGCTCCCCTTTAACCCTGACCCATCTCCACTGAGGCACTGGCTCCTGTCCCTCCCTCTGCACCCGGGGGGCTCCCCCAAGTCTTCTGACCGTACCGTGCCACGGGCTGAGCACCACCTCCTGGGGGTACAACTGGGGTGTGTTCAGACCGGGCGGTGAGCCACAGTGTGTATGTGATCAGGACCACTTTCCTGCTGGTGGCTCTGCCCGAAACCCCGTTCTGCCCCCTGGCACCTCCCTCAGACCACACACTCCTCACTGCAAGTGTGCAGCCCTTGGACATGTGACCTTCCCTGGGCTGCTCAGAGAAGGTGCGTGTGTTGGCTTCTTTGACCATCCCTGTGTGCACAGGGCGGGGCGGGGGGGTGTGTATGCGTGCGTGCTGTTGGACCCATACTTGGGTCTAGGAAACCAGAGCACATCCACCCGAACCGCCTAGAAAGGGAAGTGGGCCTCAGGCTCCCAGTCGCCTCGAAGTGACAGCAGCACCAGTCGGATGTCAGCAGAGTAGTCCTTTGGGGAAAGGAGGCTGTTCTGCCTTTTAAAGCAGGTTCCCAAGATGCTCATTTCTGGTGGACCACCCCCCACCCCTGTTACCCACTGTGTAAGTTGAGACGAAGGAGTTACACCTGGAATTTTCCAGCTTTGTGGCTCCTTGAGTGGGGAGAAGGGGCTCCACTTCCCACTGGCTTCCTCAGTGGCCCTCAGGGTCACAGTCAGGCTCCACCAGGTGACACAGGACTGCTTGTATAGGTGGCACTGAGTTTGAGGCGGTTGAGATGCCTGTGATTTGGGGTTGGGGACATGTGACAGGGCAGTGCTGATGCCTTGTGTGCCTGTCCACAGAGGAAGTATGGTGTGGTGCTGGATGAAATCAAGCCCTCCTCTGTCCCTGAGCTGCAGGCTGTGCGCATGCTTGCCGAGTACCTTGCCAGTGAGAGCCAGAGGTGAGGTGCCACCACGGTGCCGCGTGGGGAGTGAGATGTGCATGAGGGGATTCTGCCAGGAGGACTTGGCCAGGCCATTCTGCTCAAAGCCAGTGTCGTTCCTGGCTTCTACTCGACTTTGCTGTACCTTCACCCTCCAGGGAATGGGGGTGTACCTCATCCCAGTCTATCCCAGAATGCACCACTGGCCCTCCCCCACCCCAGGAGTCTCCCACTTGGCTTGGAATTAAGAGGTTCACATCCTGCCTGTGCTCCCTGCTCTGGTCAGCCCTCAGGCTGCTGCCCCCACCATCTGCCAGCTTAGCACTGCCTTGTAGGGACGCTGTGGTGGCACACCTGGACCGGGAGATGAGTCGCAACGTGGACGTGACCAACACCACCTTCCTGTTGATGGCCGCCTCCATCTACCTGCACGACGGGAACCCGGATGCCGCGCTGAGGGCCCTGCACCAGGGTGACAGCCTCGAGTGGTGAGTGCCGCCGATGGCCGTTACGTCCCCTTCATCCACAGTTCCAATGGCATGTACGTTTCAGGGGTGTCCAGTGTGTCCCAAGTTGGGCAGCCCCACTCTGACACTTGGTGGGATTGAGTGGTTATAGGAGCTGGCCAGCACCCCCCAGGGCCAGACTGGGCAGGTCCCTCACTGTGGGGTCCTTGTGGTACTGGTGTGGCTGCCATGTGGCCTGGGGCCTCTTAACCACGGCAGACTCATGTCCCTTTGTGGTGAGAACAAGGAGGTTAGTCAGTACTGAGTCTGCCTTCGGGCCTCTGAGCAGCTCTCTAAGCCCCAGTGATTTCAGTAGTGAGATGAGGACTAGAAATGAAGTGGGGGAACAGCCAGTGGGGCCTGTGAGCTCTTAACCCCCTCAGTGCTGCTGGGGCAGCGGAGGGTGAAGAGGGTGTTGAAGTGTTCTGAGTGCGTGGGGGTTGGGGAGTGTTCTGTGCCTCCGCAACTTCCTCTGACCCCCGCCCGCCCCCCAGCTCGGCCATGGTAGTGCAGATCTTGCTGAAGCTGGACCGCCTGGACCTTGCCCGGTAAGCCTTCCTGTCCCCTTGGTTCTGGGGGGCCCACCTGGTGGGGTGCCACATCCCTGTGCCTAGTTTCTCAGGGTTGGGGTGATGCTTCCTTCACGTGGCCTTCCTGTGGAGCACGACTGGGGATCAGGCAGCACCCAGGACTGGCTTCTGAAACGCCGTGGTCAGGACCTGGGCTGGTGAGGCAGGGTCTGGTGAGCTGCAGCAGTGCCTGGAAGCGTGTCAGGGCCCAGCTGTCCGCTCAGAAAGCCCCCGTCAGGAGGTCTCCACAGTGGGGACTACACGCATGAAGACACCCAGAGTTGCAATAACACCTTTGTTGCCCTCCACCCAGGAAGGAGCTGAAGAAGATGCAGGACCAGGACGAGGATGCCACCCTCACCCAGCTGGCCACTGCCTGGGTCAATCTGGCTGTGGTGAGGCCTCGCTATGGGCGGAGGGCATTGCGTTGGCCTGCAACTCTGTGGGCAACCCCCAACTTGTTCCTCCACCATCCATGTCTTTCCATACAGTTTCCTCATCTGTATCTGTCTCTCAGCCCATCCCCTGCCTGTCTCCTGAATTGTTCCTCTGCCTGTCCCCTGACTAGATTCCCTACCTGTCCCAGACAGACCATCCCTTGTCTAGCTTCTTGGGGACTCTAGAGGGACTGAGGGGGGTGGGATGATGTCCAGGTAGGTGGAATGATCTCTGGGCAGCTTGGTTGCAAATCCTCTCACAGGAGGGTGACTGACATGGTGGCCCTGTGCTCACAGGGTGGTGACAAGCTGCAGGACGCATACTACGCCTTCCAGGAGCTGGCCGACAAGTGCTCGTCCACCCTGCTGCTGCTCAACGGCCAGGCCGCCTGCCACATGGCTCAGGGCCGCTGGGAAGACGCTGAGGGCGCGCTGCAGGAGGCACTCGATAAGGTAGCTGGTCCCCGACTGCCCACCATGGTGGCAGCAGCCCTCCACTGCAGCCTGCGCCTGGTGGGCCTCGGAGTGGGGACGGGCCACCACACGGGCACAGGGTCAGGGAGACACAGCTAATGGGAGCAAAAATGGTGTGTCCCCACAGTGACCACAGGCACATGGTGCGCTGACTGTGCTGGCCCAGGGCTCAGTTGTTCGGTGCCCACAGGGTGGCGGTGTCCCTGCCTGTAGGTGGATTCACGGTGGCAGACTTGCTGCCAGTGTGGAGAAATTATTAGTGTTATTTAAAACCTTGAAACCTTGGCCTGACTTGTTTTGGAGAGTGGAACCTCGGGCAGGCGAGGCCTTCATGGCCTAAACCAAGTGGAGATCGCCTGGCCCTCTGAACCCCCATTCTGGCCTCATGCCAGCCTCCTCACCATCCTTTAGCCGCTCGGCTCCTGGCTCTGAGATTGGTTCTGGAAAGAGCCTGCTGGTCACAGGGGACCAGGATTCCTCAGACGTGGTGGGATGCTGCATGCACCCCCGCCCTACTGCAGTGTCTGTCGAGCTGGTGCATGTCTACACTTGGGAGAAACACCTGAGCTCAGTCCGTCTCGGAGCACTTTCTGAATGACACACCAATGCCGTGCGGGGCGTTTCTCCCACTGGGCCCACAGTCAGCTGCGTCGTTTCTCTGGGATTTGCCAAGATGGCCCTGGAGCTTGCCAAGGGGTGGGGTCAGCTGCCCTTGTGGCCGGGGTCCCATTCCCATAGAGCTGCCTCATCACAGAGGCCTTCTGTGGGTGGTCCTTGCACCCTGTCAAGCGGGTCCCCAGGCTCCAGCCCTTCTAGAGGTGAGCGGGTGAGGTCATCACTGCAGATTCTGGTCGTTTTCATGCGCTCTCTGCCAAGGCCGCTTTGAATCTGTGTGATAGAGCAGTCCTCTCCCAGGCTTGTCCTCATCTTTTATCAGGAGTCCTGAAGCTGTTTTTTCTGCCTTGTTTGTGGTGGGGAAACAAGTTTAGGGGGAAGTTGGGGGTATAGGAGTGGGGTGTGCTGTATTCTGAGTCTCACGTCCCTGACCTACAGGACAGTGGCCACCCAGAGACACTGATCAACCTCATTGTCCTGTCACAGCACCTGGGCAAGCCCCCTGAGGTAAGCCGCCTTCCCAGGGCAGAGTGCAGCAGGTCAGAGTTGGAGCAAAAATCCCCTCCCTCTGGAAGTTTCCGTCAGCCTTGGGGATGCCCAGGGGCAAACTGGATGTCTAGTCAGTTGTGACCAGCTGGCCAAGGGGTCAGTGTCCATCCCTGGAGACCTTACCCCTGGAATAGCAGTGACCCCTGGTCTGGGGTAACCAGACAAGATGTTCCATCTCCTGGCCTTCAGGGTGGGGGTAGGGCCCAGAGGCTGGACTGCTGAGGCCCACATACTTGAACCTCGTCCCCGGGGTGTCTCCCCTCCCCACACCATCTTCTCCCTCCCTTGTCTCCATCTCTCCCTGTGACTTAAGTCCTAGTTCACGTCCCTTTCCCCCGAGTCTCAGGCAAGAACTGAGTCCCTGGCTTTAGATGACAGAGACCCCAACTCCCTGGTGACTTAAAACTGGTCACTTCCACCCTGAGGAGCCCCTAGGACCATGGAGGGTAAATGAGAAAGAATTTTGTTAACCTGACCTCCCTCCACTGCAGGTGACCAACCGCTACCTGTCACAGCTGAAGGATTCCCACAGGTCCCATCCATTCATAAAGGAGTACCAGGCCAAGGTGAGCGTCAAGTCTCACACCCCAGTCCCTAGACCTGGCTGGTCCACAGGCCTTCTCCCCACCTCCAGCATCAGACCTGCTCCTGAGCCCCCGCCCCACCTCTGTCTTTGAAGGAGAATGACTTTGACCGGCTGGTCCTGCAGTACGCTCCCAGCGCATGAGGCTGACCTAACCCCGACCACATCCATGCCTCCATCCCACCAGCACCCACCACTTCTCGGCCAGACCCTGGAAGCCTGGTGCCAGCACCCCCGTCTCCCACCAATAAAAAGGGGCACCACCCAACTCAAAATGTGTCTGCTTGTTTTTGTGGAGGGTACACAGGGCAGTGCCCACAGAGGTTACCCAGTGCTGTGGTGCTGGGAAAGGCGTGCATCACCAACAGAGAATGCAAGGGTCTGAGAACCATACCTGTATATCTCAGATTCCTACTTCCCCATCCTGCAAACTGTCCCCTGCTGCAGAGAACAGGCACCCCAGCTCCCAGTGTTACCCTCCACCTCAATCTCCAGGGATGTTGAACAGGGAAACAGGCATAGAGAGATCACTTCAAAGATGCCAGGGTTCAAGTCCTGAGGTGGTTCAGAAATGGCCAGCAATGCCAAGAAATTTTCGGGCTCCTCCAGAACGCTGGGGCTGCAGTCTGTTCTGGGTGTAAGTGTTCCCTCATCCTCAGCTCTTTCCTACGGCCGCTCTAGTGATCAGGCCCTGGATCTGAGACGAGCTGAGAGCACGAAAGCTGACAAGGATGAAGAAGCCCAACAACAGAGCCAGGAGAAAGGGGGGCAGCTTATTAGGGCAGAGGAGGGGAGCTGTGGGGCCCAACCTGGAACAGTCTGCTTAGCCCCTGATAAGTTACAACTGGCCAAGGTGCAGGGTGGGGGTTCACTTGGGCATTTGGAGCAACAGGTGCAGCTTGTGCAAAGGCCCTGGGGCTGCTCTAGTTTTTTTAAGTGCACTGACTAGACTGCCCTTTGCCCAAGACTGTTGCGTAGGCAGGGTCTGGTGGAGATAAGAATCCTGGGTTTCCAGTGCCTTGCCTCACCCTGGTCTTCATGTAGCGGCAGCCTTTGAAACTGCCCATCCCTGGTTACCAGGCCAGGATGTAAAGCAGCTGCTCCCTACCACCCCTAGATCTATGTGGGAACCCTCCCTGGGCAGAGAGCACTAGGAGGTCTGAGTGGAGTTGCCCCTGCCTCAGAGGGGCTGGAGGCATGGCCTTCCAAGTCGCCAGTGGGGACTCTTTCCAAGTCCACTGCATGCCTGTTAGGGAAACCTGAGGCTGGTGGGTGGGGCATCCTCTCCCATTACCTGATGGCAACCATGGTGACCAGATAGTGTTGAGTAGGGTGGGTGGTTGGAGGATCTGGGAGTGCTCTCACAGGCCAAGCAAGGTGCAGGGGCTCTTCCCCTCCCCTGGCAGGCGAGGTCATGCAGGAGTCATGCCTGTGGCCTCAAGCCAGGCATTCGACCTTGACCAGTCAGGCTGAGGCCCATCCTGACAATGCAGTTGTGAAGTTAGGTGGCATCCTTGATGTGTAGTCCAGGGAGGTGACCTCTGCTCCTAGACATGAGGGAGGTGGGGAGGAAGCCAGGGCTTCATGAGGAAAATCTGGGCAGAGACCGCTACCACTCAGAACCTCAGGTGGGATGAGGCTGGTCTGTGGGGAACTTGCCCACCCTATCCGCTACCTGGGGAGTGGGAACAGTGAGGGAAGAGAGGGCTGGTCATGGTGGGTAGCCCAAGCGACTCTTAACTCCTGTCTAAATGCCACTGAGGCGGAGAGACTGGATGGGATGCCCAGCACTTAGGATGGTGGGAAGTACTAGAGGCCCAGGGGAATTGGAAGGGAACCAGTGCCTGGCCAGTCGGCTTCCCCAGCAAAGTGGGGGGTCTGAACTCAGCAGAAAGTCACCAGGTGAGTCAGATGACGCCACCTGGTCTCGGTGTGCCCAACCACCGGTCGTGCGCCCCCTCTAAGGATTCTATAGTCTCCCACATGCACAGTTCCACCTCCTCTTTGGCCTTCAGCCACAGACTTCAAGGAGCAGACCTGTGGGACACAGAGTTCCCAGTCTCGCCGAGGGCGCGTGGACAAGGAGTGAGGGGAGTTCGGTGTATGCATTTCGCTGGCACCTCCGGTGGGCGGTGCTCATTCTAAAAGAACACAGGTCTTGATTCGCTTCGGCCTCCTGCACGAACAGGTGTGCCGGACCCAGGGCTGTGATGCGAAGGCCTCCGAAGCTCCCCAGAGCTGTGAGCCTCAGTTTCCTTCCTGCAAAGTGGGCCTGAGCGCGACCCTGCCTCCAGATCACGACCACACCGGACCTCATCTGCCCACCCGCCTTACCCTGCCTCCAGCGCCGGCGGAGGTGGGAGACGAGGCGCCCCACTCGGCGGTCCCCGCACCGCCCCGGGGGCGGAGCCCACGTCGGCCCCGCCCCCTCGGCGCGTCCG
>NW_006399795.1:18109217-18110071 GCF_000299155.1 Elephantulus edwardii
AGATTGTTCCTCCTTTCCCGGCAGAGCATCTGGTGGATTCGAACCGTGCGCCTCTGGGACTCTATTTGTAAAGTTAATCATTCAGTGGCATGTGGTCCATTCACAGTCTTGTTGCTACCACTACTTCTCTTTTCCAGAATATTCTCGTAATCCCAAAAGGAGAGCAAGCTTACATCCATGAACAGTCCCTGTCTTCCCCCTCTCCACGCCTCACAGCCACTAATCTGTTTCCTGACTCCGTGGATTTGCCTCTTCTGGATGTTTCCTCTAATTGGAATCTATTTGTCGTTGTGTCACCGTGTTGAGGATGATGCATGGGGACCCTGTGAACAACAGCTCAGATCCTTGCCATCCTCTGCCAAGACCCCTGTTACGGGCGGTGACCGTGTCAGTCCATGTCGTTGAGGGTCTTTCTGGCTTTTGAATAACTTTCTGTTTCCCCGCGTGACGTCTCTTTCCAAGCACTGGTCCCTCCTAACAGCGTACCCAGAGCTTGTGAACTGAGCTTTCCCCCTCCTTGCCTCTAAGAAGCACCCTCGCGGCACTTTCCCTGACACAGATTTGTTTGTTCTGGCAACCAAACAAAATAGGGCCTCTCGTGTGGCTTCCTTCCACCAAGCATCATGTTTTCAAGGCTCACCCACGTCATTGCATATTTCAGAGCTTAATTCCTTTCAATGGCTGAGTAATAACACAAGTAGGAAGGAAAGTTCTTTCTATGAAATCTCGAATAACCTGGAATGGCATATAGTGAAAAAGCACCTATTATTCATTTCTATGGGGAAAAAAGATTGAATGTTCTTACCCCCCCCAAAAAAAAATAACCTCCCAGATCATACCATGTTGTTGTTGTT
>NW_006399795.1:18110171-18117101 GCF_000299155.1 Elephantulus edwardii
GGGGCAGCGCGCTGGCCGCGGCGCGGGACTGCGGGGACTGCGGCTGGGGGCTGGCGCGCCGCGGCCTGGCGGAGCACGCGCATCTGGCGCCACCAGAGCTGCTGCTGCTGGCGCTCGGCGCGATCGGCTGGACAGCACTGCGGGCAGTGGCCACCACACGCCTCTTTCGGGTGAGTGCAGGGGGCGCGGGACTGGGAGACCCTGGGCCACTGTGTGCCTCTTTTGGGTGAGAGCGACGGGACCGAGGACAGGGAAAGAAGGGGATTCTTCGGGCCACTGCGCGCCTTTTTTCAGGTGAGTGTGGCGGGGGCCCTGGACGAGGCCTGGAACTGGAGAGGTCAGAATGTGAGGGCCCCCAAACAACGGAACCCCCGACCGCCACACATGCATCCCTTTAGAAAGAGCGCGTCTATGGAATCCTGGGCGCGGATAATGAGTGCCCTATTTGGTTCAATGAATCGGGACCTAGGGTAACCGAGCGCACAACGTCACTGACACTGCGGGGTCCTAGTCGGGCACGCGCCCCTCCGGGCAGGGCCCAGCTAGTCAGGGGCGCAGGGCGGTGAAAAAGGCTCGATGCAGGCGATGCGGGCGCCCTTGGAACAGAGCTCTGGTGGCTGCGGGGCGGGGCGGCCTGCTGCTCGGATTCGGTGACAGGGAAGAGGCTCGGTTGTCCGGTCACTGCCTGCGCTGCCTGGGGCTAGCGCCACCGTCTGACCAGCGGCGGCAAAGGAGAAGAGCGGAGGGGCTTCGGGTTGGACAGCTGTATCTCCAGGACCCCTCCCGGGCAGGGGCTGGGGAGGGGCTGCACTTGTTCTGCCCAGCGTTATGGGATCCTGGAAGGTCCTTTTTCTACCTCGGGTTGACCGTGGAGGAAACCCTGGCTCACCACCTCCCTTCCCTGGGGAGGGGTCTCTGCTGCCAGAGCTGAGTGGAAAGGCTGCTGCCTGGGACAGAGCAGCCACCCCGCCTTAGTCTGGCAAGGGTGCAGGGACAGAGTTCCAGGCGCCAACAAAGGGGCCTTTCTCTTCAGGCCCGCGAGAGACTGGGCCTTGTTAGGTTGAGAGAGTGGGCTGTTGTCCCCACCCCCACCCACTTGTCACCCACATCACGCACAGAGAGCTATGGCCCAGCACCCTGCTCTTGGAAATAGGGAGGCCGAGCGTGAAGAGGCCTGCCTTCCGTACATCAACACTGGCCTCCATCTGTCTTTGTCCCTCCTCACCACCACTTCCCCATCTTGCTGGGAAGTAGACCAAGGGCCTTCGAGAGCATGTATGCACCCTCAGGATTGCCAAGTGTGGAGGTCCGTCCCCCTCTCACAGAGACCCCAGGCCGGGCTTCCACCCCAGCCTCCCTGGCTGTCAGCCTGGTGGGGCTCGTGCCCCAGTTAAGGACTCACCCTTCCCAGGAAATAGGGTGGAGGGGCTGCCCTGGCCTTCAAAACGCATCTTCTTGGCAGCAGCCCGGTTGCCAGGGGTTACCAGAGCCCGGCTCTAGTTGTCTCTATGGCAACTACTCTGGGCTTCAGCCCCCTCAGTTGGGCCTGGGCTCTCAAAGCAGTTCTGGAGCCCCACCCCCAAGAGAGTGAAGGGGGCACCAGATCCCCTTAGTGTACAGCAGAGTCCCCCAAATTCCTCTAACCTACCTGACCCACCTGCCCCCCTCTGATGTCATCTCAAGTCCCATATCTCAGCTCACATATCTCAGCTGTGATACCTTCCCCTGCTCCCTCCTCCCTTTCTCCTTTCAGCCCCATTTCCTCCCTAAGTCCCATGGGCCCCCATCTTTCCACCCCATCTATCTTAGGTTCTCCCATTCTTCTCTGGGCCCCTCCACTTCCCACTCGGAGTTGCTTCCTTCTTCTCCCCCCTCCCCCATCCCACCCCCTGCTCCTTCATGAACATTTCTTGGGTTTTCAGCCGCCCATGTTACCCTAATGCCCCGATGTTCTTCCGCATGCCTCCTTCCTGGAGCTGTTCCCACAGTCCCCTCATGCTGCTTTTTACATTTTCCCATCATGCTCCAACTCTCTCTGCACCCCTCCAGCTCCACGACCCCATCCTGCTGTCCCCAACTTCATCCATTGTACAAGCCCCCTGCAGCCCCCATGCCCTCTGCCCCGGCTGTGCAGTGCTCGGACAGCTGGGCACTAACTTTAGTCCTTGGCGTTCATATGCTGGCTCCGGTTACATTGGGGCAGCTGTGGGCACAGGGGCCCTTTCTATCTGCCCTGACGATGCCCAATCCCAGGAGTCTACATCCACCCTCAGTTTCCCTGCCCTGGATAAGTGGCCCCTAGCACCCACTGCCTACCCTCTCACTCGTAGCCCCTGGCCAAGCGATGCCGCCTCCAGCCCAGAGATGCAGCCAAGATGCCCGAGAGCGCCTGGAAGTTTCTCTTTTATCTCGGTGCCTGGAGCTACAGCGCCTACCTGCTCTTCGGCACTGACTACCCCTTCTTCCACGACCCGCCCTCTGTCTTCTACGGTAGGCGCTCTGTGAGGGGGGTGTCCTGGAGGAGGTGGGCCCCCCCTTGATTACTCAGGTGCGGGACCAGGTGGCAGAAAGAGCACAGGCGAAGGCCTGAAACACCGCTTGTATTGGTGTGAGAGGGTGAGAGAAAGGAGGTGACCAAGATCGTTACATCCTGAATGGGGTAAGATTAAGTGAGCATGGGTGTGGTGGGATTTTTCTAGGTTTATAAAGTTCCCTTTGGCTGCTTCGGAGCAGGTGGGAGCGTCTCAGGGTGAAAGAGAATCGGGGCCTAGGCAGGAAGCCAGGAACTGGGTTGAGAAGGACAGAGAGAAGTAGTCAGCTGTGGCATGTTCTGGAGGCAGAGCCTCCTAGTGAGGTTAGAAGTGGGGGTCGTAAGTGCCTGGACTCTGGGTAACCTGTTTTTGTTCAAGAAGTGGAGGGGGCTGGGGATACGTCACCATCTGTGATGGGAAGATGTGTCCTTGTTCCTGTTCTGAACCCTGATTATCAGTCAGAGATCCATGTGAATGGTATTTTAGGGTGTCTGAGGTCACAGTGCATGTGTTCTAGCTGGGAGACTTCTGTGATTACCGAGTTACAACCCTGGAAGAGCTTGCATGGAGCCCCTACACTATGGGGTCCCAGGCTTATTCAGTTACCCTAAACAGCACCTAACCTTCAAATCTCTGTTACTCAGTTTGCCTTTGTGTGGCTCAACTGAGCCCTGCTTACGTTCCGGGTGCCCCAGTGTCTCTGGCTTCTCCCTGTGAGCTTCTCTCTTGTGAACTTTCTCACATTACTGGTTTATTACAGCGTAATTATCGAGTGGCTGCTAGGTGCCAGGGTGAGTCTCTGGATGATGGGTGCAAAGGGTGCTAACTGAAAGGTTGGTGATTGGTGTTCACGCAGAGGCACCTGGAAGAATGACCTGGCAATCTGCTTCACAACGATCAGCTATGGACACTTCTATGGCCATAGGATCCAAGTCCACATAGGTGCAATCAGCTGTGGTGCATCCACCTGGGCTGTCAAGTCTGCTATCTGTAGGGATGCAGATGGAAGCCATTATGCCTATCAGAATCAGCCAGTTGTGAAAGGACAGATATTGTAGTACTTCACCTCTGTGAAAAGATAAGATAAGGCAAGCACATAAAGGCCAAAATTTGTTAGTGGTCGGTTATCAGTAGTTGATGGGAGTTGGGGAGGGGAGTTAGTGATAGCCTTGATTAAAGGTGAGCTCAAATAGCCGGTCATTATAATTGCTGCAAGAAAAGTTGTATGCTTGTGAGTTGAGTTGGCAAAAGTTGTGTGATATATAGTTACAACAGTGAGGGGGAAAGGAAAGTAATTTCTTTCCTTTTTTTTGATTAATTTTAATGAAAGTTTACAAAGTCTTGGGATTTCTATTCATTCATTGTTGCACTTTTCTTCCTGCCCCCCCCCCATTCACTCTTCTCCTTGAAAAGTAAAAGTAAAACTCATTGCTATGCAATCCCTCCCCCAAGTCCACTCCACTGTGCAGCCTTCATTCTGGACTCCTGTCATGACAATAATACCCAATCATATATCCCTTTTAAACAGTTCTCTCCTTCATCTGTTTCAATGCAGTGTACATCTTTCCTCCCGCCTTCTCTGTCTTCCCTCAACTCCGATGTCAGTCCCGTTTTTTACAACAGTGGCCCTATGCAATATTTGTCCTTTTGTGACTGAGATATTTCACTCAGCATAATGTCATCCAGGGTCACCCATTTTGCATAATAAAGTCAAGTCATTTCTAAGCCCAAGTGGGTACAACCTACACCTCCTGGGACTGGATTCTTGTTATGGAAGGTTAGGGCTGTAGTTTCATGGGTCTTAATAATCTGCTTAGCGGTTCTGTTCTATTGTCTAGGGTCTCAAGAGCCCAAGGGTAGCCATCTAAGGCACAATTAGTGCCTGGAACAAAAGAAGATAAAAGAGTGTGGGAATTGCAGGAGGATATGGAACTTGTGCCTGATTGCCTCCTTGAAAAACTTCCTCCTTTAGCCTGAGGCCAGGAGAATGCCTACTGTTACCGAACACTTTGTGGGTTTTTGGCTTTGGGGTTTTTTTATCTGTATGTTGTCTGTGATCAGATCTTTTAATTGTACATTTGTGTCTCGGGCCCTCTGTTGGGGGCTAACCCCTCCTCACTCGAGTCCCCGTTACAGAGTCCAGGTTACAAGCTGACAACATGGTCAGTATTCCTCCTCCGGGCAGGGTGCTCAGGCCATGATTGTACTGCATCCAGGCCTCCATTCTGAAGCCCTCACACAGGGCCAGTTACTGAGTGGTCGAGCAGTCCAGTAACTGCCTGATCTTACAGTCACAAAGCTCCACCAGCTACTGTGGTTGTGGGGGTGCAGGTGGGAGCTGGGTGGCATGCTGGGCAAGCTCCGAGCTTCCTCCCTGAAAGCTCTGTTCAGAGTACTGTCTGCAACATGCCCCATGGCCTCAGAAGGCATCTGTGCCATTAGTCCTGGCTGATCCAAAGTACCCAGGTGGAACTGGGGCGCAGAAGGTGCTGGCAGTTGGGCAAAGGGCAAGGCAGAGCTACTTCAGAGGGGGGCAAAGTGACCATGGCTGGATCCCCAGCTCCTGTGGGTCCTGGAAAAGTCCTTACCCCTCCCGAAGGCGTGGCCACCCTCTCTTAGGCACGTGGTCCCTTGCTGAACATTTTGATCAAAGACTGTAGAAGAATTCTGATCAAAGAGAAAATGTGGAACAGAATTTCAACTTTTCACCCACTCCAGGCTCTCTGAAGCAGTGGAGCCTGGATGGACCTCTGACACTATTGCTGTCACATAAGCTTTAGATTTTAATTGGTTTATGGTATACCAGACACAGAAATCCTTGCCTGAGGCCTGAATAGAGTGAAAGTCATGTTGAAAGAGTGAGGGGGAGGCTGGAGGGAGACAGCAGGAAGGGTGTGTCTGAAGGTGACTTCTGCATGAGCTCCTGGAGGCAGCTGGGATATATGGACAGGCAGACTTGACTTTGATGGACCAACTCTGGGTCCAGGGAGGATCTGGTGGATCAAGGGCCATACATCCCCTGTGAGTCAGGCCCCACAAAAGGGCTACCACTTGGGTCTCATGGCGCCTTGGTAAGTGTTTGATTTTACCAGGGCTGAGAACAGAGAAGAGGCAGGATCTGACGATGATGATGATGATGATGGCGGCTGCAAGACCCCTGGCTGAGGTTTAAGATCAGGACAGGGGACTTGGCAGGCTGGGGTCAGGGCTGGGGAGGAGGGAGTCAGATGACACCGGGGTCTGGTCTCACAGGGGCCCATTTGCCCCTTCTCTAAGACCCCACTCAAGAGATAAGAATTAGCGCGCACGCACACACACACACACACAGACACACACACACACACACCGTGACTTCCTTAACTGATAACAGAGCAGAACCCCACCTCTCCCCGCAGTTCACCCTCACAGGTCCTGGGGTGAGGCCTTCTGCGTGGTCTTCTGGAGATCATAGGTTCTTTTAGAACTGGGATCAGGGGACCTTGTAAACACCATCCTTCCATGACCTTTGATGTCCATTGCCAGGCCACCCCACCCCGCACAGACAATCCCCTGTTCTGTGTCATTGACCTCCTTGAAATGGAGACACCTGGTTAGGGGTGGGGACAAGTGTGGTGTTTCCACTCAGGACTTGGCACATAGAGGAGCTGGTGTCTCCTCTCCAACCCCCTGCGCCCCATCCTCCCCACTATAGCTGCACTGTCACCCCCTTGGTCACATTTATTTTTGGCAGTGAATCTTCTGTGGAGTTCCTGCCACATGTGAGTGGAGGGTGTTTGGTCCAACTCCCTGTCCATCCCCCCACCCCAGAGGCCTCACACAGGGAGAAGGGTCCCCTGGACCTGAGTCTGCCTTGCAGGAGTCCTGAGGGCACCTCCAGGACCAGGGACAGCAAGTGAAATGGCAGCCAGTGGTCAAGGCTGAGAGGGGCAGGCTGCTGGGGGGAAGTGAGGAGAAGGCTAAGGGCTGGAAGCAGCATCAATGCAGGGTCCCCATGTGGTGGCTTGAGAACAAGTGCAGGACTAGGGGTCAAGGTCACAGCCAAGGCTGGGAGTGTGGGTTTGCTCTCAGGCCTTAGGCAGCCCTGATGTAGTTCCAGCACCAGGTGGGGGGTGGGCCTTGAGATCTAATGTGGGTTTGGTTTTGTTTTCTTTGCACTTTTTTAAGATAAAATTAACTGAATAGCAACTGCCGTATTGGTTGTATGAGTGGGTTCTGACCCCCATGTCTAGGATTAGAACTATTCCACGGAGTTGTCTTGCCTGTGAACTTGACACAGGTAGATTGGCAGGGGGCTCTGGGTCGGTTCACACTGCCACCGTTTTGGCTGGTAGCCAAGGCCTTAGTCACTTGCCCCAATCTGGGACTCTTTTTTTTTTAATTATTTTATTATTATTATTAT
>NW_006399795.1:18119497-18132498 GCF_000299155.1 Elephantulus edwardii
GTCCATGGTATTCTCAATACTCTTCTCCAGCACCACAGCTCAAAGGCATCAATTCTCCTTCTGTCCTCCTTGGTCATTGTCCAACTCTCTGATGCATAAGAAGTGATTGCGAAGACCATGGCCTGTATCAGACGCACAACACCTAAAACATACAGTGTTCACAGAAAGGTTCAAAGCCCCGCCGGCCTTATGCCGAGATGCCGCGTGGAGCGTCCACAGAGAGAGCTCGGGGACGCCATTCCACTGCCTCCTTAACAGCTTGCTGCCAAAAGTGCTCAATGCTCGTTTCACTTTCTTTATCTTTTGTTTCGTTATATATCATTTTTTTTTTAAAAAAATAAAATCTCCTTCTTCTGTTAGAGAAACAGATACTAATGCAGGTCTTTTGTGAAAGCTAAGTAGCATAAAATCAACTTTTGAAAGGAAAGTTGTTGTAGATGTCTTCGAATCGGAACCGACCCGTAGCTGCTGCACCAGCGAGTTTGCAGAGACAGTAGATACTGTATTCTACTCTGCAGAGGGACTGCTTTGATCCAGCACCTGTTGGACAGTTGAGTTTAATCTGTTGTGACTTGTGCTGCAGTGAATACTGGTGTAAAAAACTTTCAGTTCCTTTGGCTACAGACCTCTGAGCAGCATTGGTGGGACAGACCTCTGAGCAGAATTGCTGGGTTGTGGAGGGACTAAGTTGGGGTGTGGGTGTCAGGAGCAGGGAGAGAAGACCAGGGAGGTGCCACGGAGCCTTGGGTGGGAGGTAGTGGTGCTTCTGTATGAGGGTCTAAGTGGGTCTCAGCTGTGCTGATGAAGAGTCATTCCCAGGGCAGGAGCATGGGGCTATCAGGACAGCTGAGCTCTTGGGGGGACCTTGGGGCCTGGCTGCTGAGCCTGAGGTGCTGAGGACCCAGACAGAGCTGGGAGTCAGCTCTGCAGGGTGGGCAGAAGTGCCCAGAAAGAACAACCCCTGAGGCTGCAGGTCCATGTGGCTAAGGAGGGGAGGACGAGGTACAAGACAGCTGTGTGGGGTGATCCTGCCTTGAGCTGGAGAATCAGCATCCCCACAAAGGTGCAGGGCCCTGGGATGGGTAAGTGAGTGAGGGGTGTGTGAGGGTGTGTGTATTCAGGAGATGAAGGAGACAGAGGGGGGATTCCCACTGCAGCAGCACCGTAAGCGCTCAGGGTGCTTGGCCTTCCTTGCAAGTCAGTGATTCTCAGGGAGAAAGGGAGGGTGGTCTAGGAGGACAGGATCTGAGCTGCCTGGGGGAGAGTGTGGGAAGTGGGGAGCCAGGCTGGCATTGAAAATAGGAAATAGGTGACTAAGACACATTGAGGGCTCAGGGATCCTCTGAGAGCACCAAGTTAAGGAGACCCCCTGAAAACCCACGGACTCAATTCTTGTTTCAAAGCAGGTTCAATAACTAGAGCAAACAAACCAGGTACAGAAAGTTGGCCCTGCCCCTGGGTGGGACAAGCAGTGGTCCTATGACCTAGACATGAAAGTGATAGCTACTGGTGTGTGTGTGTGTGTGTGTGTGTGTGTGTGTGTGTGTTTGTGTTTGTCTATCTCCTGGGGTCTCGTTCTCTCTGCTCAGTTCATCCATCAATCTAAAGCTGTGGGAATAGGTAAAATCTGTTGATAGAAAAATAACAAAGAATAGGACCCAGAGAAGGGGCGCTCCCTGGGAAGTGTTGGGGCGCCTTAGGGCCCTGATGGCCCGCTTGGTTTTCCACAGACTGGAAGCCAGGCATGTCCGTGCCGTGGGACATCTCGGCAGCCTACCTCCTGCAGGGCAGCTTCTACGGCCATTCCATCTATGCCACGCTCTACATGGACTCCTGGCGCAAGGACTCGGTGGTCATGCTCATCCACCACATGGTCACCCTGGTCCTCATCGTCTCCTCCTATGCCTTCAGGTGACCACAGGGCTGGGATGGGACTGTAGGGGAGGAGAGTCCATGGGGGATGGTCACATTCAGGGGTCCTGGGAGGGGAGATGCTGGAGGCCTACTGAGGCCAGGATGGGGCTAAGGAGGCACACGGAACTCCCAGCCTGCCTCACCCCAGCATCTGTTTCTCTTCAGATCCCTACCTCGGGCTGGGGTGTAGCAAAGACCACCCCATAGGAACCCTGGTGTTTTTGGGCTAGCGCGGTCACCATGGACCACTCATGGTCTAAGCAACTGAACCTTGCCTGAGTGCAGTGAACTCCAAGGTCATTTCCACAGACACATCAGGCCAAATGTCCTCTGGCCCCATCATTTGTCATACTGATTATAGACAGAGGTGACAGTACACCCACCCCCCAGCTGTAGAGTGAATTCTGGCTCGTGCCAGCCCCGTCATCAGGTTTCTAAGGTTGAGAATCTTCACAGGAAGACCGTCCATTTTCCTCCTGAATGGTAACTGGTGGATTCAAACTGCTGACCCTCTGGTTAGCAACCCACCACGTAACCTGCTTTTCCACCAGGGTCCTTGAGAGGATGATCTTGTTTCATTGCCGCCCAGTCGGACCCACACATAGCTGACCCTCCACTGGCTGTAAATCACACGGAGGAGATTGCCTGTCTGCCCTGCAGAGCTGCTGCTGCTGGATTTGAACCACCAGAGAGGCTTGGTGTTTGGCTTAGCCATGCATCTTCCTGCCACCTGAGCGCCCTGAAATGAGCTAGATGTAAAAAGAATTTTACTTCCTTAATTTCTGAGTGCTGCTGTGGCAGGAATATCACAAGTGGGTGATTTTAAAGGACAGAAATGCATATTCTCCCAGTCAAGAGGCTGGGCCTCTGAACCTGGCAACCTCAGGGAAGATGCCTGTCTGCCTGCCACTGCTCTCCAGGGTTCTTTGGCATTTGTCTCTGCTCCCTTTGTCCTTGCTTATCTCTGCCTAATCTGGTTTGATAGCTCAGAAATTAGGAGGCTTAAGACACACCCAGTGTTCATCCCGCCTTAATAACATACAAAGAAGGCTCTGTCCCCAGAGTTAGTTCCTGTTGAGACCAGAGTTATAAGGATGAGAAACTGATTCATAGCTGAACCTCCAGTCGGTTTTCAGAAGCTCAATCTCAGGGATGGAGAGTGCCCATCTTTTTCCTATAGAGTACCCGGTGGATTTGAACCATGAGTCATTGGGTTGCCAGCCTAGCACCTTATCCACTATACTACCAGAACTTACATATATTTTTGTTGTTGTTGTTATGTGACCCTATTACAGCACCTTTGAACCCTTGTGTATTCTGTGCCAAACTTACTGTCTTTGACACACCCCATTACCTCAGTCACTAAATCAATCCATCTTATCAAAGGTGTTCCTCTCTTGAGCTGTCCCTCCACCCTCCCAAGCATGATGTCCCACTCCATGGACTGGTCCCTCCATACAGTATGCCCAAAGTATGTCAGACGAAGCCTCAGAATCCTTGCCTCCAAGGAGCAGCCTGGTTTTACCCTCTCTAGGACAAACTTGTTTGTTTTCCTAGCCGTCCATGGTACGGTCAGTATTCTTCTCCAGCACCACAGCTCAAAAGCATCAAATACTCCTTCTGTCATTTTTAGGAGAATATAATTTAGTTCATTACACCTGTGTCTTTTCAGTTTTTTTCCTTCCATGTAGCTAAAAGGGGGGGGGGAAACCCCTTCTAAAATGACAGCTGCTGCTCAGATCTATATTCGGTGGACAGACTGCTCCAGCCACGCCCCAGGGGCTGTTTAAACTTCCATCATTTGTTAATCATTCAAAGGAGCCACATTTCAAGTGTTCATCAGCCACACATGGCAGGTGCTCCTTTATTGCACGATTTTGTAGGTACAAAACGTCTCCATCATTCTAGAAAGTTCTACAGGATAATGCTACTCTTCAGGGTGGTCACATGATCAAGTCAGAATTTTTTTTAAAAAAAGACCTTCGGTCGCCTTCAAACAGTTTATTTGAAGGTGCTGAGAACTAGAGGAAGAAATCAAGTCAGAGAGTGGCTTGTCATTAGGGGGTGGTACTGTGGGTTTAGATATGGGGAGTCAGGAGGTGTCTGTGTGACAGGTTAACTGAGGCTGAAAGGAAATGTAGAACGGTATCAGTGCCACCAGTGTTGGGGACAGCCTGAGGAAAGGTTGTGGGGCAGGAGCTTGGGAGGTACTGGGAGGGAGGGAGGGCTGAGGGCTGAGATATGGGGAGAAGAAGCATTGCTTATTTAGGGGCTGAGTCCTAGCTTGTTAGCCAGGCAGCTAGCAGAGCCCTAGAGGTAGCCTTTGCTAGGCCAGCGGCAGGTAGCAAGGACCTGTAGGCATCAAGGCGGCACTTAGTGGCGTCATCTTGTGGTGTTCAAAATGAACAGTGTATTCTTGGTGAGATCTGGAAAAGGTCACACAGAATGGACCCAAGCGGGCCGGTGAGGTGGGAGGGCACGCAGGGCTTGGGTGGGTAGGGAGATCTGGGGTTCCTGGCGCCAGGTGTGAGCCACCCACCTCCACCCCCAGGTACCACAACGTAGGAGTCCTTGTGTTATTTCTGCATGACATCAATGATGTGCAGCTCGAATTCACCAAGCTCAATGTCTACTTCAAATTCCGGGGCGGCACCTACTATCGCCTGCACTCGCTGGCCTCCAACCTGGGCTGTGTCAGCTTCAGTGTCAGCTGGTGAGGGGGCGGGGCGAGGGAGGAGGGGCGGGGACAGAGAGAAAGACGGGGGTGCGTGTGGGCAAGGATCCACAGGGACAGGACATCACTGGGTAAGAAGGATGGGACTGGGCCCGTGGGGATGGACAGAACAATGGGGACAGAGAAAGGGAAGGTGCAGGTGGGGTCATGAGAAGGTGCATGTCAGGGACAGGTGGAGCTCTTCTTACAGCTCCCAGTCACCCTGCCCTCCTGCTGCCCCCCAGGTTCTGGTTCCGGCTCTACTGGTTCCCACTCAAGGTCCTGTATGCCACGTGGCACTGCAGCTTGCGCTCAGTCCCTGACATCCCCTTCTACTTCTTCTTCAACGCGCTGCTGCTGGCGCTGACTCTCATGAACCTCTACTGGTTCCTGGTGAGTCCTTTCTTCTTCCTCCTTCTCCCGCCCTCTTCCTCCTCCTCTGTGCCCTCCGCCCCTTTTCTTCCTCTCCTTCTCCTGGGGAGCCTCGCCCACCCACGGCCTCACCCCCCTCTCCTCCGCAGTACATCGTGGCCTTCGCTGTTAAGATGTTGACGGGCCAGATGCCTGAGCTGAGGGACGTGCGGGACTACGACTCTGTGGCGGAGACCCCCAGGCCCAAGCCCAGCAAAGACGAGTGAGTGTGCGCCCTGCCAGCCTCGGGTATGACTCAGCGGAACACCAGGGCACACACAGGCTGGCCCCAGATGTGGACCAGGCAGACAGATGGACACTGTCTCAGGCCACAGGCACAGCAAGCCTGCAGTAAAGGCGTGGATAAACGGCTGCCAGAGTTAATGCTGCTGAGGACAGACACAAGGAGGGGCTGGCGAGATGGAGGACTGAGTGGCACTGTGTGGGCAGAAGCTGAGTCTAGGCTGCCGCCCGGGCTATGGATGTGGCAGGGTGGGAGGCCAGGGGTGGAGGGCAGGGATGGAGGGGAGGCCCTGGGGGAACCTGAGTCCTTAGGAAGAGCCATGTTGCAATAGGCAGTAGGGGTACAGGGTGAGGAGAGAGGATACCAGGGTCTACCATCCACCCACTCCTCACTCCTTACCCTCTACCCACTTTGAGGTGCTTAGACTTAAGATTCTAGAAAGAGTAGGGTGAAGGTTTTGAGCTTCTGGGGGGGGAGCAGAGAACCAGAGCCCTAGAGAAACATTTGTGGTGAACCAAGGGTGTCAGAAGCCCCCACCCAGGAGGACAGAGGTGGCGAGCTATATCAGGGAAATTTCCTAAGGTTGAGAGTGTTTTATAAGATGCAGTGTTGCGGGGGGCTGGACTCTCTGGTGGGGCGGGGGTTCTTGAGGACCTGGGCCAGGTGGTTTGAGGGAAGCTGTATGGGTCCAGGCACCATTAGGAGTTCCAGAACAAATTTTTGGAGTTGAGTTTGTTTTGTTTTGTTTTTTAATGGTTTGGGGTTTTTTGGGGGGGGGGGGGGGATTTTTTTTTTTAAAAAAAAGAACCTTTGAGATCAGAGGGCAGAGGGGTTGGGGGTGCTTGAGCCCCACTTGAAAACTCTTTAAGTATCTTGCACCATTAAGCTTGGGCTGACGTTGTGCAGGTGAGCAGAGGCTGAAAGCGCCCCCTTGGCCTGGAGTGGGGCTGGGTCCAGCACGGCCCCCCTGCTGAGGGGACACCTGGCCAGCTTGGGGACCACGACTGACTGATGTCCATGTGGCGCGAGCCGGCAGCTGGAGCCGGGAAGGAGTGAGGCCACGCTGCGCCCTCCATCAGCAGTGAGACAAGTCAGCCTTGTGTGGATGTTGAAATGGAAATCAGAGACTCAAACGACGGCTCCAAATTTAGGGCTCCAGCTGCTGCTTGTACAGTGGGTGCTGGGCAGAACCCAGCGTGGTGGAGGGGAAGTCAGGAGACACTTGGAATGTGAGCCAGGAATTCTGTGTGGGGGCCCGACATCTCCCGAGGCTTCCAGAGGCCGCTTTGTGGAAACTGAAGAATCCCCGTGAGAGGGCTGGGCAGTGATGTGGCGTGGTACCCGTGGCTAGGGTCAGCTCCAACCCCAGGTGCTCCTGGCTAGGACTGTGTAGAGCAGCACTCCATAGGGCTTTCTGAGGCTGTTCAGAAGTCGATCACCAGGCCTTTCTTCCGAGCTACCTAGTAAGTGGCCGCAAACCTCCAGCAGATACCACCCAGGGACTCCGACAGCATTGTGGAGGCGTGTGTTCCAAGGCAGAGCTCCTGGCCCATGAAAGCCTGGCCTGCCTACCCTGCCCCTGCTCTGACGATGCCTTGAGGAACATGGGGGGCTTGGCAGTGTTCCCACTAGAATCACAAGGCCAACATCCCACTCAGCTGCCGTGTCACCTCCATAAGAACCAGCAGTGGATTCCGATTCTCTGTGGAGTTCAGCGGTCAGCGTCATCACACGGCCGTTAGCAGGAGTTGAGTCACCACCTCCAGCTCCTGGGAGCCCCGTGCACGGGCCCAGCTGTGCGCCATCCCATGGCCAGCGGTGGGTCAGGACACGGTGTTTCACCATGTGATTTGTCTGCTGGGCTTTGGAAGTAGATCACACCACCAGGCCTTTCTTCCTACTCCACCTTAGAAATGATGGAAGTCCGTTCAGTGTCAGAGCAATAGCCAAGCCTCCACTGACCGGCGAGTGTTGTCTGCACTGGCCGGGAATCCAACCCAGGCCTCCGACATAGAAGGCGAGAATTCTGCCCCTGACCCTCCACTGCTGCAGGGCTACCATAAAACAATAAAATAAAAAATAAACCACGCCAGTCAGGTTGGTTCCAGTTCATCGTGACCCTCCGGTGGGTTTCCGAGGCTGTAAATCTTTCCAGGAGATGATCCTGTCTTCCTTCTGTGGAGCAGCCGGCAGATGTGCACTGCTGACCTCTCGGGTAACGGCACAATACACTCCACCCTGCCTCACCAGGGATCCTTTGGTTATCTTAGCTCAGCTCAGAGTAGGTGAATGTGAAGAAGGAGGGATAAGAGGGGCAGAGATTGAAGGCTAGTCCGCGGGACCCTTGGCCAGTCCTCACGACAGCCAAGGTCATGAGCGATGAGGAGGGACTGAGAAATGTCACAGACAGGAGGGATAGGAGGTGTCGTGTTAATGCAGGGTGAAGTCTTGTCACAGAAAAGGGACATTTATAACCAGTCTGTTTAAATCCAAATAAAGTCTCATGGTTAGTGACTAGCATTGTCATGAAATCGGTTTCTTAGCTGTGGCGGACACACCGTGAAAGCCCAAGATGTTGACGTTAGGGGATGCTGGGCAAAGAGTAGACCAGAACAAATGCTAAGTACTGTCTTTGCAGCGTTTCTAGAGGTGAAATGGATATGAAATAAGTGTATTAAAAATAATCCAAACCAAGAAGGAGTGGGAGATAACAAAAATTATGCCCAGGGCTGCTGTAACAAATCACTGCAGACTTGCTGACATAAATGTTAGAGAGGTGTTGTCACAGTCCTGGAGGCCGGAAGTCTGAGAAGGTGCACACACGGCCCGTGCTCCCTCCACAGGCTCTGTGGGAAGATCCTTCCTGCCTCTCCCCACTGCTAGCGGCTCTGGAGGTGCCGTGCTGCCGAGACTACGTGTCTCCAGTCTCTGCCTCCATTAGCACACGGCCCTCCTCCTGGTGTCTGGGTTGTCTCTGTCTCTTTAAAGGACGGACACCTGTCTTTCCATTTAGGGCCCACACAGATAATGCAGGATGATCTTACTTTAAGATTGCCTTCCTTCATTCACACCTGCAAACACCTTCTTATTTCCAAATAAGGTTGCATCACAGGTTTCAGGGATTAGGGCACACACAGACATATCTTTTGGGGGGGTCACCATCCAACCCATTGCTTTGGGCATATTTTCAGGAAGGACTAGTCCTTAGAGATACACACCATGCTGGGAAGGCAGAGGGTAGTGGGAAGAGAAGTAGGCTCTCCAAGAGATTATTAATTGACACAGTGACCGCCACAATGGGCTTGAGCATGACTGAGGTTGTGCGGATGGGACGGGACAGGACAAGGTTCATCAGGTCACTACTATGAGTTGTAGTCAGCTTACAACCACCCATGATAGATGTTAACGTTTCAAAGATACAGCTGAAGAGAGCATCAATAGATTAGAAGTTTTCAAAGAAACTACTACCCAGAATTCAGCATAAATTGGTGGAAACATATGCAAACTCGACTTAAAAGAATGGCCTCATCTTTCATTACCATCCAGTCAGAGTCAAATCATAGCTAATCCTCCAGCGAGTTTTCAGAGACTGTGTAAATGGTATGAGATCTTTCTCTTGAGGTACAGCTGGTGAACTTGAACTGCCTGCCTTGGTTGGCAGCACGATTCCTTACTCCCCAGGTCACCAGAGCTCCATTCTTAACCTAGCCTGGTTAGATACCATCGAATTGAGTATGGCTCCTAGCAACCCTATGAACAACAGATCTGAACCTTGTCCTGTCCTGGCCATATTCATTTCTTTTTTTTATTTTTTAAGAAAAGTAAAAGAAAAATTCTTTCATTGTTACACAATCCCTCCCCCCAAGTCCACTCCACTATGCAGCCTTCATTCTGGACTCCTGTCATGACAATAATACCTAATCATAGAGCAACAGTGTCTCTCTGGAGACTAAGGTGTGCCTGATACAGGCCATGGTCTTTGCAATCACTTGTTATGCATCAGAGAGTTAATGACTAGGGAGGATAGAAGGAGAATTGATGCCTTTGAGCTGTGGTGCTGGAGAAGAGTATTGAATGTACCATGGACTGCCAAGAAAACAAACGGATTCATCCTGGAGAGGGATAAACCAGGCTACTTCTTGGAGGCAAGGATTCTGGGGCTTCGTCTGACATACTGTGGACATGTAAGGAGGGACAGGTCCTTGGAGAGGGACATCATGCGTGGGAGGGTGGAGGGACAGCACAGGAGGGGAAGGCCCTCTACGAGGTGGATTGATTCAGTGACTGGGGTAATCGGGATGGGTGTGTCAGAGGCAGTGCGATTGGCACAGGATAGAGCAGGGTTTAGGGCCGTTGTACATAGGGTTGCTATGAGTCGCAAATAACTCGATGGCACATAACAACAACATATCCCTTTTAGACAGTTCTCTCCCTCATCTGTTTCAATGCAGTATACATAATTTATCCTATCTTTCTCAGTCTCACCCCAACCCCGATGTCAGTCCTGTTTTACAACAGTGGCACTATGCAGTATTTGTCCTTTTGTGACTGACATAAGTTTCCGGAGGCAAGCCATTTCGGAAGTGGATGCCGCTCCTGCTTCCAGGCTTCCTCAGTGGTTGCACCATTTTACACTCCCACCAACAGTGAATAAGGGTTCCAGTTTCTCCGCAACCTCACCAGCATTTGTTGTTTGCTTTTCTGTTGAATTTTGCTGTCCTGACTGGACATCCTCCTTTCTGACATACTCAAGCCCACAGTAGCAGTTACTGTGTCAGTGCATCTGGTCGAGGGTCTTCCTCTTTATCACAGGCCCTCCACCTTGTCAAGCACGATGTCCCTGTCCAAGAAATAACCTCTCTTAACAACATGCCCAAAGTATGTGAAGTGAAGCTTTGTCATCTTTGTTTCCAAAAAGCATTCTGGCCATACTTTCTCCAAGACATACTTGCTCTCATGGCCGTCCATGAACTAATCAGTACTCTTCTCCAGTATCACAGCTCAAAGGCATCAATTCTTCTGGCATCTTTTTTCATTGTCCAGCTCTCAGATGCACAGCAAGTGACTGAGAAGACTATGGCTTCAATTCTCACCACTAGATTGATAGGTAACATGATAGATGAAGAAAAAAAAGATTGAAACTGTCAATGATTTCTTCTTCCTTGGATTCATACCAACAGCCTCGGTAACCGGCACTCAGGAGATGTATTCCTTTGGTAAAGTCTGCAGTTAGAGACTGTAAATTACAGAGGAGCACTGATGTCAGCTTGAGCACTAAGGTGTGCCTGATTCAGGCCATGGTCTTTAGGCCTAGCATATAGAATGTTTTAATAAGAGGCAGAGGGGAGAGACAATCTAAAAAAGTAATACTACCAGATGCTCTGCCGGGGAAGGAGGGGCAATCTCCTCCTGTACCAGTCAGATCTGATTTGATGGTACACGCACACAAAAATAATAAAATTTAAAAAAAAAAGTAATACTGAGAATTTTCTGGAATTGGTAAAACATAAATCATTAGCAGGAAAAATGTAAAAGGCATCCCTGCCCAGGACACATGAGAGAGAAAATACATCTAGAAGAAAAAAAAGAGGTCGCCTGCCCAAGGAGTGAGGGAGACACAGAAGACAGTGGAGTGTAAAATCATTTCAAGTTTAGAAAGAAAGGAACTCTGAATAGAGGTTTAAAACACAGGTTATTCAGGAGAGAGAAAAACAGAACACCCAGACAAGCAAAAACCTTAAAAAAGTTTCACTTCTTTTTTTTTTTTTAATGTGTGTGCCATCAAATTGGATCTGACTGGTGCAGGAGGCGATTGTTCCTCCTTCTTCAGCAGACCATCTGGTGGATTTGAACTGCGCACCTCTGGGATTGCAGTGCAGTTTCCTGCCACTAGGCCATCAGAGCTCGCCAAGAAAATTTCACTTCTTACAGAAAGAAGGAACCCATTTCTGAAAGCAAGGTCGGCAAAGAAATGGCTAAGCAACTGAGGAAAATTTCAGGTGTCTAATTTGAGAGATTAAAAACCAAACCAGAATTAAAGTGTATGATCCAAGCCATGGTCTTTTCAGTTCTTTCCTGGACATCTGAAAGTTGGGGAATGAATAAGGATGACAAAAGAACCAATGCTTTGGAGTTGTGGTGTTGAAGAAGAGAACTGAACATCGTGACAACTGCGAAGAGAAGAAATGAGGCTTTCAGGGAGCAAGTGCTGCCAGGGTGCTAAGGCGAGGATGGGGAAACTTCACCTCACGTCCTGTGGGCATGTTGCCAGGAGGGGACAGTCCTTGGAAGAAGATGTCATGCTGGGAAAGGCGGAGGGTCTGCGAAAGAGAGGAAGACCAGATGGCTTGACACAGTGACTGTAACAACAGGTTCGAGAATATCAGGTTGTGAGGAAGGTGCGGGATAGGGCAGGGTTCAGGTCTGCTGTTCACAGGGGCTCTTTGAACATAGTTCGCTCAACACTTAACCACAACAACAAAGTCTAAGTACCTTGACAGAGTGGAGAAGGGACCCTGGCTCTTCCCAAGTACACAGCTAGCAATCTGCCTCTCAAAAGATGACAGCCTTAGAAAACCTCACGGTGCGTTTTTACTCTCATATGAAGCTGCTGAGAGTCAGAATTGACCCGGTGGTACATAACAACAAGCAAGATGGAGAGATTTTATATTTGTTCATTTTAAGTATGTTTGCCAGAACTTCTTGGAAATAAAGAATAAAATGGAACAAGAAACACTGACAACAAAAGGCCAGAAAGTGAGAAAATAGTTCAAAAGAGAGGGTAACAGGGAACTCCAGTGGCCTAGTGGCAAGAAGCTGTGCTGCAGTCCTGAAGGTACAGGGTTTGAATCCACCAAATGCTCTGCTGGAGAAGGAGAGGCAATCTCCTGTGCCAGTCAGATCTGATTCAACGGCACACAACAAGAAAAAAAGAAAGAGGGGGTAGCAAGCATCCCAAATGGAGGGATCAGAATAAACCCAAAGAGAATGAATAACCAGGGCAGCGGTTATATATGTGTGCATCTTTATTTGTTTTCTTTTTAAATACATCTCTCTGATGGTTACAAAACCACAGCTCCAGGGCAACTTGAAGGTTCTAAGTGAAAGGACAAGAGGAGAAATTCAGGTCATTCTTCCCCGCTCCTTTTTAAATTTTTTTTCCATTAATTTTAATGGAAGTTTACAGAGACTTAGGGTTTTCAGTCATTCATTGTTGCCCTTTTCTCCCTGCCCACACCCTCCTCCCAATTCACTCTTCTCCTTGAATGTTGTTGTTCTGTGTCGTCGTCGAGTGGTTTGCGACTCATAGTGACCCTGTGCACAACAGCCCTAAACCCTGCTCTATCCTGTACCAATTGCACTGCCTCTGACACACCCATCCCGATTACCCCAGTCACTGAATCAATCCACCTCATAGAGGATCTTCCCCTCTTGTGCCGTCCCTCCACCCTCCCAAGCATGATGTCCCTCTCCAAGGACCTGCCCCTCCTTGCAACATGCCCAAAGTATGTCAGACGAAGCCCCAGAATCCTTGCCTTCGAGGAGTAGCTTGGTTTAACCATCTCCAGGATGAATCTGTTTGTTTTCTTGACAGTCCAGGGTACACTCAATACTCTTCTCCAGCACCACAGCTCAAAGGCATCAATTCTCTTTCTGTCCTCCTAGTCATTGTCCAACTGATTGCAAAGACCATGGCCTGTATCAGACACACCTTAGTCT
>NW_006399795.1:18133656-18185013 GCF_000299155.1 Elephantulus edwardii
CCCCAATCTACTTTGCCATGCATCTCTTATTCTGGACTGTTGTCATCCAAATAATACTTAATCATCTATTTCTTTTAGACAGTTCTTTCCTTCATCTGTTTCAAAGCAGTGTTCCTTATTTATCTCCTTTTTCTTAGTTTTCCCCCAACCCCATGTCAGTCCAGTTTTTAACAGTGCCATTATGCAGTATTTGTCCTTTTGTGCTGAGATATTTCACTTAGCATAATGTCCATGGTCACCCATTTTTTGTAATATTTTATTCCTTGTTTTTCAGTGCTGCATAGAATTAAATTGTGTGATTATGCCACAGCTTCTCTATCCATTCATTTGTTGATGGATGGGAACTTGGGTTGTTTCCAACTCTTTGCTATTGTGAACAATGCAGCTATAATCATGGGTGTGCATATATCTGCTTGGGTGGCTGTTCTGGTTTCTTTAGGGTGTATTCCCAGTAGTGCAATTGCTGGATCAAATTATAATTCTATTTCCAACATTTTGAGCAAATGCCATACTGCCTTCCATAGTGGTTGCACCATTTTGCACTCCCACCAAGAGTGATAAGGTTTCTACTTTCTCCACAGCCTCGCCAGCATTTGTTGTTTGCTGCTCTGTTGAACTTTACTATTGTTACTGGGGTGAGATGAGATCTCACAGTTGTTTTGATTTGTATCTCTCCTAGAGATAGGGATTTTGAACATTTCTTCATGTGTTTGTTTGCCATCAGAATGTCTTCTTTGGTGAAGTGTCTGTTCATATCCTGTGCCCATTTTGCAACTGGGTTGTTTGCCCTTATCTTGTTGAGGTGTCAAGTGTCATTCTTGACCTGGAGCATTGTAAACCTGGAGCATCCTAAACCTCCAATAGCCGATCTTCTTCCTCCTCCCACCCCTCCCTCCACTAAACAAGATTATCATACCACTTAACTAGTGCTGGTCTTATAGGAGCCAGTGGATGATTTAAAATAGATTTATTCTCTTGGCACCAACAGTCAGAAAATAAAAGACCGAATTGCACTGGGGAAGTCTGCTGTCAGGGACCTCTCTAGAGTGCTGAGGAGCAATGATATCAGTCTAGAGATTAAGGTGCACCTGTTCCAGGCCATGGTCTTCACAATTACATACTAGGCATTAGAGAGCTGGACTAAGGGTGATAGGAGAAGAGTTTATACCTTTGAGTTGTGGTGCTGGAGAAGAGTCTTGAAGCAATGAGTTGTGGTGCTAGAGAAGAGTCTTGAAGCAATGATATCATTCTAGAGATTAAGGTGCACCTGATCCAGGCCATGGTCTTCACAATTACATGCTACGCGTCAGAGAGCTGGACTAAGGATGACAGGGGAATTGATGCCTTTGAGTTGTGGTGCTGCAGAAGAGTCTTGAACATACCGTGGACTGCCAAGAGAACTAACAGATCTGTCTTGGAGAGGGTGATGCCAAGTTTCTCCTTGGAGGCAAGGATTTTTTTTTATTATTTTTGTGTGAGTGTACTGTCAAATCAGATCTGACTGGTACAGGAGGAGATTGTCCCTCCTTCCCCGGCAGAGCATCTGGTGGATTTGAACCGTGCACCTCTGGGATTGTAGTTGCAGCTTCTTGCCACTAGGCCACCAGAGCTCCCCATGAGGCAAGGATTTTGAAGTCCTGTCTTACATACTTTGGGCATGTGGCCAGGAGAGACTGGTCCTTTAAGAAGGACATCATGCTCAGAATGGTGGAGGAATAACACATGAGAGGAAGACTCTGGATGAGGTGAATTGACACAGTAACTGGGGTAAGGAGAGTAGGTGTGTTGGAATCAGTGAGACTGGCCCAGGATATGGCTGCCTTCAGAGCTGCAGTACATAGGGTCTCAAGCTGTGTTCATGAGTCGCAGGTGACTTGACAGCACATAACAACAATGTCATTTAGGAGCCTAGCAGCCCAGTTTCTGAGTGTTGGCTCTAGGAAGAAACATTCTCTTTCTGTTAGCACTGAGGGATGGTTCTTGCCCTTCAGTTTTTACTGCCTTCCCAAGCATCTCCTTGTATCTTGTATCCCCCGTTGTATCTCATCTCCTCCCCTGCAAGCCTGTTTAATCTCTTTTTAGATCTCAAAAGAGAATGACTCAATCTACACCTTGCACTAATCTTGTCTAACATGATGAAAACAGCCCAGTCCCGAAAGGCTTATGCCACAGCCATAGAGATTAGAGTTTACAACACATATTGACTCATGCCATTCCATCCTTTGACCCTGCAAAATCCATGTCTTTCCCTAAAGTCTTAAGTATAAAAAAAAATCTAGAATGCACGTGGCATTTCCAAAACGTAATAGTGGAATGGGCACAAAATAGACACTTGCATTACAAATAGGAGAAACTGGAGGGAAAGAAGGGGTCAAGTAGAAGCACATTCAAAACCCAACAGAATTACGTTAGCTCTCAAGGCTTGAAAATAATCCAGTTAAAATTATTTTCTTGAAAATGATGGTTCTCTGAGACCATCTGGACAGTGAGTGCTGGCCACACTCTCTAGATTCTGGGCGGGGGGGCCTCTCAGTCCTGGCCTTCAGCTCTGTCTTCCGCTGGGATGGCAGCTCTGCTTGCTCCACTGTGGACGGCCAGCCCTAAAGACTAAGGTGGCTCTGATCCAAGCCATGGATTTCAATTAGCGTATCTTCATGTGCATGTGAAAGATGGTCAGTGACTAAGGAAGACTGAAGAAGAACTGATGCCTTTGAATTGTGTTGGTAAAGAATGTTGGATGTCCTGTAGAGAGCCGGAAGCACAAGCGCGTGGATCTTGGAGGAAGTGCAACCAGGGTGCTCCGTAGAGGCGAGAACAGTGAATCCTACATCAATCATTCGGGCGTGTAGTCAGTCCTTGAACAAAGAGATCACGAGGGGAGGAGGGTCAGAGAAAGGAGACCATCGATGACATGGATTGACACGGTGACCCCAGCAATGAACTTGAGCATGGTGGAGATCATGGCAGTTGATGCAGGGCAAAAGTTCCAACTCTTTGTTCATAGGGTCACGTTATTGTTGTTAGGTATGAACAAGAGGTCTGAACCCTCTCCTGTGCCCTCCTCCTCGTCCGTGACACACTTGAGCCCATTGCTGGACTCACTGTGTCAGTCCACCTGGCTGAGGGTCTTCCTGCCTTTTGCCGACATTCCACCTTTCCAAGCATGACATCCCTCTCCAAGGAACAGCCTCTCCCAGTGGTTGCTGTGAAGCCAAATGCTGTTACCCATGGTGGACAGTGTTTGGTGAAGCTCCCCGATGAAAACAAGCTTGGAAGCAGGAGTGGCGTCCACTTCTACAATAGCTTGCCTCTGGAAACCCTATGAACCTGGAGAGAGGATGAAAGTTATATAGGAGGTGTCTAGGACTTTTCTTTATAGGGTCCTGTGAGTCGCCTGTGACTCGATGGCACTTAACACAGCAACAACAGCACTATACCCAGAGGGCGTGATCATTGGCTCCAAGGAGCGCTCTGCCTGCACTTTCTCCAACACACATATCTGTTCATTTGGGAACCCATGGGCTGTTCAGTACTATAGCTCAAAGTCATCATAGAGGCACTGTGAGTCAGAGTTACTCAAAGTCACCTAAGAACAGCAGTCTTCTTTTTTTTTTTTCTGTCAGTCTGAATGTTTACCAGACATTTCTGTCCAGTCCTTTATTTATGATAAAAATTTCTCAAGACTTAACCTGCCTTGAGTGGGCAAGGACATTTACCAATAATTGTTGTTGTTGTTATGAGAACAACAGTCTTCTAATGCACCGGAGTGTTGGCTCATCTCTTTAGCTTGTATTTCTTCCTCTTGGCCGTGGCATCTCCTCTGCTTTTGGCATTGGCCTCAACCCATTGGCACATCTTAAGGGCAGGGTTGTTTTGTTTGTTTGTTGCTTTTGTTGTTGGGACATCAATTTTTTTTTTTTATTTTACACTCAATTAGAGATTTGAGTTGTTAATTTGCAAAGGGAGAGGTGAATGGTTACTTCCTTGGTACAGTCTTGAGGAACAGGACTTATGTACAACATAAGGAGACCTTGGTAACACAGAAAGGCCTGGAATCGCAGACAAAGGAGGGAAGGTGTAGCTGCCTTGTTTTCTGGGGAGGAGGGACTCCTGGTTCCTTTAGGGCTGAGCCCACACATTTCAAGGCTGATCGAGGTCCCCCTCTTTTTCACCCTCTGAGGTCTGCAACACTAGCATGAGAAAGTTTTCTTCTCTGGCCAGTCGGACTGCACCCCATCACAGGGTCCCACACAGGTAGAAAGGAGTGCTCAGCACAGGTGATGGGACTGGCCAGCAGTGCAGTGGACGGGGCCCGGGAAATCCCTGTGTCAGCAGCTGTCCGGAGCAGACTTGAGGGGGCCTGTTTGGCCACCTCCTCCTCACCCTCCCCAGTGCTGCTGCTGCCATTTGTGTCCCATCTTGGGACTCCTATAAGGGCCCTTTTACACAATGGAACCAAGCTGGTCAAGATCTGAGCCTCTGAGATCCAGGCAAGCATGGCCCCGCCCTTTGAAACCATGATGGCCTTGCCTTTTGGGCCCTTCCCACCAGTTCTGATCTCCCTGTGGCTCCACAGATCGCCGTTTTCTGGGAGCTCCTTTGCCCTGTTTCCTGCCTATAGAATTCCAAGAGGCATGCAGCTCCCCGCCCCCGCCTTCTTTCTTCCTCTGTCCTCTTCCACCTAAGCAGATAGGTTTTGCGCTGTGATAATTGGTTATATTCATCAGTCACAGGTTTACTCTCTTTAACAAAAGATTGTATAGCCGCATCTTTGAGTTCTTGTTACATTTTGCACAGTCCGTTTTTAAGTTTTTCTTTTTCCTTTGGCATTTTGCTGTAAGTGGCAAGGAGAAACCGGATGACTTCTTTTAGATCTTGCTTAGAATATTATCAGCCAGGCATCCAAATTCATTACCTTCCCCCATTTGAACATAATTCAGAAAAGCCCTTCGCCCCTGCATCAAAAGCACCACTCTTCCTCCATTTTCCAACCACATGTTCATAACTTCCTTGTCAAATTTCTCCAGAAGCACACTTAACATCCATATTTCAAGCAGTGTTCTGTTGCTGGCACCATGTGTATCCTGTTAGATGATAGACTTTATCTATATCTAGCCTCACTTATTTGTGAGATCTCACCAGAATTGGTTTGATGCCTGAAATTCTACTAGCAACCTCTTCAAGGCAATGTTGGCTTTTACTGTTGTTGTGTATTGTTGAGTTGCCTGTGACTCATGGTGACCCTATGAACAATGGTTCCAAAACTTGCCTTGTCCTGAGCCAACCTCACCATCACAGTGCTGGGTCAAGCCATCTCATCCGGGGTCTTCCTCTCCTGCACTGACCCTCCACCCTTCCAAGCATGATGTCCTTCTCCAAGGACTGGACACCTTAAAACTCCTCTACATACAGTATTAAATTGTTGTGTTGTTGTTATGTGCCTCCAAGTCGCTTGCAACTAATAACAATCCTATGTACAACAGCTCTGAACCCTGATCTATCCTGCGCTAACCTTATCGTCTCCTACATGCCCACCTCCAAGACCCCAGTCAGTGAGTCATTCCATCTTATCAAGGGTCTTCCTCTCTTGCACTTCCTCCCTTCCCAAGCATGACATCCCTCTCCAAGAACTGGTCCCTCCATATACCATGACCAAAGTGCATCAGATGGAGCTTCAGAATCCTTGCCTTCAAGGAGCAGCCTGGCTTTACCTCCTCCAGGATGAACCTGTTTGTTCTAGCAGTCCATGGTATATTCAATACTCTTCTCCAGCACCACAGCCCAAAGGCATTAAATCTCCTTCTATCCTCCCTAGTCAGTTGTCCAGCTTTCAGATGCATAGCAAGTAATTGGGAAGACCATGGCCGGGATCTAGCACACCCTAGTTTCCAGACTAACTCCGTTGCTCTGCAGTACTCTGGAGAGGTCCCTGACAGCAGACTTTCCCAATGCAATTAGTTTTTTGATATCCTGGCTCTGGTGCCAAGAGTGTTGATTGTGGAGCCAAGCAAACTGAAGCCATTAGCAACCTCAGTCTCTTCCCCATCTATTATGATGCTGCGAGTTGGCTCAGTGGTGAGAATCTTTAAGAATATTGAAGGCTGCTGTAGTCGTTGACCTTCTGCAGCAGATGCTTCAGGTCCTCCTCAGTTTCATCTGCATAACGCTGGTTGTTGATGAGTTTTCCTCCAACCCAAAACCACTTCTGTGGGTTATGTATTTGCTTTGGCAGCACAATAGTCCTCACTCTCCAACTCTTGGTAATCGGTGGTTGTTAAGTGCTGTTGAATTGGAACCGACTGATAGCTGACCCTCCAGCGGGTTTTCAGAGGCTGTAAATCGCTTGGGAGGAGATTGCCTATCTGTCACTTGCAGAACAGCTGGTGGATTTGAACCCCATGCCTTTGGGTTGGCAGCACAACTCCTCACCGCTAGGCCACCAGTGCTCCCTTTTTAGTTATATCTAGTGTTGTTCTGATTGAAGATCATGAGGAACCTCTACCTGGAGCAGGAGGCTGTTGTGCAAACAGAGCAGAGCAGCACTGCATGGTTTGGAATTGGAAAAGGAGTCATGTATTCTGTCTCCATACCTGTTTAATCTATATGCTGAGCAAATTATCCAAGAACCTGGACTCTATGCAGAGGAGTGTGGCATCAGAATTGGAGGGAGACTCATCAATAACCTACGTTATGCAGATGACACAACCTTATTTCCTCAAAGTGAAGAGGATTTGAAGCACTTGTTGCAGAACATTAAGGAATGCAGCCTTCAGTATGGATTGTGCCTCAATATCAAGAAAACAAAGATTTTTACCACTGGACCAGTAGGCAGTGGCATGATGGATGGAGAAGAGAGTAAAACTGTCAACAGCTTCATTTTGCTTGGATCCACAATTAACACCCTTGATACAAGCAGCCAGGAAACAAGGAGACACACTGCACTGGGAAAACCTGCAGGTAGGGACCTCTCCAAATTATTGAGGAGTAGTGAGGTCAGTTTGAGGACTAAGGTGTATCTGATTTGGGCCATGGTCTTTCCGATTACTAGCTATGCATCTGAGACCTGGGCAATGAATAAAAATAACAGAAAAAGAATTGACTCCTCTGAGCTGTGGTTTTAGAGAAGAGCACTGCACATTCCACGGATGGCCAAGAGAATGAACAGATATGTCTTGGAGAGGGAGCAGCCAGAGTGCTCTTTGGAGGCAAGAATGATGAGGCTTTGCCTTGCATACTTTGGACATGTTGCTAGGAGGGGCTATTCCTTGGAGAGAGACATGATGCTGGGAAGTGTGGAGGGTCGGCGAGGGAGAGGAAGACCCTCAACCAGGTGGATTGACGAGGTGACTGTTACAATGGGCTGTTGTGTGTCAGGAAGTATGAGGATGGCGCAGGACAGGACTAGGTTCAGATCATTTGTTCACATGAGTCATATGTGACTCGATGACACCTAACAACAACAACAACAACAGTGCTGTTCTACCAGAAATACAAGTGAATGGTTGTCCTGGCTCTTTGTGACTGTACAAGTGAACAGAATACTGCCTGTCCTGTGTCACCCTCACAGTCGTTGCTTTGCTTGAGCCTACAATGTTGGACTACTGTCAATCCATCGCATTGAGGGTCTTCTTTTTTACTGGCCCTGTGTCTTGTCTTTCCAAGCATGATGCATATTCTCCAGGGGTTGGCTGGATGGGCTAAAATGTCTAAGATATGTCAAATGAAGTCCTTGCTTCCAAGGAGTATTCTGGCTGTATTTCTTCAAAGGCAGATTTGTTTGTTCTTGTAGGAGCCCCTTCAGTATTCTGTGTCAACACAATTCAAAGGCATCAATTTCTATCTGACTTTCTTCTTCATTGCCCAACTTTCACATTCATATGTTATGGTGGTTCTTAGACGCCGCTGGGTCATGTACTGTCTTGCTTTGTGCCATCCTCACAGTCTCTGACACACTCATGCCTATTGCTGCAATCAGTATCCCCCATCTGGTTGAGAGTCTTCCTCTCTTTGGCCACCCCTCCAGCTTTCCAAGGCTGATGTCCTTCTCCAAGGAATAACCTCTCCTAGCAACATGCCCAAAGTGTGTGAGATGAAGCTTCATCATCTTTGCCTCCAAGGAGCACTCACTCTGGCTGCACCTTCTCTAAGATATATCTGTGTGCTCTTTTGGCAGTCCATGGGATATTCAGCACTCTTCTCCAATATCAGAGCTCAAAGCCATTAATTCTTCTTCTGTCATACTTATTCATTGTCCAGCTCTCAGATGCATGGCAAGTGACTGAAAATACCACAGCATGAATCAGGTGCACCTTAGTCCTCAAACTGACATCATTACTCCTCAGTAATTTGGAGAGAGTTCCCTTACTGCGGACTTTACCAGTGCACTGTGTCTCCTGATCTCCTGATTCCTGGTTGTTTGTTGTTGTTGTTGTTATGTGCCATTGAGTCGTTTGCGACTCATAGCGACCCTATGTACAAGATCCCTAAACGCTGTTCTATCCTGTGCCAACCTAGCCATCTCAAATGCACTTATTCCCACCGCTCCAGTCACAGAATCGATTCATCTCATCCAAGGTCTTCCTCTCCTTCGCCGCCCCTCCACTCTGCCAAACATGATGTCCCTCTCCAAGGACCAGTCCCTCCTTGCAACATGCCCAAAGTTTGTCAGATGAAGCTTCAGAATCCTTGACTCCGAGGAGCATTCCGGCTTCACCTTCTCTAGGAAAAACCTGTTTGTTCTCCTAGCAGTCCATGGTATATTCAACACTCTTCTCCAGCACCACAGCTCAAAGGCATCAGTTCTGTTTCTGTCAACACTATTCACTGTCCAACTCTCTGATGCATAGCACGTAATTGCAAAGACTATAGCCCGGACCAGGTGCACCTTAGTCTCCAGCCTGACATCGTTACTCTTCAGTACTGTTGAGAGGTCCCTCACAGCCGACTTTCCCAATGCAATTCATCTCTTGATTTCCTGGCTGCTGTCACCAAGAGTGTTGATTGTGGAGCCAAGCAAACTAAAACTGTTAACTATCTCAGTCTCTTCACCATCCATGCCAATTGGCCCAGTGATGAGAATCTTTGTTTTCTTGATGTTGAGCTTCAATCCATATAGGAGGCTGCAGTCCTTGACACTCTGCAGCAGGCGCTTCAGGTCCTCCTCAGTTTCAGCAAGTAGGGTTGTGTCATCTGTATAACGTAGGTTGTTGATGACTCTTTCACCAATCCTGACTCCTAGTGCAAAGTGTATTGATTGTGGATCCAAGTAAGATGAAGTTGCTGACAGTGTCAATCCTTTCTCTCTCCATCATGATGTTTCCTATTGGTCCAGTGGTGAGGATTTTTATTTTCTTGATGTTGAGATGCAGTCCATGTTGAAGGTTGCAGTGTTTAATCTTCTGCAGCAAGTGTTCCTGACTTTCAGCTAGCAAGGTTGTGTCATCTGCATAACAAAGGGTATTGATGAGTCTTCCTTCATTCCTGATGTCACATTTTTCTTCAGAGTTCAATTTCTTAAGTTATTTATTCAGCAGACTGATTAAATAGGTATGGAGAAAGGATACAGCCCTGATGCTCCAAATACTGTGACTTGGTCAGGCACACCTTAGTCCTCAAAGTGACATTCTTGCCTTTTAAAAAATTATTTTAATAATTTTAATGAACATTTACAGAGATTTTGGATTTCCATTCACTCATTGCTGCACTTCTCTCCCCGCCCAGCCCTCCCCACCCCCCAGTTCGCTCCTCTCTTTGAAAAGTAAAAGAAAAACTCCTTTCCTGGTACACAGTCCCCCCGCAGGTACACAATCCCCTTGCCCCAAGTACATTCCACTATGCAACCTCAATTGGGGACTCTTGTGATAACCGTAATACCCTAGCATACATCGCTTTTAAATTATTCTCTCCCTCATCTGTTTCAGTGCAGTATACACAATTTATCCAGTTTTTCTCAGTCTTACCCCAACCCTGATATCAGTCCCATTTTACAACAGTGGGACCATGCAGTATTTGTCCTTTTGTGACTGAGATATTTCACTCAGCATAATGTCCTCTAGGGTCACCCATTTTGAATAATATTTCATGAGTTCCTTGTTTTTCAATGCAGTGTAGTATTCCATTGTGTGAATATACCACAGCTCTCTATCCATCCATTTGTTGATGGGCACTTAGGTTGTTTCCAACTTCTTGCTATTGTGAACAAAGCCGCAATAAACATGGGTGTGCATATATCTGCTTGGATGTCAGTTATGGTCTCTTTGGGGTATATTCCCAGTAGTGGAATTGCTGGGTCAAATGGTATCTCTATTTGCAACTTTTTGAGAAAGCGCCATACCGCCTTCCACAGTGGTTGCACCATTTTACATTCCCACCAACAGTGAATAAGGGTTCCAGTTTCTCCACAACCTCGCCAGCATTTGTTGCTTGCTGTTCTGTTAAATTTTGCTATTCTGCCTGGGGTGAGACGATATCTCATAGTTATACCGCTTTTTAAAAGCGGTCTTTAGCATCATATTTACCAAGTGAAATATGTCAGTTTTTCTCTGGACTTCAGTTTCCATGGCTAGTGATTGCTGATTCAAGCACAATGAAATTCTTGGCAACTTCAGTCTTTTCTCCATCAATCATGTTGTTATTTTTTGGTCCCATTGTGAGGATTCTGTTTTCTTTATGTTGGAGTAGAATTCATAGTGAAGGTTATACAGTCTTTGCACTTCATCGGTAATTGCCTCAAGTCTTCATTTTCAGTGAGCAACGTTGTGTTGTTTCCATATCCCAGGCTGTTAACAAGGTTTTTTTTCTCCAATCTAATATTGAGTTCACTCTATAGTTCGGATACACAAAGTATACACCACTCTACAAACGGAATAAGTATAGTGAGAACGGGTAACCCTGATACATGATAGAACCCTGGTGCACACTTTCCCTCTTTCAAAGCAAGTGGCACCTATCTGTCTGTTGTAAGTTCAAAGACACGTTCTGCATGAGTACATTTTCATGTTCTGGAATTTTAATGCTTGGAAATCTTCTCCATAATGTGTTATGATCTCCCATTTGAATGTCTTTCCATAGCCAGTAAAACACAGGTAAACATCTTCTTGCTATTCCTTGCTTATGGTCAGGATCCCTCTGATGGCAGCATTGATGTCCCTCGTTCCGTGTCTTCCTCAGAATCCAGTCTTAATTTCTGGATGTTCCCTGTAGATGTACTGTTCTAATCATTTCTGCATTATCTTCAGCAGGATTTTGCTTGCCTATGAGAGTAACATTAGATCATGTCCACTTACTGTTGAGTAGTCTTTCTTTAGAACAGGCCCATGTGTGGATGGATCACTTTCTTGGCACAGCTGAGGGAGTGCCCTATCACAGCACCAGTCTGCTGAGGCATTCCTGTTGGTATTCCATCAATTCCTGGAGGCTTGTCTTTCTCCAGTGCCTTCAGGACAGCTTGCATGTCTTCCTTTAATCCCATAGGTTCTTGATCATATGCGACCCCCAGAAGTAGTTAAACCAGTTCTTTTTACTACAGGGACTATTTAATCTTTCTTTAAAAAATTTTTTTTAATTTTTTTATTACTTTTTCTGTGTGTACCATTAAATCAGATCTGACTAGTACAGGAGGAGATTGCCCCTCCTTTTTCAGCAGAGCATCTGGTAGATTTGAACCTCATATCTCTGGGATTGCAGTGCAGTTTCTTTCCACTAGGCCACCAGGGCTCCCTTTAATCTTTCTATCTTTTAAACAAACAAAACAAAACAAATGTAAATGTCTGGCCATAAGCCTCAGCTTGTCCTTGGCCCTAGGCTTCAATTTTCCTACCAGTGCTTTCCATCTTCTGTTTCAAATCAGTCTATGAACATTTGTGTTTTTTTTTCTTCAATGCAACACATTAATTTTTAGGGAAGTTTAGGTTTGCAGGAAGTACGTGTTCCCATATGCTGCTCCTCCACTATTGCTCCTGTGGTTAACATCTGCCATTCCTGTGGCCCATTTGTTACAAGGAGATGACACGTCAGGGTTGGCTACTAGCGCCCCCATGTGTGGCTGAGGGGAACTGTGCTGAAGGGTTTTCCGATGGCTGTGACTTTTTGCAAGTCTGTCACCTCGGACATTCTCCAGGGACACCTTAGGTGAACAGGAACCTCCACCATTCCAGTTAGCAGCCAAGCGTGTTCACCATCCGCACCGCCTGGGAACACACGGGGTCACCAGAGCTGGAATCCAGAGCGGTTGGACAGGTTTTATTATTAACTGCAGTCCCAAGTTTATATTCACATCGTACCTTCTTTTTAAGTACAACGTCTAAAAATTGGACCAGATTACAAGGGAGAGCCTAATTGTTCAGAAGCAGGGTAACCCAGACCATGTGGACCGGCGTTCAGTTGTTGTTAGGTATCATCCTAGTCCAGTACGGCGCATAGTGACCCTACAGACAACAGATCACTGGGTTTGTAAACAATGACTCAGGATCACTTTCAGATGAGCCAAGAGCCGAGAAGCAAATCATGAAGGTCGTTAATGGGCAGCTGCCGCCCTCACCCCACCTCCTGCATCCTCCCTGCCCACTTCAAGGCCTCCTCCCTGGCTTTCATCTGTGGCCCCCTGTTCTCCTCCCCCACCCCCTCCTCTAAATCCCTGGAGATTAGAGATCAGGGAGATTGATGCCCTTAGTCCCCAGGGGGCTATACTCACATCCTCAGCACAACCTGGTACCTCTGTCCATTTGGGTCATCTCACCGCACTCTGTCCCAGTGACACCCTGACACTTTGCAATCCGTTTCTGGGCCTTTGACAGTGCTGGAGAACTGTGGCCCCCAGAGCAGCCCTAGTAGTACCGTGGCCAGAGCCCTCAACGCTCTACTGCTCCTTAGCTGCTCGCAGTGCCCCCGTCTTCCTCTGTGTCTCTGGGAGGACAGTTTGAAGTCAGTGCCTGCCAGCTGCTCTCCCCGGACAGGGGTCCCACCCCCTCACATCTTGGAGGTTCCATTCCCCCCGCACACCATGGCTGTATTAGAAATGATTGTGTTAGGACACGCCCTGCGTGGACAGGGAGCTGAGAGACCACCCAGTAGGCCGCGCCCAAGGCTTCCTTGTTACCAGGTAGTCCTGTGGTCCCCTCGTTCCTCCTCCTCTGCCCAGTTCCTCTTCCCCCAACCCCCAGTACCCCTTTCCTCTCAGTCCACATTTCGTCCATGCTGGCTCTCCAGAACCCCTTCTCTCCCAGCTCACACTGCTTCCCTGGACCCCCTCCCCCAGTTGTATGGATTGTCCAGGGCCCCACGAAAACATGTTGGAATTCTAACCCCCTCTCGTGAGCATTCTGATGGCTTAGTGGTAAGGAGTTGTGCTGCCAACCCAAAGGTACACGGTTCAAATCCACCAGCTGCCCCTCAGGAGAATTATGAGCAGTCTCCCCTAACACCTAGAATTTACCGCCTCTGAAAATCCACTGGAGGGTCAAGGTATGAGCGGGTCGCATACCCAGTGGCATGACAACTACCTCTGGGTGCGATCTCCCAAGAACAGGAGCATTTCTGTTGTTAAGGTGGACGTTTCAGTGCAGTAGCCAGGGAGTCGGAGGCGGCTCAGCTGCGCCCCCTTTGGGTTCCGTGGGAGGAGAGCACCCACTTCCATCGTGAGGAACCGCAGCCTAGTTCCGGTGGATTAGAAGCGAGCTAGGCCAGCAGTGTGGCCTTGGGGCTGGCAGTGCGACTGTGTCCCCAGAGCTCCCGGTCCGTGCAGGGTGCATCCTAAGCACGATCATTTCTGAGACCGAGAAAGCGTGTTAGACACAGAAAGCAGGGCCAAACAAGAAGACTGATGCCACGTGAACACCAAAGAACAGAGCCGAAAAGCGCCAAGGACCCTTTCCCCCAGACTCTCACAGCCTTCCCCAGAGCCACACCCTGGACTTCTGGCCTCTGGAATTGTGAGAAAAGAAATTCCCCTTTCTCAAAGCTACACATATGTGGTGTTTTTCTTCAGCAGCTTTAAGGAAACCACCAGCCATCTGTGGGATGCTTCAAATAGCTTCTAAAAGATTCAAATTCAACACCCATCCCCACCCAGCTGCCTCACCTGAGCATTTGTTCTTTGAGGTCAAGGGCAACTCAAGGCACAAGGCCTGGAAAATCCCCTTTAATCACAGAAACACTCGGAACCCGCCTGCATGGCTGTGACTCTGGCAGCCACCCTCACACCCGATTCTCCTGTTGCCATGGCAGACTGAAACAAGAGGCAGCCTCTCAATTTAATGAGGAGGACGCCCCACCTGACAGAGGAACCGTCTTCTCTCAAAACAAACTCAGGAGAACTCAGAGCTGTTTATGAGGGGAAGGAGCGGGGCCAGTTCTGAAGTTTGTGCAGAAAATGAGAGTCAGCGGGGTAATTCTGGTTTAAAAAGATTATGAAAGTGGGGGTGTCTTTTCTGCTATGTATATTCTCAACAACAACAGCATTTTAAAAATGAACTAGTGAAAGACCTAATGTCTTTGACGACATTGTTTTTTTTTTTTTTGACGACATTGTTGTTGGTGATCGTGGCGTTAACCCCAACGCATAACAACCCATGCACAACAGAGTGAGCTCTGTCCCCCATGATCCCCGCGATCAAGATCAGCTGAAAACGGAACCACTGTGATCCCGAGGGCTTTCAGATAACCGCCAGGCCTTTCCTCCTCGTCTTAGTCTGGAAGCTCTGCTGAACTCATTTTAACATCCCGTTGCTGCTATCAGGTGCCCTTGAGTCTGTTCTGCACCACGATGGACCGCTGCACGGTGCTGCTCAGCCCAGCTCCATCCTCACAGCCACTGCTGCTGGAGCCCCTTGTTGAAGACACTGTATCTCAGTCCAGCTTATTGACGATCACCTCCCTTTTCCACTGGTCCTCTGTTTTACCAAGCATGAGATCTTTCTCCAGGGTCTGGGCCCTCCCGATCACATGTCCAGAGTGATCCAGATGAAGCCCAGCCATCTTCATGTCCAAGAAACATTCTGAAGAGAGCTCTGGTGGCCTAGTGGCAAGAAGCTGCACTGCAATCCCAGAGGTGCACGGTTCAAATCCACCAGATGCTCTGCCGGGAAAGGAGGGACAATCTCCTCCTGTACCAGTCAGATCCAATTTGACGGTACGCACGCACACACACACATAAAATAATAAAAAAAAAGAAATTTAAAAAAAAAACATTCTGGCCGGCTTTCCTCCTGGACAGACTTGCTCCTCCTTTGGGCTCTGCTGTTGCTGTGTGCGGTTGAGGCAGGGCCCACGCGTCCTGACTAGGGCAGGCCACACTGAAGTCCGTACTCTTGAACAGCGTCGTTCAAATGCATCAGTTCTTCAGACTTCCTTTTTCACGGTCCAACTTTCACACGCCTGTGAGGTGATCAAAAAACACCCCATCTCCACATTTTAAGACCTTAAAGAGCCCTCCTTGCAGTAGATCTGCTCAGTGCAATAAACTGTTTGATTTCTTGACGGTTTCCATGGGCACTGCCTGTGGATCGAGTAAAATGAAAGTCTTCCTTCTCCAAAACTACATAAATAAAAGTCTCCCAGCCTAGAGGGAAGGATGTTCATCCAATTGAACATCTGGCCGCCCTCTGGAGAGAAGACTTCATGGGGCTCCTTATCTCCCCTCAGACTCCTGCAGGAACCCCCATCAAAGATAAAAACAACAAAAACAGTTGCCGGTCAGCCAAAAACAACTCTTAAGACTTGAGAGGCCTGTTTAGCTTGGAACTAAGACAGGCTGAGTCGTCTGGCCCCACACAAGCTGCCTCCATGACTCTGACTCATGGGGACTGTCCCTGTGTGTCGGGGCAAAAGTGTGTCACAGAGGGGTTCCAGGGGCTGGTTGGTTGCAGGAGTGGATCTCCAGGCTCATCTCCCAAGGCATCTATGGGTGGAGTCAAACCTCCTACCTTTAGTTTTAAGAGGTGACCGCCTGAACAACAGTGCCACCTATGGAATCATCAAAGGTGGCAGTGGAGAAACAGCAGAGTCAACCCTACGAGGAGCAGAATGGGACAAAGATGGCATCTTGGATTTGAGAGAGGAGCCCGTGGGTGTCACTGATATGTTAGGCCCTTGGCTGTCCGCGCAGGGGTGCTTGGCCTGGTGATTGGGCCTGAAATGCCACAGCTTGCAAAGCCCACAGTCCTGCTCTGCACACCTGGGGTTGCCACGAGTTGGAACTGACTTGCAGGGAACTAACAAGAGGAACGGGAAGGCCTGTTTAACCTGGAGAAGAAGCTAGAAGTTAGAGAGGTTTGTTTGACCACACACAAGCCACCTCAGCGTGAAGGATCGTGAGCCAAGCCAGAAGACCGTGACAGATGGGACATGTCACCTCGGGTTTATCTCACACAGATAAAGGTCAGAGGAAAAACCAACAAAACTGGAGAAGTGGGTGAAGACAGGGCAGATGAGCTGATGGCACGTTAACGGAACTGGCTCCACGGAACACTCCAAGCGCTCTGCCTCAGCCAGCCTGTCATCATGGCGAGCCTGTGGGTTAGAGTGGAAACACACCGCAGATAGCCAGGCCTTTCCTCTTCTGTACTGCGGGATGGGTTCAAAGTGCCAACCTTCCAGTTAGCAGCTAACTTCAAACCATTTGCACCATTGGGATCTCACTTCAGTCAGGGGAAGAGTAAATTAGCTTGACTGAGACCATCTTTCCCAGGAAGACCTTGACTTTCATCTTGTGAAAAGGTCTGTTGTGCGGGGGTTCACAGGTAAGGGGGCAGCGTGCGCATTTGTGGCCTGCAAGCTGTGCTTAGTTGCTAGTGTGTTGGCATCACCTGCGTGATCATTTGGAGTCTCAAGTACATGGTTATGGCTAATGTGCATTTGCCTAGAGAGCTCTGGTGGCCTAGTGGGTAGGGACTTACGCTGCCGACTCCAGGTGAGCAGTTCGAATCCACCAGCTGCGCTGAGAAAGATGGGCAGTTTCCTCCCATGCCAATTTACAGCCTCTGAAGACCTATTGGAGGGTCAGCTATGAGTCAGTTCCAACTTGACAGCAATGAGTTTGAGGGGTTTTTTAACATGCCAACCAAGGGGGCCTTTCTTCCAGCACTATATTAGTGGTGTTCTGTTGTTACTTAGAAAATTGTCCTCAGTTGCTTGTCTATAGTTTGCCAGGCCTTTCTTTCTAGTCTTTGTCTGGAAACTGCTGAACCCTATGACCCTGCTGGTGTTTGAAATACTGGTGGCTGAGCTTCCAACATCACAGTAACGTGTAAGCCACTTTCGTACTAGCGTCCGATGACAGGTGGCTTGTGTTTGTGTGAGTATGCCCCAAAGCAAGAAAGAGGAGGGGCAGTGGCTTGAGGTTGCACAGGGCGCCAGGAGCTTTCTCTGCTCCTCTTTATTTCATCGCTGATGCCCATGTATGGCAGCTCCACGTGCACTGGAGCAGAACTGGGCTCCGTGGGGCTTTATTCAGCAGCTGAGTTTTCAGCAGATTTGCAGGCCGGTCATCTGAGTTTCTGAGTGGACCCTGACCACCAACCTTTCACTTAGAAGCTGAGCCTGCTGATCAGTTGTCCCACCCAGGGACTCCTTTGGCCTTTAGACCAGACTATACGATCTGTTCAGAAGCCTCAGAGGTCCTACCAAAAGTCCTGCAGAAAGCGCAGACAGGCCTCAACAGTCAGCTCCTAGGGAGCCCTGATGGCCTAGTGGCAAAGAAGCGGCACTGCAATCCTGAAGGCGTGGTTCGAATCCACCAGATGCTCTGGTGGAGAAGGAGAGGCAATCTCCACCGAATCTGATTCAACGGTACACAACAAGAAAAGAAAATTTAAAAATCAAACAAACCCCTAAACAGTAAGCTCCTGGGGTTCGGCTTGACTGTTGGGTTGTCTCTGGGCAGCACTAGCAGGCTGGCTGGTGGGTTCAAAGGGCACTGCAATGTCGGCAAAGGTGGAGGGAGAGAGACAGGATGCCGGATTGTAACCATGCAGTGTTTCTTTGTTAGTTTGAACATCTGTTTCTCCATCCATATAGATGAACACACGTGTTCTGAAATGTCTATTCTGTGTAATGCTGCCCATATTTTACTGATTCCCACAGCGGAATGCCTTTGCAAATAGGTTAACAAACACCGCAAACTCCTTGCTGTCTAGTCAGAAATGACGGCTGAGCTGCCAGCGGGTTTTTGAAGCTGTAAATTACAACGTAGGAGATTGCCCGTCTTTCCTCCTGGGAGCCGCTATGGGTTCAGACTGCCAGGGAGAAGCAGCCTCACTCCTCATGGACCACAACACCAGTGCTGCCGAACAGGCTGGCTTTTGTTGCGTACCGTCGAGTCAGAACCGACACCTCGCTGCCCCTCCCGTGGGTTTTCAGAGGCAGTAAATCACATGGAAGGAGATTGCCCACCCTCCTCTCTTGGGGCAGCTGATCAATTCTAACCAAGTCTCTTTGGGTTGGCAGCACAATTTCTTATCACAAAGCCACCGGAGCGCCCTGAATAGATTGTAGGTGAATGCAAAGACATAGTGGACTGGGGGTGGAGATTGCATACCAATGAGAGAATTTTTCTTTTCCTTTTCAAAGAGAAGAGTGAACTGGAGGGGAGGGGTGGGAAGGGAGAAAAATGCAACAATGAATGAATGGAAATTAAAATTTTTTTTTTAAAAAGGGAATGGAGCACTATACTTTAGCAGTCATTTTAAAGCTTGATATGGCCATGGAGTCTTTTTTCCTACCTTATTTACTATGTAGAACTAATGACCCTGACTATTTAAAACCTGAATTTCAACCTAGTATCTATTTTATTATTAGTGACAACCTCTTCTTATTGCCTAGCAACAATTTAACTTCAATTATTTTACTCGTAAAATGGAGATAACAATAGCCATATCACAGAGTCACTCTGAAATTTAAATTTACTGTAGTTTAGCTTTCAAAAAAAAATACAAGTTATAGCAGAAGGCATCTTTTCAGACAGTTTGAGATACCACATCTTACACTGTTTAGAGGTCCTTAAACCTTTTCTTAGGTTGTACCCAACTAGAGGGCACCTAATAACAATAACAAAAACCATGGTTTACCACCTGTGGTAGCAGCAATCAGGAGATGGGGAGAATTAGTGTCCTGGGGAAGTCCGCAGTCAGGGACCTCTCCACAATACCAAAGAGCAGTGATGTCGGTGTAAAGATCAACATGCAGCTAATTCAGGCTCTGGTCTTTTCAATCACTTGCTACACATCCGAGAACTGAAAGATGGATAAAGATGACAGAATAGGAATTGATGCTTTTGAGCTGTGCTGTTGGAAAAGAGTGCTGACTACCCCATGGACTGTCAAAAGAACAAACAGATATGTCTTGTAGAAAGTGCAACCAGAGTGTTCGTTGGAAGCAAAGATGGTGAGGCTTCATCTCACATACTGTGGGCATGTTGCTTAAAGAGGCTGCTCCTTTGAGAGGGACATCATGCTTGGAAAACCCCCGAAGAGATGGGTTGACACAGAGAGTGCAGCAATAGGTTCAAGTGTGTCAGAGGTGAGGACAGGACAGCGTTCAGGTCTGTTGTTCATAAGGTTGCTAAGAGTTGAGCTTCTAACTCAGAGGCTGTCGGTCTTTGTCAGTTTCATTCCACCAGTGGGTCTAAGGGAAAAGATGGGTGGTCTCCTCCCATTGTCATTCACAGAAAGCCCAGTGATCTGTTACTGTGAATAGGATGAACTCCGCTGCAATGAGTGAGTGAACACAAGGGAAGCAGCATTCATTGGGTTCTTTCCAGCTTTTGGCCTTTGAAATGCTGTAAGGAGGGAGCTCCGGTGGCCTAGTGGCAAGAAGCTGCATGGCAATCCCGAAGGCATGCGGTTTGAGGCCAACAGCTGCTCCTCTGGAGAAGGATGGGCAGTCTCCTGCCGTGCAAGTAACTGCCTCTGAAAACCTGCTGGAGGGTCTCTGCTGTGGGTCAGTTCTGACTCTTCGGTAAACACAACAATGCTGTAAGGAGCTCTGACGTCCTACTGGTAAGAAGCTGCACTGCAATCCCAAAGGCACGCGGTTCACCAGCTGCTCCACTCGGGAGAATGCTGCATTTCCTGCCTCTGAAAACCCACTGGAGGATCAGCTAGGAAGCAGTCTGACTTAAAGGCACACAACAGTGCTATAGTAGGGAGCTCTGTTGACCTAATGGCAAGGAGCTGCACTGTCATGCCAAAGGCACAGTGTTTGAATCCACCAGCTGCTCCACAGAAGGGCAGCCTTCTGTTCAATTTGATTTACTGCCTCTGAAACCTGCTGCTATGAGTCAATTCTGACCCTAGTACACAACAGCAACAACAAGATGCAGTAATGTCTCGTAAAAGCTGTAAAGATCATTCTTGCACAAGTATTTGTTTGAGTCTCTGTTTTCAATTTTTCTGGGCCACTTTGAGGAGTGAGATTGCGGGCTCGTGGTAACTCAGCAGCATTTGATGCTTAGAGGATCTGGATTAGAGTTTTATGACATTGCATAATTTTTTTTTTAATAAAAGGAGGGAACGGTAGGGAGGTGGTCTGTAGACTTCAGTTGCAGTGAGAGGCAGGAGTAGCCAAATGCCCTTAGGCGAGGGGGCCTTGGGAGGGGGCACTCTGGCCTCAGCTGCTTTCACTGTGAAGGGAGGAGGAAGGTGATGAGCTGAGGCCTAAGGCGGAGGGTTAAAGCTTGACCATGGGCTGTGGTCTTGCCTCACCTGAAGCCTAGGCCCAGCGCAGGAATAATGAGATTAACTTGAGAATGTGGACGAAGCAGGCTGCCGGTGGCTTCCCAGATGGACCAAGGCTCTGTGGGCAGGGTGGGCTGACACACTCATGGGTGAGAGGGTGAAAGTGTCCAGCTGGAAGCTAAGGGCTGGTCTGGCTGGGAACAAAAGTGGTGGAGAGAGGGGATGGAGCAGTTGGGACAGCTGGCCTGTGGAAATATCTGGAAAACCTGTGGAGTGGAGGTGGAACTCGCCCGGCTAATTCGGTCCCGTTCTGACCCCCAGAAAACTGCTGAGGAACGGCCTGGTGAAGGACAAGCGCTTCTGAGTCGTGCGACCCCCGCCCCGCCCCGGGACCTGCCTGAACCCGTTTCCTGAACTCCAACCGGAATCCCTCCCTTTCCCCCCACCGACTCTGGACACAGTCCGCTCTCGCCCCCTCACTGACCCCCAGTTAATCTAGGCCACACCCCCTTCCCGGAGCCCCTCCCCCAGGTCACAGCCAGCCCTGCTCTCCTCGGTCCTGGTCACGTTGGCCCCGCCCCCGGGGCTCTGCAGGTCCGAAGGCGCGACAGCCCAGCCCCACTTGTCCGGCCGCCACCTGGGAGAAAGATGCTGCCACTGCCCTGCTGCCCTGGATGCCACCACTTTCTCCTCTTGCTGGCGCTGTTGCTGCCCTCGCCTCTCTGGGTCCGAGCTTTGGCGCCTCCCGGCCCTGCTGCCACCTTGACCTTGCTCCAGTCCCTCGGACTGCGCAACCCGCCCCGTGCCCCAACTACGTCCAGGCCCGTGCCCCCGGTCATGTGGCGTCTGTTTCGCCTCTGGGACCCCCAGGAGACTAGGCTGGGTCTGCGGCGGACGCTCCAAAGGGCCACCCCACGACCATGCCACGTGGAGGAGCTGGGGGTCGCTGGAAACGTTGTGCGCCACGTCCGGGACCGCGGTGAGCAGGACTTGTGTTGGGGAGAGACCAAGTGTCCCTGGGCACCAACCCCACTGCATTTGGAAGGGTTCTCCAGTGTCCCCACCCATCCTGAGCTCCCCCGAGGGTCCCCGCTGGGAAGGATGGATACCACGCCAAGGCCCCCCGTGGGGATGTGTGCGCCCCAGTCCTTGGAGGACTTCCTTGCTTGCAGCTGAGGCCCTGCCCCCATCTCGGCTACTTCACACCCTTTGATTTCTCCTAGCAGATGTGCCTGGCTCCCGCCAGCATCCTTCCGCCCGCCCCAGCCCCCACCCTGGCCACTGCACATCCTCGAAGCCTTCCAGCCGGTGCCCTAACCTCACGCTAACACCCCTGGGCTCACCCTGCGCCCTCTGCTTTCACAGGTTTGCCTGCGCGGCCCTCGGAGCCGGTCTCGGTTGCCGGCTCGTGTCCCGAATGGACCGTCGTCTTCGACTTGTCTGCGGTGGAGCCCGCCGAGCGCCCAAGCCGCGCGCGCCTGGAGCTGCGCTTCGAGGAGGCGGTGGCGGAGAAGGCAGGGCGGGCGGGTGGCTGGGAGCTGAGTGTTGCACTGGCAGTGGGGCTGGGGGAATCGGGGCCGAGGCGTGGGGTGCCACAGAGGCTGACTGTGACTTCGCTGCGTACTCCAGTGCGCGCCGACCTGCTCGGCGCTGTCTGGGCTCACAACACCTCGGTCCCACACATCCTGCGATTGGCGCTGACGCTGCGCCCTCGGGGCTCCGTCCATTGTGCGCGCCTGTCTGAGGCCTCGCTGCTGCTAGTAACCGTGGACCCGCGCCTCTGCCATCCCCTGGCCCGCCCGCGGCGTGAGGTGGCCCCAGCGGCAAGCGGCGGCGAGTGTCGCGCGCGGCGGCTCTACGTGAGCTTCCGCGAAGTGGGTTGGCACCACTGGATCATTGCCCCGCGCGGCTTCATGGCCAACTACTGCCAGGGAGCGTGTGAGCTGCCCATTGCCCTGGGGCCGCCAGCCTTCAACCACGCGGCGCTGCGCGCGCTCATGCACTCAGTGGCTCCCGGTGCCCTGGGCGGCCTGCCCTGCTGTGTGCCCGCGCGCCTGTCGCCCATCTCTGTACTCTTCTTCGACAACAGTGATAACGTGGTGCTGCGGCACTATGAGGACATGGTGGTAGATGAATGTGGCTGCCGCTGACCTGGGAACACAAGCGGGCTGGACAATAAAGTATCGTGGTCCTGGCAATTTGTTTACCTCTCTTTGGGGTAGGAAGTGGTAAATTGGATCCAATTGTTGGGCTTTACTACCAACCCTTCTGGGCCCCGAGTTCCACGTCCCAACTTGGCCAGGGGTTTGTGTGAACGCTCCCCGTGGGCTGACCCATAGGACTTGCTGCAGGTTATCATGTTATTCCAAACCCAACAGCCCAACTTCTGAATTGCCCACCCCCAAGTCCGTCTTCCTCTCCCCAGTTGCCTGAAAAACTCAAGAGCTGTTTATTAATATTTTATTGGTGACAAAACAGCTTAAAACAAATTGACCAAAAATCAAAAGTTACATGCCTTGGTGGGCGCTCCCTGAACACAAACTGGGCTAAGCGCCACCCTGAAGGCACAGAACAAAGTGAAAGCGGAGCTGAGGCAAAAGCATTCAACTGAAGGGACAGACAGGCAGGGGGCAGGACCTATCCTGGATGCCAGGCCATGGGATGCCCCTCCCGAGGCACAAGCCAGGTGGGGGCTGGGTCAGCAACAGCTGCAGGGGTCTGGGTCCCCAAGTGAGTGGGTGCTCGGGAGACAAATACTCCGACTGTGGTTTGCTAGGAGCTGGGGGGTAACTCTCCCAATTAACCACACCCAAAACCACATTGGGTGCTCCCTTCCCCATTAATTTGACATATCCCTGCAACCCCATCAGATCTGGCGTCTCTTAAATCTGCTATTTCTAGAACAGCCCCATCCCACTGCAGCACAGAGCCTTGCAGATAGAGGGGATCCAGCTGGGCAGCCTTTCTTGGGACAGGACCAGGGCCCTCTCGTGTGCATTTCTGCCAAGTCCATGTCGGATCCTGGGATAAGGGGAGCAGCCTCCAGCCAGGACTGCCGCCCCACCTGCCCTCCGGTCTCTCACTTCACGCACCAGGCCCTTGGCCACGCTGTGCGAACCTTCAGACAGGGCCCTCTTGTGGGCACTGGCGCCGCCCAGAAGCGGCTTTGCAGCTCAGAGTCCAGCCGAGCTCGTGGTGCCCTGCTTGCAGCAGGACGGTGCCAGAAGCTAGAACCTAAACGCTCCTCACGCTCTTGTTCGTATGGGTGCCGTCCCAATTTCTAGTTTTGTTGGCTTGTTAAAACTGCTTCTGGAAGCTTCTTACATTATCTCCCAGGTCCACTGCTAAAATTTCAGAGAAAAACTTAGGAATAAGTGTAGCTTTCAGTACTCCTTTAAAAGAATCTTTAAAAATAAAAAAGAAACAAAAATCCCAAACACCCTATTTCTTCAAACGAAACCCTTTTAGAACACGGGCGGCAGACGGCAAGGCTCACCGCACGTCACCCCATGGAGCCCGCTCTGCGCGAAGTGTGGAGTTTCTCCTGCTAAAACGTAGTCCCCTTTCGACAGAAGAAAACAAAAGAAAGAATAGAGGAAAGGGCTACTCTGAGCTGAGGGTCTTCCTCCCGCCCGCCCACTCCAGAGCCGTGTGCGCGGCCTGGGGCTGGGCCGCTGGGCGGCTGGCGGCGTCCGCACTCTCTCTGTCTCCTCGCCGTGGGGCCGGCAGTGGCGCGCGGCCTCGCTGCTCCTCTCCTCTCCTTCTCTCCTCTCCCTCGCTGCTCCTCTCCCCTCTCCTGTTGCTCACAGTGGTGCTTCAGTTTTAGCAGTGGAAAACAGGTATCCATTTATTTTTATTTTTTATTACCCAGAATAAGATGCTGATGCACTAAGCCACGTCGCTTAGCTTTTCTGCCGCCGCCTGCAAGAAAAGGAAAGAACGTCAGGGCCCTGGGGGCCAGACCTGGATTCCTGGACAGGACCTCAACAGCTGATCGGGATCCACCCCTCCGTGATGCCCGAGATGTGACAGCCTCAGTACCCACCCCACCCAAGCTGTTGGGGACACCAGACTCTCTCATCTGGAGCCCCATGGTGGTAGAGTGGGGACTTGGGGCCTTCCCACCTGGTCTCGTTCCTGTGTCCCATGCTTGCCTTCTAATACTGGGACAGCCCAGGGACCCCGCCATGCTGGTAGGCCCGCTCTCCCTGGTACGTGGAGTCCTGCGACAGCGCCACGTCAATCTGGGACTTGAACTCATCCCCGAGGTAACTGTCCTGTAAGACAAAGTGGGGGTGAGCCTGGTGGGGAAGCATGGACGTCAAACTCTCCCACTGCCACAGGTGGGCTGTCTGGACAAGGGTTAGGCCCACCTGGGACAGCTCGGGCTGTGACAGGCCCGGCTGGCTCATCTGTGAGGGCTGGCTCATGGAGACATAGCCCTGGGTCAGCGCGCCCTGCGAGAAGGGTTGTGAGACCACGTCTTGGCTGGCCTGGCTGCTGGGCAGAGTTGTCTGGCTTGGCCCTGGAAGCCCAAAGCGGTTCTTCTGGCGTCCCCCACGGCCAGTCTTGCCTTTTGGGGCACCCCGGCCTGGAACAGAGGAGGAGGATGAAAAGTAGGTGCTGTGCTTCAGACAATTCTGGACATCCTCTGGGAGGGGAAGGAGTGGCGAGGAGAAACACCTACCTGCAGCCGGGCCATTTGCCTGGCCAAAGTAGCCAGGTGGAGGCATGGGTGGCATGACCAGGTTGAAGGGAATTGGGATGTTCATGGCCGCCACATGGCTGGGGCCGGCGCTGATCATGCCGATCTGGTCGTGGGTCTGGAAGTACATGCTGGAGGGCCGGCCTGGGGACATAAAGCAGCAGGGTCAGGTGCCCACGTTGCACTCACATGAGCTAAGAAAGCCCCTACAGCCCCTGCAGTGGGGCATCTTTTATCAACTCTGCTCTACAACTAGAGGTGCTGCCTCACTCAGCATGTCTTGTCTACATCAAAGTGCCTGGGGGCCTACTTGAAACCCAACCCACACTCAGAATTAAAAGGCAAGAAGGAAATAAAGTCATTCCTTTGGCGAGTCTTGCACTCACACAACACCACTCCCAGTGATAAATGAGCAAGAAGTCTCAGTTCACTGCCTAGGGGATTCTGGGTCTGCCCCCATTTCCCATAGGCAAACCAGAGCTGCTCCAGGAACAAGACCCATCCTGGGGAATTCCTCAAATGTGAAGAGACCACTGTTGGGGAGGTAGGGAGGGGAGCATGAGGGAAGCTGCCAAGCAGGAAGGAAGATGTGGACATGGAAGTATGGCTCTTGGCCGTAGTAGAAGGAAGCCCAGATAACTTGGGATCACACTGCAGCCAACATGGAGGAGGGAGGCCCTGGGTGTTTAGGGAACACCCTCCGGTCTTGCCTCACCGCATGGGAAACAAGGTGGAGGTGGTAGGAGGTGGGAAGGATATGAGGTGAGGGCCTTCAGTCCACAGATACACTCAGATCACGTCAGGCTATAGGAACAATCACATGGAGGTGAGGAATCCCTGAGAGTGGGTTTTAGCCCAAGAAAGACTTATGTCACCTACCAGTGACCTGATGGCAGAGGAACACTGGCTAGGCCCTCTCTGGGAGGAAAGCTCTGCTGATTTAGGGCGAAGGGCACGATCAGGGCAGGGGGTGGGGCAGAAGGGCCCCTGCTGACTCACCCTGGCTGCTGCGGTCGTAGACTGACCCTGGGATGATGGCCTCCCGGGCGTCGTACATGGCGGTGGTCATGAAACGGGCACCCTGCAGAGGAGACACACCAATGAGGAATTTGCCGACCCCTCAACAAGAGCCACTGGGGACAAGAATGGTCCAGAGGACTGAGGCCTACTGGGCCGTCCAGTGCTGGGCTCTGGCTGCCTGCTTACCGGGTTGATGGTGTTGACCAGCTTCCGTGGCTTGCTGAACTGCATGAGGCTCTCCCGCAGGTTGTTCAGCGGCCCCTCCACCAGCACCTTCTGCTCCTTGTAGTAGTTGAGCAGGTGGTTCCACAGTGGCTGCTTGGACAGAGCCTTTGGGTTGCCAACAATGATGACCCCGTACCTGCATGTGGACAAGACAGGGTGAGCTCAGGGACCCACCAGCCATGGTGACCCCCACCCAAGGATGACAGCCACACTTGAATGTTGTGGGGGGCAGAAGGCAGATATCTGGATGACAGATTCCTGAGGGGACACTGCTGTGACCTGGAAAGGGAGGTACCATTGCAGGACGCGGCCAGTTCTAGGTGCTGGAGTGAGCAAGCATCCCAGCAAAACGTGCTCTGGTCTCAGTAATCAATCGTCTTACATCAAAAGAGTAACTTCCAGAAACAAAGAGCAGGTAGGACAAGAACTAGCCCTCCTCCAGGAAAGGTGCTGTAATCACATCTCAGGCAAGAGCCCTGCAGAGACACCGGCCAAGGTCCACAAAGAGCACGTGGCAGTGACTTGACTTGGGGATGGCTGCTCTTCCTCTCTGGTTAAAATCCTCTGGAGCCTGTGTGCCCCAGCCAACAATAGTGGATAGAAGATACATCTGGTTGAGACTTTTAGAGTACCAGATGCCAAGGGATAGTGCCCCTTCCCCTCCAAGAATGTAGACTCAAGAACCTTATTCCCACCCTGTGACTTTGCAGGCCTGGGGGGCCTTTGCGTTCTGTACCTTGCCCTCGTCAGGGCCACGTTGAGGCGCCGCGGGTCGTTGAGGAAGCCGATGCCCTGGTGCTCGTTGGCACGCACACAAGAGAGGATGATGAAGTCTTTCTCCCGCCCTTGGAATGCATCCACGCTGGCGATCTCCACCTCCTAACAGGACACAACCATCGGCTACCAGTATCCTAACCCCAGACAGACTCAAACGATCCAGGACAAGCCACCAAATAACACAGTGGGCCTGGGGTCCAAAGGACACAGAATGCTGCCCACAGACCTCCTATAGGCACAGCAAGGAGAGGCTTGTACCCCTCCCACCCCAGCTCCACGGTGCATTATTTCCACCTCAGCATCCTGCCCTGGCCTTTGCTGTGATATCTGAAACAGTCACCTGTTTCCCTCTTAATAAACACTCACTTGGCTCACCACAGAAAAGCTAATACCACCAAGGAGCAAACACCACCAATGGGTGGGTCACTGCACAGTGGCTCACAGGGGTCCCCAAATCCTGAAGCAGAACCTAGCCCAGGTCCTGCTGCAGGCATCCCAGCGGCCTACCTGGTAGAGCTTGGTGTGCAGAGAGCCACTGAATTGCATGTACTGCACCAGGTACGAGCGCTGGCCCTCGTAGGGCGTGATGATGCCGATCTGGTCCGGCTTGGCGCCTGCCTTCAAGAGTTTGGTTGTGATCTTCTCCACGTTGGCTGCTTCCGTCCTAGGAAACCACATCCTCAAGGATCTGTTCTAATCCCTCTTCCTTCAGAGCCCAAGGTCTGAGCTGGGGGTGCCAGCATGGGCACACACTCAGGGCTCAGAGCTCAAGGTGGGGATGCAGGTAAAGCAGGATGGGGTGAGGAGACTGGGGCGGTGGGGGGGCTGTGCTTGCTCACCTATTCAGGTAGGAGGTGCCAGAGCTGGCAATCTCTTCCTGGCCCTGGGTCACGTAGAAAAACATAGGCTTGTCTGGCTGGGGCCATTGGAAATCAAAGCCCTTCTTCACACGATCCGCTGTCGGGGGAGCAAGTCCACACGTCAGAGGTGCACCACAGGTGCCCATTTCATTGTGCTCTGGCTATGACAGCTGATGCCGGTCTAAGTGGGGAGGACCAGCTCTCACCTGCGGTGACACCGTTTTGCAACGAGCCCTCATAGAAGATGTTGGAGGGGAAGGCACTGAGTGCAGGGTGCATCCGGTACTGCACCTGCAGGCGGATGGGCCGGATGCCCAGCACCACAAGCCGCTCAAACAGGGACTGTGATAGGCCAGCCTTGGCTGCCTTCTTGCACATCACCACGGGGCCCAGCTGGCAGTGGTCTCCCACGAGGATCAACTGACAAGGGAGACAAAGTGAGTAGCTCATGCATGATCACTCCTCACAGGCCCTCCACAAGCAGTGGCTTCCAAGCCCTTTGCTCTACCCTGCTCAGCTAGAAACCCAAAACATTCCACTAACAAACCCACCTGGAGAAATTTCAAACTACAATGGCTCACCTGCTTGGCGCCGAGAACCACGGGCACCATGCACTCGGGCTCGGTGGCCTGTGTGCTCTCGTCAATGAGTATGGAGCGGAACTGCATCTTGGCCAGCCGAGGGTCACCTGCACCCACACACGTGCAGCAAATGACGTCCGCATTCTGAACAGAAAACAGAAGTGTCCCTCACTGCCCTCTGCTCACCTGCAGCTTCCAGGTCCCAATGAGGAGGGCAGCAAACTGAGGCTGGTAGCTAGGTCCTAGTCCTGTGGCTACTAGGGTACTCGAACTGCTGTTGTTACCAATGCTTCTCAATGCAGTGGGGAAAGCAGCTCCTAGGGCCCCTTTCCATAGTGGCACATGCCACTCCTGGTACAAGCAGATCCCATTGCCTGTAGGAGCTGCTACTAGAGCTTTGCTCTTTGAGAGAACATTCCAGATCCAACCTTAAGCCCTATCAGGCTCTCGTGGTCCCAGCAACAAACCACATCATCCAAGCAACAAGTCACCTCAAGTTGTTTGAAGACAGAATAAATGAAGAGTATTAAAGCCCTCCTCTCTAAACTGACCGAATGTGTCAACACGTACTTATGAGAAAGGTTTACAAGCATCATGATTTCACCCTCAAGGACTGTGTTTAAACATATCCTAATTTTAAATTCCTGCTCTAAATCCCAAACACAATCGGGGGTGTGGCGCCAGGGGACTCACCATGAGCAGCTCCCTCTCGGCAGTGCGCTTCAGGGCCCGGTACCGTTTCTCGTCAGCAGATGACAGCTCCCCAGTCTCATCCTTGAGCTGCTGCAGCTTCTGCAGCTCCGGCATGCTAGGAGCCATGGAGCCAGGAGTGAAGGTGTGGGCAGCTTCACAGTCCCCACCCCTGCAGGCCACCCACTCAGCCCACCGTCCACATACCTATCCATGTTCCTGATCTGATTGTGCAGTGCCAGGAAAGACACAGGTGAGTCGATGGCTTCACGACTCTTGGCACAGAGCCTCACCACCTTCAGCCCGGTCTGGTGGATCTTCTCTGTCAGCTGGTCCACAGCAATGTTGCTCGGAGCACACACCAGCACAGGCCTGCAAAACAAGTCGACAGTTCTGAGTTCAGACCTGGGATATCATGTCCCCACCCCATGGTGCAGGCCATGGCCTATTCCAGAGTCACTGAGACCCAGTGTACCTACAGACCCAGCTACCCATCCAGGGCCTGTACCTACCCATTGCCTTGTCGTGCCAGGTGGTAGACAATAGTGGCTGAGGTCACAGTCTTGCCAGTGCCTGGTGGCCCCTGGATCAGGCTCAAAGGTCTCTGCAGCACAGTCTTCACAGCATAAACCTTCAAACACATAAGATGTCAGGCAGGTGCCCGCCCCACAAGCTAATGAGGACAGGTCTTCTGTGGTGGGCACAGACCTGGGAGTGGTTGAGGTCGGGGAGCCCCTGGGCTGTGAAGCGCTTGGGCAGCTGGCATTTGATGATGACATCCTCCACCTCATGGCCTAGCAGTTTGTGGTAGATGTAACCGGACACAGAGGTCTCGTCCACTGCAAACGTCTTCAGCGCACTCTGCATCCTGGGAGGAGAGGCCCAAGTGAGCACACATGGCTGGGGCCCGGGAGGGGCCAGCCCACACCCAGAGGATGGGTGAGACGCACCTATCAAACGACGTTGATTTCCACACAAAGTCCACCTGGAAGTTGTGGGTCACCTCGACCGGGGCACCCACACTACTCCGCAGCTCGATTGCAATCTCGTCACCATAGTCTGTGTGCTTGAGTTAAGGGGGCAACCTCGGAAAGTGGACTTAGTTCTGTTCACCATGCATTCTGAGCTTCCTCTCTTGAATGAGTATGTGAGTCTCATGCTCAGCCTCTGAGTGCTAAGACTGTGCCTGGGGCTCTCAGCCTCCAGTCAACACTCTGGAGGTCATAGCTCAAGAATTATGAACCTGCATGCCAAACCTCATGTACTCATGAAAAAGGCAAGAGAGGAGGCTGTGGCCCCCCCCACAGCTGCCAGGCTCCCAAGGCACAAAGCAAGAACAGACCCATTCCTCCCCAGATAGATATCCCCACCTGCCTGCCCACCTCCTGTGCTCCCAGTGTGAAGGATACTATCAGGGACCTTGATGACGTGGCCAATTCCTTTCCACAGGGGTGCCAGGTCCCCCTTGTAGCGCAGACAGATCTCATCACCCTGCATGAGCCGCATATCTTAACGGGAAAAAGACAGTGAGAGGTCAGCACTTTCACCATGCTGTGGCCCCAGTCAAAGGGAAGGTGAAATTGAGGGCACTTTACAAGGAGAGGGGAATTTATGCTACTATGGTCCAAATATTTTAAAACTTAAAATCACCTCTTAACCAAATTATGACTAAATCCTCATTACCAGAGTCAGTCTTGGGCAAAGTGAAGTAGGCGATTCTCTTCTTGTTAAGGCCCAGGTCCCACCTGACCGTGATGTTATCTTGAGTCTGAGCACATGGAAAACAAGAGTTGTGTCAGCACCACACCCACACGCCTGTCACTCCCAGAGCAGTGCCCACCGAGGCCCTGAGGGAGTGCCAGAACCCGAACTGGACACTGGAGGGTGAGCGCACATTGGCAACTGGAACCCTGGGAGGAAAGGGGTTAGCAGCCCAGACGAGCCAGAACGACCCTGCTGTCCATGCTAGTAGGAGAGAGAAGGGAAGTGGGTAGTTAGGACACACTGGGCGTGGAGGGCCGTGTCCTAAAGGCAGTGTGCCACAGGGAGCAGGCATCCACGGGATGTGTATCTCTCACCAACCCATCACACGAAGGCAGAGGGGCTCCAGCTGACATTTCCCCTGGACACCCCCACCCATGCTCTGCCAACATCTCACCTGGGATTCTTTGAGCTTCTTGTCATAGTCAGCCTCCAGCTTGACCAGTGGCCCAAAGATATTCTGGTACTGGTAGGCGTCCTCATAACGCAGCAGCACGTGCTGAGGTTCCTCGTCTACCCCTGGCTTCTCCAGGTCCTCCAGAGTAGCTGATGGGTTCTCCTGCGGGAGAACATCGCATCACCCCCTCTGCTCTCATGATGCAGATATGGGCCACCAGGGAGAGAGTGCCAGGAGTGTGATGGCACAAGCTTTCAGCTAATGGTGCTTAGATTTATGTAGCAAGGGGAGTCCTGGTACCAGACATCTCCCCAGGCCTAGGCTCAGACTCCTGCCAGGCCACCGCTCTGATCCCACCAGCAGGGATATACAGGTGGGGGGTTCTTGCTTCTGGGGCCCAGAGAACCAACCGACATCCCTGCATCTGTGCCGAAGACAAGCACTTGGACTCTGCTATCCCTCTTTGCCCGCTCAGGAGACTGCAGAGAGTGGTCAAGAAAAAGTTTCCCTGACCCTTTTCTGACCTCGGGGAGGCACAGCATCCCTCAGTGTTCACTTTGCCTGATTAGGACAAGACAACACCTCAAATTCCAAATGGAAATAAATTTGCATTTACGATTTCTAATTAAATTGGTACCTCATTAATATTTCAAGTTTCTAGACTAGTTAGGAAGCTCTAGTGGTCTATTGCTAAGAAGCTGTGCTGCAATCCCAAAGGCAGTCCATGGGAAGAAGATAAGCAATCTCCTCCTATGCGATTTACTAAAAAACCTCTACAGAGGGTACGCTAGGAGTTGGTTCCGACTCAGCGGCACCCACACCAATACACTACTGGTTATCAAGACTTTTTTTTTATTCAGCCAGGCTGTGAGACTCAGACTCAACTGGGATTCATTCCACAGGGATGTGGTCCGTGGCCTGGGTGTCTAATTTCCTTGTACGTCAACCTCTCTAAGGATCCATTTTGAGATGGCTCTACAGTCCTCACCCGTCACACGCTGACAAGGACTTGGGGCACACTCAGACAGCCTGTGTGGTCTGCTGGGCCAGAGCCCTCAGCCTCTCCTCACCCTTCCTCCTGCCTTCCACCCACACTCAGCAGAGTAAGAAACACCTCAAATGCTCTAGTTTTCTTTTACCCAAAGATTCAGATCTTCTCTCGAATGCTCCATGACCTCATCTTCAGGATGGTCCCTCGAGGAGTCTCACCCTCCAGCTCCTCCCAGAACCTGACAGCCTACCTTCCAGAGCTCCTCCAGTTTATTGATCTGCTGTGCAGTGATCTGCCGTGCCCGCAGCTGCTCCTGCTCTGAGGGGATCTTCACCAGCCAGGAGAGGAAGCAGCGGTCCTGGATCAGTGGCTGCCACTGGGAGCTGTCCCAGTTGATGTCCTTCAGGCTGCTCTGGCTGGCACATGGCTGCCTGCGAGGGCCCAGGGAACAGGGGGTCAGCTGGGCGAAGTAGGGGTTGGCCTATGGGAGCCAGAGGCCCACCTCTCCTACTGAGCTGCATTTCACAGGGATCATCTCACCTCCCAGCTCTCAGCAGCGCACTTCCTGCCTCTACAATGCAACTCTTGAGCCCCACGGTCCAGCACGTCTACCCCACCCCACCCCAGGATGCCAGCTCACACCTGCACAGCAGCACCACGACCGAGTCCGCCTTGGCAGGGATAAAGCCGAGCAAGAAGACATTGCGGCAGCCGCAGTTGTAGCACTCGAGCACCGTCTCACCCAGTGGCCCATCCTTGTGCAGTGTCACCTCCTTGCACTTTGCCCTCACGAGGTGGTTGACGATGTGACTATAGCCAGAGGATACATGGTTACACTCTTGTTATGGCTTCCTCTGTGTCTAGGCTCTAGGGAGGCTCAAGGCCTGTTAGGTGTTTAGCTGGCATGTCCAGAGGCATACGCCTCCTCAGAATGGTCTGCCATCGAGTGCAAACACACCTAACTGTAACCCTTTCTAAGGGAACTAATTCTATGCCTCATACAGCTCCTGTGTTTCAAAAGCAAGATCATCGGGCCTGAGCCAACAACTGCTGAGGCCATAGCTGTTTCCTCCTCACTCTTTCCTGCTCTGCTCTGGTTACCTGTGAGGTCACTTCTTGAAGTCCTGCTCTGCTACTGGTAGGACACGTGATAACCCCACACACTGTAAACTCCAGGATAGTACAACGCAGGTGACTAGCCAGTCCTTCCTGAAGGACGGAACTTCTTCCTTGCTGGTCTACTACAAGGCTACTGATCCAAACCACAGGCTTGGCCAGCCCAAGTCACAGAGTCTCCTCTGCTCTAGCCAGTCACCTTGGGGATCCAGTCTTGTTCAAAACAAGCAGACTCCAGGATGAGGCCACCTTGGCACATCTACTGGACACCCCGTTCCTAAGCTTCTCCAGCTCATAGTCCCCTCATTCTTTCCCATACCTTCCTCCAGCTGCTTGCAGCTCCCCTAGAGCCTGAAGCCGCCTAGCACTGTTATAGGCTGGTGACCGAGTCACTAGTCCTCTGCTCACTGCTATCGACACAAGTGGAGGGTACTAGTTTGGGGTTTAATTTGATAGCTTTCCTGATGGAGGGGAAATGTATGTAAACACAGCAAAACCTCCATCACCTAGACTATTCTAGAAATGGGCACAAATATGTTTTGGTTGCCCTGAAGATGCTCTTCCCTCACATACTCTGAGGGCCCCAGAAGATCTTGTCCTTGCTGAAAACAGAGTTTATTTCCCTACCCTCAGTGACAGAGGACCTAGCCATTTCCTCACTCAGAATACCGCTCTGAGCACAACAGATTAACTCTTCCTTGTTCCTCTCAACAACAGAGGACCACGGCCCAGGTACTCCTGACCAGCCCCCAGGGAGCCTAGAGCTTAGTCTCAGAACCACATTCAGTTCCACATGACCTGGGGCCTGGCTGAAAAGGGCCTGAATGTGGCAGGCTGCCTCTCAGGAATGTCCTCCCAGACAGCGACACTGGCTTCACCATAATGAAGATGAGTGGGTGTGCCAGGAGCTCACTGCCCAGAAAAATACAAATAAAAATGGAGACCAAAAGTTAAGTCAACCCTCCTCGCATAATAAAAACAACCACAGAGACTAAATCAAGTTTGGTAAATGCATCAAGACATTCACACACCACCATCTGGTTTACATTAAGTCAGTCACTGAGGAGAAAGAGCCCAGGTCTCTGACTCTGGATTCTGACCCCACTCTGATGTCTCCCTAGCTTAAACATGGACTGGGCAGCTGGTACTGACCTGCCGGAGGTGTTCCCACGCCCGTTGCAGAACCACTTCTTGCTGGTGTTGCAGTAGACCACGCACGCAGGGTCATGGATCCCACAGTAACTGAGGGGGCAAACGCAGCAGAGCTGAGTACCTTCTGGTTCTAATTTGGCAGGATGTAAAATTCCTTCCTTTTACAACATTTTTAAGTTTTTCATTAAACACATACTCAAACTCAACCATCCCAATAACAAAATCAACTGCGTGAAATGCACAAGCTTTCCAAACTCAGAAATGTAGGGGAAACATGGGGTGCCATGAGGACACCACCCACAGGACCAGGCTGGATGTCCCCAAGTAGTTTAGACCATCTTCCTCTTGCTTGGCTCAGGAACTGGGATAGCCTGGTCCCAAAGCACTAAGCAATGGATGGTCACAACTGCCATCTCTGGCCAGCACCAACAGAGGGCACTGTGCTCCCAGGAGAGTGCTGGTTATTCCTTAGATTGTAAGTGGAACAGGCCCCTGGGAGAGAACACCCCTCACACCCCTTTTTCCTAAAAACCAACCCCTGTCTCCTGCACAGGCACTGGAGGCAGGGTCAGCTTTAGAAAGGGTTAAGACCAACTGGAGATGGAATCAGCTTCCTGTCCCTTCTGCCAAGGCGGAGAAGAGGAGGAGGGGGGTGTGTGTGTGTGTGTGAGAGAGAGAGAGAGAGAGAGGAGGAGGGGGAAAGAAGCAAGAGGAAGAAGTAAAAAGAAAAAGGAAGGTGTGTGTGAGAGAGAGAGAGAGAGAGAGAGGGGAGGGGAGGGGAGGGTGTGTGTGTTTGTTTTTCTCTCTCTTATTCTCAGGCAGAACTTTATTACCTGCCTTATCACTAAGATAAGGTACTATGTACAGGGCAGGAGGACAAATCTTAGTGTGAAGCATGTGCACTGTGAAAGGGCCAGAACAGAGTAGGAGCCTCCACAAGGCTCTATCTAAGTGCTGGGGGCCAAACCTGAAGTCTGGCTCCTCCAGGCCTAAGTAGCCTAAGGAGGTGCCCTGAGCCAAGTTCTGCCTCAGTTTCCTTACCTGGGTTTAACAAAAAACCATCCAGTGTGAGAATGAAACTTGCTTGCCAAATTTAGTCAAAAGGATGGCATAGTCACAAACTAGTCCACTTTTTCTGGAATCTTGACCATATCAGAGGTGGAACTTCCTTTACGGACAATCTCTGCCTAACACATCTAGGATCACCAAACAGATGATACTTTTTGGGGAGCAAGGGGGCCCAGGAAGGTGGGGATGCCTCGCTATCATCTGTGACTGTCCGTGGAGTGCAGCAGACCCATTTCTCACCCAGTATTAGAAATATGTGTGTGCCACAGCCCAGGTACCTTCTTACCCCCAAGGACACCTATTCCCCAAGTACGGTCCACGGACTACCTCAGGGCATGTAGCTGGCCTCAGGCAGGGCTCACCCAGTCCAAGACAGCCGGCTTACCTGCAGGCATGGACCGGGAGGTCCTTGGTATAGTAGGTGTCCTCCTCATCCTCCTCAAAGTTCAGTTCAGCTAGCAGCTGGCTAGTCTTGGCTACACTGTCATCCACAGCCCCATTCTGCAGAATGCTCTCCGGTCCACCCACCTGTAACAACAGGAGGCATTATTAAGTCAGGATGTGGATGAGAACTCAGCATCACACAGCCTTCCCCACCAAGGTGTGCCTCTCCTGGGAGCTCAGGCGGCTTCTTGCCTCAAAAGCCTCAACTGGTTTACCATGCTCTTCCAGCAGCTGCCGCCAGTCAGCCAAGGAGCACAGGTGCCTGGCAGGGCTAACTCCAACCTGCACCTTCACGCTGACTGCAGGGCTGTGTGTCATAGTCATGGCCCAAAGATGGGAGGGAAATGCTTTGCTTCCACAACACACCCAAACATTCCACCTGTAACCTTGGGGATGTGTGGCACCTGTTAGATTCGATGCTAGGTGCCTACATAGGCCACATATGCCACTTTAACACTTTGTGCAGGAAGGCAATAGCCAGGAAAACTGCAAGAAGACTATGTGCCAGGCTTAACTGTCATAATCACTGCTCATCACTCAACCCTTTGCTGTTGGGGTTGCCCCAATGTGCCCGGCACAGTGACAGATGCTAGCCCCAGGCACCATAGAGCATGAGGAAGGTGAGGGTAAGAGAAGGGCACAAATACAGGCTGTGGTTGGGTCAAGGATGGTATCTACATAGAAATGGTTGCACTTCAGCCCACTGAGTACCCCTCACTGATGCCAGCCAGGGTGGGGGCAGGAGTGTGGGTGTGCACACGCACGTTCTCTTAAGCACAGACTTGCACTAGCCAACTCTGCACTGGGTTGTAGTTTCCACCCTCTGAGCGGCTTTAACACAAACAGTAATTTAGAAATCCATTTGACTTTAGGAGCTGTAATGAGTGACAATGAAAACACTGGGGACAGTGCCTAGCACATGAAAGGTCTGTAGTATGCTGGTGACACGGCAGTAGGCAGAGTAGGAGGGCCCCTTTCTACATCCCTGCTCCTCACAATGGATGTCCAGACACGGCCCTCTCCCCACCTGTTACCAACAAGTGGGTCTTCCCTGCTTTCCATGCCCTCCATACTACGGCATGTGCTGGGAGTTCCCAAGCCCTCTGGGTGTTTCCCAAAAGTCTACCAGCTCCACACCCTCTAAGTGTACCTGGGAACTCTATAGATGCTCCCCACAATAAGAGCACCCACACCAGTAGTCACACAGATATTCTGTCTAAACCCATCAGGCCCTGTGATTCACCATCCTTGGCCTTTTGACGCAACCAGGGCTCCCCCAGGCCAGAGCCTATACACAGCCCAGGGGCCTCCATGAAACTGGCACACATCTCTCCCTGACACAAATACTTGGATATGGGGCTGACTCTGTCATTTATTTTACCACATAACTTTTTTTTTAAAGTGTGTGCAAACAACAAATGCTGACAAGGTTGTGGAGAAACTAGAACCCTTATTCAATGTTGGTGGGAGTGTAAAATGGTGCAACCACTTTGGAAGACAATTTGGTGCTTTCTCAAAAAGTTGCAAATAGAGATACCATTTGACCCAGCAATTCCACTACTGGGAATACACCTAAAGAGAACATAACTGCCACTCAAGTAGAAATATGCACACCCATGTTTACTGCTGCTTTGTTCACAATAGCAAAGAGTTGGAAATAACCCAAGTGCCTACCAACAAATGAATAGACAGAGCAGCTGCACTGAAAACAAGGAGATCATGAAATATTATACAAAATGGGTGACCCTGGAGGACATTATGCTGAGTGAAATATCTCAGTCACAAAAGGACAAATACTGCATAGGGCCACTGTTGTAAAACGGAACTGACTTCGGGGTTGGGGGACAAGAGGGGATAGATAATATACACGGCATTGAAACAGAAGAGGGAGAGAACTATTTAAAAGGAATATGTGATTAAGTATTACTTCCACAACAAAATTCCAGAGGGAAAAAAGTGCATAGTAAAGTGGACTGTGGACTTACAATAACTTATTGTTACTGTATTAACAATAAAATAATTTTTGTGAACTGGGGGGAGGAACAGGCAGGAAAATGTAAAAAAAAAAACCAAAACGCCAACAAGAACCGAACCAAACAACAAACAAAAAAAAGGTGTGACTTCTGAAACTATTGCTCTAAGTGTTAAGACTTAGTAAAAAAATATTCCCTTATGTCTTCTTAGAATGATTAGTGAAAAGCACCTGCTACAAGTTTTATGCTCTTAAAAAGTATTCTGACAACAGTAACTCAAAGATTAGACAGGCTGCTTAGAGGGCAGTAAATTACTGTTAATGATGAAACAACTCAGAAAAGGAGGTATCAATGGTTGCACAACTACAAGAATAATTCATGCCATTAAATAATAGACATAAAAAGTACTCATTTGGTGTATATTTTGCTTTGCATATTCTCAACGACAAAATAAATCAAACATAGGTGGTAGCTGTTATTGTTAAAACAACAAGTGGTGCTGTCGAGCTGGAACCGACTCATAGCTGACCCTTGAGTGGGTTTTCAGAGGCTGTAAAATCATACAGGAGGAGACTGCTCATCTTTCTCATGCGGAGGAGCTGGTGGATTTGAACGCCCTACCTTTCTTTGAATTGGCAGCTAAACTTAACCACTAGGTCACCAGAATTCCCTTCTCAACAACAAAATAAATAAAATACAGATAGAAAAGATGAGAGAAAGAGAAAAAAGGAGTATGAGAGAAGGAGCTTGCCTGTGGGTATAGTAACTACCTGGAGAGAATGCCAATCTAGGGACAGCTTGGGGGATGAGGTCCACAGCTCCCCTCCCCAGGAGACTACTCAGTCACACTCAAAGAACCATGCCGAGAACCACGGCGGGGGGGACGGGACGATGGGGACGACGACGACACGGACATTTCCTCAGCTGTTCTAGTAACACGGTCTTTTTAATCAATTGCTATGCATCTGAGAGTTGGACAATGACTAAGGATGATAGAAGAATCACTGAAGCCTTTGAGTTGTGGTGCTGGAGAGAGTATGTAATATTCCATGGATTGTCAATAGAACAAGGTATGTCTTGGAGAAAGCACAGAGTGAAGCTTCATCTCTCATGTTTTGGGCATGTTGTTAGGAGACTTCTCCTTGGAAAGGGACATCATGCTGGGAATGGTGGAAGGCAGCCCAGTGAAAGAGAGCAAAGTCCTCATGTAATGACTTCAGCAATGGGCTCAAGTATGTTAGGGATGATGACGGTAGAGGACAAGGTTTAGATCTGTTGTTCTTAGGGTTGCTGTGAATCTTTACTTGATGGCACCTAACAATAACCATCACTGACTTTTCTCAACCAAAACTCAGCAAACCACCATGTGGGGTCCGTGATGTCTTTCCTCTCCTCTGATAATCGGTGAGTTTGACCTATGTGAAGCTTCAATGTTCAAACACTCTGACAGAGGAGGGTGACCATTTACGATTCCAGCTGGCAACACCATGGGCCTGGCCTTCATGTCTGACACTTGCCGAGTGTGGAGTGACCTGAAATGTCTTGGCAAGGGATTGCTGAAAACTTCTGGGAGGACTGAGGTGCACAGGGGCCTCCTGGAAGGTAAGGGAGAACAATGGGTGATGGTGGCAGGGCCCTCTCCAGTGAAGACCTTAACTAGGAGCTCTTCCATTCGCTTTGTGCACGGATTAGGGAGTCCCTTTTCGTTTCAGGCCCCATAAGCACCCCTTTTCAAATTGTCAGCTTTTAAAAGCCCTCGCTGCCATCTCTGGCCTCTGGATCAAGCTCTGAATGGGGCTCAATCCTGGAGACATAACACCTCAAGGGACAGCTGAGGTGGGGGCTGGGGTTGGTCAAAAGCTTGGACCTCAAACAAGGCAACACTTGCCCGACAGTGGAAAGAGCAGAGCCACGTGTCAGATGATCCTGAAAATCCACACCAAGCTGGTGTGGTTTGTTTTTTTGAAATAAAATTTTAATTGTGATTTTTTTTTTTTTGGTACCATAATGCTGCCCTCCCCCACCCCCTCTTTAATTGTGATTTTAATGAACACAAGAGTTGTTGGACTTTCACTCATTGTTGAATGTTTTCCTCATTCAATTTTTTCTTTCTTTCATCTTTTCCAGTGCAACGGTCATTATCTATCCACTCTTATCCTATTCTCCTTCCAACCTTCCCTGTCTGACCTGCTTTAAAAAAAAGTGTTCTGCAGTATTTGTCCTTTTGTGATTGAGGTATTTCACTCAGCATAAAGTCCTCTATCCATTTGTTGATGGGTACTTAGGTTATTTCCAACTCTTTGCTATTGTGAACAAAGCAGCAGTAAACATAGGCGTGTATGTATGTATCTGCTTGAGCGGCAGTTCTGGTATCTTTAGGGTATACTCCCAGTAGTGGAATTGCTGGGTCAAATGGTATTTATATCTCTAACATTTTGAGAAAGCATCAAACTATCTACCATAGTGGCTACACCATTTTACTTTCCCACCAGCAGTGAATAAGGGTTCTAATCTCTCCACAATCTCACTAGCATTTATTGTATGCTTTTCTGTTGAACTTTGCTATTGTTACTCAGGTGAGATGATATCTCTTAATTGTTTTGATTTGCTTTCTCTGATAGCTAGGGATTTTGAACATTTCTTCATGTGTTTGTCTATCACCTGAATGTCTTCTTTGCTGAAGCATCTATTCATATTCTTTGCCCATTTTGTGACTGGGCTGTTAACCTTTTTCTTGTTGAGTTGCTGGAGCATTCTATAAATTTTAGGTATGAGAGTTCCTTATTAAACATGTCATTACAAAGTATTTTTTTTCTCAATCTGTGACTTTTCATCTTGTTTGAAAAGTTTCTTGATGTGCATAGGGATTTGATTCTTAGAAGGTCTCATTCATGTATTTTGTTTTCTCCTAGTTGTAGGGTTTTTATTATCCTTGGGAGACTGTTCATACTGTGGATATGGGCTTCTAGAGTTCTTCCAAGCTTTTCTCTAATGAAATTTATAGTCTTTGGTTTTACTTCTAGGTCCCTGATGCACCTTGAGTTGGTTTTTGTATATGGTGTGAGGTGGGCATCTTGCTTGAGTTTTCTACAGATGGTTTTCCATTTGTTAAAAGGGCTGTTATTTCTCCACTTAACTGATTTTGTCTCCTTGTCAAAAATCATTTGAGCATAGGTAGATAGCAGGCTGTTTTCTGAGGTCAAAACAAAGTTGTTACCCATGGAGATTCCAACCAGTGGGAGGGGAGGGATGACCGAGAAAAAAGAGAGTTCACTGACTCCATATAGGTTAAAAAAACTTACCAAAATGATCCACAATAAGGACTGAGACTGCTCGCTGATGGCCTCTGTCCATCCTGAGAGTCGTACGTTGGGAGTTCTAGGACTGATAGAGTGACTGACAGCATGTTCTAACCAGACCAGGATGTCTGCCTTAATGCCAGCATAGCCCCAAGCAGTACCCATATGGCCTGGCAGCTATGAAGTCAAACAAGTTGTTGGAACCACTACCAATCTATTGACTGAGCAACTAAGGTCAATGAAGGCCATCAGGCCTCACACCAACAAGGTCTTGAGACCTGTTGGTGGCTGTCAGGTGACAACCACAATCCACCCCTTTATGATTCAAGTTGCTGGGAGAGTGACCAGGGCTGACAAGATCCCTCAGCAAAACCCTGGGTCTTTACTACTCATGATTCTGCACTGTCATTCCCATCTCCCCATCTTCCTCCAAAGACTCCCTCAAGTTTGTCCCTTGCTCCCCCACCATGATTATTCCTCTAATGTTATTGCCTAGTTCAAGAGTCCACAGCCTTTGCTCCTGGTAAAGAGGTGAGGGCCCAATGGGCAGATTTTTTTCAGCCCTGCTCATCCTGGAAAGCCAGGAGTGCAGGCTAGCGCAGCACAAATTCCAGAGGTCAGACTCAGCTCCAGTCTCAGAAACCAACCCCAGGCCTGGCACACAGGGGTTAGGTGGCCATGATGAATTAAGAATTAAGGTGTTCTATCTACGTGGGCTGACATTCCAGCTACTTGCACCAGGCAGTGAAAGGATCTCAATATGCTCTGGACAGAGGAAGCAAGTGAGGTATCCCATCAATACTGTCCTTTAGCACACTCAAGACCCAGAAAACGCCTGGTAACTACTGAAGGGAAAACTGCACGATATTAAACCAAAAATAGATCTAACACATGGACTAACGTTAATACTTACATCATTATATTAACATTTGTGTTAACTCTTCCTCTCATCACACAATGGCTCAAATCCTTCCTCTTCCTCCTCACTACAGAATCCCAGCAGTTTGGAAACAACCCCAGGAACCTCAGTAAGGGGACAAAAGTGCTGAGCAAACAGACTCCCAAGAGGGACTGCAAGGCTACCGGCATTTCATCTCACATTTTCTTAAGACGCACTTAAGTCAGCTGTGCTGGATGCTCTGAGCCAGCGTGGAAAACGCCGCTCACATGGCCAGCTCACCACTGCTGGGCACCAGACCACGCTAAGCCCACTCCTAGTGGAGAGGTGGGGTTGGGGGTGGGAACATTCTAGCCCTGCTCACTCTGGAAGGTCAGGAGTGCAGAAAGGCTGAACACACATTCTGAGGGTGGCCAGGATCATGGCCCTGGGCAGAGATCCACTGTAGCTCAGGATGTGGACAGGAGAGGTGCTGCCTTTCCTAAGAGAAACAGCCCTCTTAATTACAATGGAACTGAGCATGGGACACCCATAGCAGTCAAGTGTTGTTTTGCAAAGGGTAGAGGGACATGGCCAGCCATCCCTAGTCCAGGCAACAGGACAAACCATGACACCCTGCATCTCAGCAACAGAAGGTATAGACAGCCGTGCGCCTATCTCCAAGTATGTCCTCACCCACAGACCTCTCCCAGCAGGTGCCCATCCTTTCTCACCCACTCTGATGTCCCAGGTGGAAGTACACCACAAGGTGATAGCACCAAGTTCTGGTCCTCACAGATGCTCCCATGTCGCTCAGGCAAATACCTGGGTGTGGGACTTTTAGGTCCAGGCAGGTGCATGGCTGCCTAAGAAAACATTCACAGTCCTGCCACCAACCTACGTGTTCTATGCATCTCCTTTGGGATGCCCTAATAGTAAAACACCGAAGTTGAACAGAAAGGCCCGACACGTGTGCCTAGTACAGTGGTTTTATTTTTGACAGGTATGTTGTTAAAGTTGACACATGACAGAGCACACTAACAACCAATAAATCACAATCAAGACACTAAACTTGTATATCACCCCAAAGTCTCCTCCTGGCCTTCCTCACTTTAATTTTCAATAAATGGAATCAAAGGGAATACACTCATTATAAACACACATGTTGTTTCTTTGTGGTGTGATCACTCAAAAACTCTTGTGCTGTTCTGTGTATCCTCTTTTTCAGTTGGGTAGTGTGTCAAAGGCCCAGATTTTCAGAACTCCCTCGTTTGTAGACAACAATCAAGAGGAAATGTCTGATCAAGTGGGTAGAAAGGTCTGTGAGAGGAGCAACTACACAAAGGACTGCAAAGTTCTTTTTTATTTTTTTTTATTTAATTTCTTTATTTTTCATTTCAATGAACATCTACAGAGATTTTGGAATTCCATTCATTCACTGTTGCACCCCTCTCCCCGTCCCCCCACCCTCCACCCCCCGCAAAGTTCTCTCTTAAACCTTGCAGGGGGTGGGCCAGGAAGAGTCACTCAGAAAAGAATCCTTTCCCTTCTCCATTTTAAGACACCTGGCAGAGCTGTCTGTACTTTTCAACTCCAAAGTCTCAGGGGCTTTGATAAATATCAGTTTCATTTTAAAAACAAGAAAATGTGTGTTACTTGAACCAACCTGAAAGTTCAGCTGGAATCACCTTTGGCATCATAGCTAGCACACACCTCCTGTCTCGGACCAGCTTTAAAATAAAATAAACTAAAAAAAAGTGCTATAGACAAGACAGATGTCAAAAGTGACTGCATACTGGAAAGCAGCTTCAACAGTTAAACACAGAGCCACCACAATTCTGCTCCCAGGAATTAACCCACCAAAAAAGGAAAATGCAAATCCATACAAAGACATGCATATCCACAGCAGCACTATTCACAAGAGCTAAAAGGTGGAAAACTCAAGCATTCGTCAGATGAATTATTAAACAGTTTGCCCCAACCACACAATGGAGTATCATTCAATCATAAAAAAGAATGAAGTTGTAATGCCTGTTACAATACAGATGAATCTTCAAAGAGATATTCTCAGTGAAATAACCTAGACACAAAAGACCAGTATCTGACTCCATTTACATGCAATGTCTGTCTAGATCAAGCAAAACCAGAGAAAAAAAGATTAGAAGTTGTCAGGGGTTATAGGGAAGGGGAATGGAGAGTATCTGCTCATGAGTAGGGGGTTTCCTTTGGGGAAAATAAACTAAAATTGATTGCAGCTGCACAACTGTGGATGCAAAGGTCTGTGAATGAACCAAAAGGCACCAAATTGTACACTTTAAAGGGGCAAACTGCATGATATGTGAATAATCAAAAGTTGAAGAGTTGCCTTTCCAAGCAATTTTGGAAGTCACATAGTTCCACAGACGACTTGTATCATCACTCTCTTGCCCCCAAATGCAGGCTGTTCTCCAGAAGCCCAAACTGAAGTCCCACCCCTTTCCCAAAGACAAACAAAAAGTCAGATCACAGGTGGGTGGGGACACATTTGCAATGAAATAAAAGTGATTATGTCATCAAGGTTAATTAAATGTCACAAAAGAAAAAAGTTTTCATGTCAACAGAACACCTTCAAGCTCAGCTGCAGTGTTTATCTCTGGCAGAGTGTTTTAAAGCTCTCATTTCACACAGCTCAGTGCTCAGGTGCATGAAAAGAAATAGACTACTTCAATTTAAGACACGCCTAACACAAAAGGAACTCCCAGAGTTCCTTTTGGGAGTTTGAGGCAATCGAGTTTGCTGTTTCCTATCAGCCTGTGTTAAAAAGGGATTTGAAGTAAAACTACTGTCTTTCACAGTCACTGGGGGGGGCCTCTAGGGCGACACATTAAGCTCTTTATCTGGCCTGCTGAGGACCAAGGCAGCAGACAAAGCTAGCACTCTACCTGGCTCATACTTGAGTTTAGACTCCTGAAAACCTGAAAAGTAACAACTCTACCTACTTCCACCACTTTTCAGCTTCAGAAATTGAGGTTCCCACTCAATTCTCCAGGCAAACCTCCTACCAACTTGCCTCTATGATGGAACATAAAACAAAGTGAAAAACACAAATTTTTGCACACCTGTTCTCGCCAAAGCCCCTCCCATCAAACCTATTTTAAGGACTCTGGGGTTAGCATGAGTCAAATATGTTCAGCTGCTCCTGGGAGCTAAAAGAAAGCCCAAGTGGGTGGTCTACCCACGGAGTGACTCACTGACTAGAATAGGAGCCCCCCCCCCCTCCTTTGAGTTGAGCACACGGTGGCTCCCCAAGGCCCAGCTGTCCATCCTTGCCAAGTGAGCACCTGACAAAGGTTAAGACTTGAACCCTTCTCTGGCTGTGAGAATCAGGAAAAAACCTGAAGGGGGCTGTGAGAATAGGTGCATGCTGGTGAAGGGGAGGGATGGAGCTGAAGATGAGGATGGTGAAGGTGGCATTCCCAAGACTTCAGTCCACCCAGCCTTCCAGGCCAGTACCTACACCTGGTACTGCTCACAATCCAAAGGCAAAACGTCAAAGTGCCCTTCGTTAAAACACATCGCTAAAGAGAAAAAAAAAGTTTCCAATAGGACAGGCCCACTGAAATAAAATGGACAACGCTACTCTCCTGCAGAAGGAAAACTCGAACCCAACTTTTCCACGGCAGGCCTGTGAAGTTATGTAACAGGTCGGTTTCAGCAACAGGCAACGCAAGAAGGAAAAACAAAACTGCAACCGGCCTCTTGAATAATCTTAACAGCAAACAAGCACGGTGCTTTCAATCAGAGGCAAAAATGCCTTTTCTACTCCAGGGAACCCCACAGTCAGTGTCCAGGGCTGGGGAAATGTGAACCTGCAGCTTGGTGGGTGGGAAGAGAGGGTGTCTGTCCAGGTGCTGGTGGCCACAGGTAGGGGGAGGGCGGCCAACTGGCGAGGCGGTAACTGGGGAGATTCACCCCAGAGCTGTTCGGAAGGAGAAAGTCGGGTAGGTTGGAGAACATACAGAGCACGCCAAAGGGAACTCACGCACAAGGCGGGTGGGACCCCGAGGCAGGTCACCCCAGATCCACCCGAAGGAGCAAGTTAGTGCAGAGCCATTCAGAGGAGCCCAGAACAGGCTGGAAGTGGGGGATCCGCCGAGGAGGGCCAGGACAAGTTCGAGGGGCGCACTAGGACAAGTCTCCCCTAGACCTGTCCAGAGTGCGGACTCGGGGCAAGTCAGGGGGTGCCCAGGCAGGGGGGAGGGTGTCCTCGGGAAGCACGGGGCCCGGGACAGTCCACCTCGGGCCGGGCCGGGAGATTATCAGGGAAAGTCCGGAGAGAAAAACCCAAGGTCTATCCGAGTGGACGCACGGCCGGAGACCCAGACCGGTTCACGGAGAAGGGGGAGGAGAACGGCGGAAGAATTCTGGCCACGTCGGTGACCCCAGGCCCGTTCAGAGCAGGGAGCTGGGGAAGACCGTGAGGTCGGAGAGGGGCAGGGCGCCGGGGCCACGGCTGCCCGCTTCCGGCCCGCCATGCGCCGCTTACCTGCGCGTCGAGTTGTCCGGCCGCAGCGCCTGCGCCGCCCGGGCCTCCAGCGCCGCCCGCCCCGGGTCCTCCGGGGCCGCCCGGGGGTGTCTGAGTCTGGCTGGGGAGGGTAAAGTCGGTGAACTCGAACTCAGAGCCTTGTGTGTCGGCGCCCAGCAGCTCGGCCTCCTCTGTGTCCAGAAAGGTGAGCGTCTGCGAGCTGGGCCCGTACGCCTCCACGCTCATGGCGCCTCCGGAGCCGCGGGCCTGGCCGCTCCGCCCGCACTCGAGCCCGCTGCCGCGCCGAAGCTTAGGCCGCAGGCCTCAGGCTCCTTCAACGCCGCGCCCCGCTGTGGAACGAACCAACCGCTGCCGAGAGCTGGGCCGAGAGCCGCCGCCGCGCCGCTTTGCCGCCGCCGCCGCCTCCGCCGCTCGAGCCCGGCAGGAACCGCCACCGCCGCCAAGTGCGCGTGTGCGAGCCCGACGCCGGCGCAAGCGCGCGTGCACCTCGCAGACGCCGCCAACCGCGCCCGACGCCCGGAACCGAACGGAAATACGCGACGGGTATTGCGCATGCGTCAGGGGCGGGGCTTTCAACTGCCATCTCTGTGGCCGAGGAGGAGTGGGGTCCGCCCCCACCTGCTGGGCGAGTGCGCTGCTGCCGAATGTCGCTGCATAGATGGGCTCCCGTGCCGGACACGATCGAGGTCTCCCCACGGTCAGGAAAAGCTCCTTAACCTCAGCATTCTCATCTGTAAATTGGGGGCATGGACTGCGAAGGGGGCTCCCGATTGAAAGGGTGCCTAGTTCACACAGCTTTTAGCACGGGACTTGGCCCACGGAAAGGTTGTCTGTAGGTGCTGCAGAAGGCTCCCTTACACTTGTAATCCCTTTGTTTTTGTGATGTGCTGTAGAGTCAGACCCGACTCATAGCTGATCCACCAGCGGGTTTTCAGAGACTTTAAATCTCACTTTCCTATCTTTCTCCCTTGGAGCAACTGGTGGTTTTGAATCACGTTCCTCAGGATTGCAACTGATTTTAGGCGACCAGAGCTCCCTTGTCATTTCCATTGTTGTTGAGTACTGTTGAGTTAGAATCGACCCGTAGCTGACCTTCCAGTGAGTTTTCAGAGGCTTTAATCGGAGGAGAGGAGAGCTGGTAGTTCCAAATCTTGTGCCTTTGAAATTGCAGTGCAACATTTTACCACTAGACCCCCCTGAACTGCCTTATGTTAGTTATTTCCATTGTTGTTATGTGCCATTGAGTAGCCTGCGACTCATTAGCTGTGAACCCTGCCCTATCCTGAGCCAATCTCACTGTCTCAGACCTACACTCATTTCTCCGGTCACTAAGCCAGTCCATCTCATCATGGGTCTTCCACTATGTGCTATCCCTCCACCCGTCCAAGTGTGATGTCCTTCTCCAAGGACTGGTCCTTCTTGCCCATGCGCCCAAAACTTGTGAAATGGAGCTTCAAAATCCTTGCCTCGAGAGAGCAGCTTGGTTTCACCATCTCCAGAACAACCTGTTTATTCTCCTGGCAGTCCACAGTGTGTTCAACACTTATGCAGCACCACAACTCAAAGGCATCAATCTTTGTTCTGTCATCCTTAGTTATTGTCTAGCTCTCTGATACATAGCAGGTAATTGCGAAGACCATGGCCTGTATCAGGTGTACCTTAGTCTCCAGACTGAGATCATTGCTCTTCAGTACTCTAGAGAGGTCCCTGACAGCAGTCTTTCCCAATGCAATTCATCTTTTGATTTCCTGACTGCTGGTGCCAAGAGTGTTGATTGTGGAACCAAGCAAGCTGAGGTTATTAACAATCTCAGTTTCTTCTCTGTCTGTCTTGAAGCTGCCGATTGGCGCAGTGGTGAGAACCTTTGTTTTCTTCATGTGGACCTCCAATCCATATTGAAGGCTGTAGTCCTTGATCTTCTGCCGCAAACACTTCATGTCATCCTCAGTTTCAGCAAGCAGGGTTGTGTTATCTGCATAACAAGGTTGTTGATGAGTAGTCCTCCAATCCTGACGCCATTCCTTAAAAGTCATTGGCTCATACCTGACCTTCCAGTGGGTTTTTAGAAGATGTAAATCATAGGAGAGATTGCCAGTCTTTCTCTCCTAGGGCAACTGGTGCATTCAAACTTCCTGCCTTTGGGTTGGCATCACAACTCTTTACCTACTTAGGCTACCACTTGTTGTGTGCTGTGAAGTCAGAACTGACCCATAGCTGTCCCTCCAGTGGGTTTTCAGGGGCAATTAAGTTTTCAGAGCTTCCTGTAGATCACTTAGGAGGAGATCTTTCTCCCACTTTACTGGTGGATTAGAACCAGCAGAGAGGTGCCACCTTTGGGTTAGCAATACAGCTTCTTCTGGACTTTGCCACTTGGGCTCCCTAATAGATTAGTTGTTGTTGGTTATTGTTAGGTGCCGGGTTGAATATGACTCATAGCAACCTTGGGAAAAACAGACCTGAATTCTGCCCTGTCCTGTGCTATCCTGATACACTTGAGCCTATTGCTCCAGTCACTGTGTCAATCATGTCATGGGGGTTGTATCTTCTTCTTCTCATTCACTGACCTCCACCTTTCCAAGCATAATATCCTCTTCCAAAGAATAGTCTCTCCTAGAAGCATGTCCAAAGTCTGAGAGAAGCTTCACCATCCTTGCCTACAAGGAACACTCTGGCTGCACCTTTTCTAAGACTTATCTGTTTGTTCTTTCGGCAGTCCACGGGATATTCAGATCTTTTCTCCAACACCATGACTCAAATGCATCAAATTTTCGTCTATAATCCTTATTCATTGTCCAGCTCTCTGATGCTTAGCAAGTGACTGAAAAGATGGTTGCCTGAATGAGCACACCTTAGTCTTTAAACTGACATCATTTGCTCTGCAGTATTTTGGAGAGGTCCCTGACAGTGGACTTGCCCAAAGCAATACGTTTGCTGATGTCCTAACTGCTGGAACCTGTAGTGTTGATTGAGGATCCAAATAGGATTAAATCATTTGCAGCTTCAGTTTTCAGTTTTGAATGCAATAATGTGCATTCCTCTTTGTCTTGCATACTTTGAGCATGTTATCAGGAAGCACCAGTCCTTGGTAAAAGACATGATGCTGGGACAGATGGAGGGTCAGAGAAAGATCCCCTCACTGACTGCAACAATGGACTTGAGCTTGTTGGAAATCATGAGGATGTTGCAAGATAGGACAGGGTTCCAATCTGTTGTTCATGGGGTCAATATAAGGGATAGTTGAGTCAGCAACACCTAACAACAGTGACAGCCCAAATGCTACTCATTAATAACCTATGTTATACAGATGACACCACCTTGCCTGCTTAAAGTAAGGAGAACTTGAAGCACTTGCTGCAGAAGATCAAAGATTGCATCTTTCAATATAGATTACATTTCAAATGTCAAGAATAAAAAATTTAAAAAAAAAATTAAAAAAATCTCTCACCACTGGACCAATGGGCAATATCATGATGTTGTTGTTGTTATGTGCCATCGAGTTGCTTGTGACTCATAGTGACCCTATGTATTAGAGCTCTAAACGCCATTCTATCCTATGCCAACCTCATCATCTCAAATGCACTCATTCCCACCACTCCAGTCACAGAATCGATCCATCTCATTGAAGGTCTTCCTCTCCTTCGCCACCCCTCCACTCTCCCAAACATAATGTCCATCTCCAAGGACCAGTCCCTCCTTGCAACATGCCCAAAGTATGTCAAACAGATGGAGAAAAGATGGGAACTGTCAGCAACTTCATCTTACTTGGATCCACACTCAACACCGTTGGTACCAGCAGTCAGAAAATCAGAATACTTACTACACGAGGAAAATCTGCAGTCAGGGACTGTTCCAAATTATTGAACAGCAATGATGTTAGTTTGAGAACTAAGGTGTGCCTGATGGTCTTTTCAATCACTTACTATGCATCTGAGAGTTGGACAGTGAATCATAAAAAGAATTTTGAGCTGGGGTTTGAGATAGAGTACTAAGTATCCCATGGACTCCCAAAAGAACAAACAGACATGTCTTAGAGAAGGTGCAGCAAGAATGCTCCTTGGAGGCAAATGTGATAAAGCGTTGTCTCACATACTATGTACGTGTTGCTTTGTTGTTATTGTTGTTGCTGTTATGTGCCGTCGAGTCGTTTTCGACTCATAGCGACCCTATGCACACCAGCCCTAAACCCTACTCTATCCTGCGCCAACCCCACTGCCTCTGACACACCCA
>NW_006399795.1:18191668-18220215 GCF_000299155.1 Elephantulus edwardii
GAGGTTGGCGCAGGATAGAGCAGGATTTAGGGCTGTGGTGCATAGGGTCGCTATGAGTCGAAAACGACTTGACGGCACATGACAACAACAGCTGGTACCAAGGGTGTTAATTGTGGATCCAAGGACGATGAAGCTGTTTGACAGTTTCAATCTCCTCTCCATCTATCTTGATGATGCCTATCGGTCCAGTGGTAAGAATGTTTTCTAAATAGTGAGATGCAATCCATATAGAAGGCTGCATTCCTTAATCTTGTGCAACAAGTGCTTCAAGTCCTCCTCACTTTCAGCAAGCAAGGTTGTGTCATCTGTGTAACACAGGTTATTCATGAGTCTCCCTCTGATCCTGATGCCACACTTCTCTTCATAGAGTCCAGCTTCTCAGATAATTTGCTCAGCATACAGATTGAATATGTGTAAAGAAAGAACACAACCCTGACACATTATCTTTTCAGTTTTAAACCATGTGGTGTTCCCCTGCTCTGTTTGCACAACAGCCTTCTGGTCCAGGTACAGGTTTCAGATGAGCACAATTAAGTGCTCGGGGATTCCAATTCTTCTTAATGTTACCAACAACTTGTTATAACCCACACAGTCAAATGCCTTTGCATAGTCAATAAAGCACAAATAGACATCCTACTGGTATTCCTTACTTTCAGCTAGGATCCATCTGACACCAGCAGTGGTATCCCTGGTGCCATGGCTTCTAAATTATTCTAGTTTCCTATCTCTGTAATATTATTGCCAGTTTTGAGTGATCTTCAGCAGTATTTTGCTTGCATTTGATAGTAATGAAACTATTTGATTGTTTCCACATTCAGTTGGATCATCTTTCTTGGGCATATTGCTTAGAGAGATTATTCCTTGGAAAGGTATGTTATGCTTGGAAAAGTGGGAAATCAGCCAAGGAGAGGAAGACCTTCAACTCCATGGATCATCAACACAGTGACTGCTGCATTGGGCTTCAGTTTGTCAGAAACTGTGAGAGGGTCACAGGCGATGATAGGGTTCAGATCTCTGTTTCATAGGATTTCTATTGGTCATACTTGACAGCACCCAACAAAACACAACACCTTGGTAGCAGCAGTCTAGAATTCAAAAGATGTTGCATTGGGCGCATATGCTGTCCAGGAACTCTTTAAAGTGCTAAAGTACAAAGAGATCTGTTTAAAAACAAAGCTATGTCTATCTCAAGGATCGTATTTTCACTTTCTTAATATGAATATGCATAGGGTACAGTGAGCCAGTTGGCAGCACCATGATAGATGGAGAAGAGATTGAAATTGTTAACAATTACAGCTTGCTCAGTTCCCCAGTCAACACTCTTGGCACCAGCAGTCAGGAAATCAAAAGACAAATCACACTGGGAAAATCTGCTGTCAGGGACCTCTCTAGAGTACTGAGATGCAACGATATCACTAAGGCGTACCTGATCCAGGCCATAGTCTTCACAATTACTTGCTATGCATCAAAGAGCTGGACAGTGAGTAAGGATGACAGAAGAAGAATCGATCCCTTTGAGGTGTGGTGCTGGAGAAGAGTCTTGAATCGACCACCAAGAACACAAGTAGGTCTGTCTTGGAGAAGGTGAAACCAAGTTTCTCCTTAGAGGCTAGGATTCTGAAGTTCCGTTTCACATGCTTGGACATGTGGCAAGGAGGCGCTGGTTCTTGGAGAAGGACATCATGCTCAGAGGGGTGGAAGGACAGCACAGGAGAGGAAGACCCCGGATGAGATGGATTAATACAATGACTGGGGCAGTGGGGGTAGTTGTATCGGAATCAGTAAGACTGGCTCAGGACAGAGCAGACTTTGGAGCTGCTGTACTTAGGATCACTATGGGTCATGGGTGACTCGACAACACATAACAATATGAATGTATATGTTGAGCAATGAATAAGGACCATTAAAGAAGAATCTATGCCTTTAAATTGTGTTGGCGGTGAGTAGTGAATCTATAATGAACTGCCAAAAGAACAAGCAATCTGTCTTGGGAGAAGTGTAACTAAGGATGGTGAATCTTTCTCTCATATACTACGCTGCCCAGAGACACCAGTCATTGGGAAAAGACATCATGCTGGGGAAAATGGAGGGCGAGTGAAAGAAAGGAAGACCCTCAATGAGATGGATTGACATGGTCACTGTAACAATGGGTTAGAAGATGGTGCAGTATAGGCTGGATTTTAATCTGTTCTTTGTAGGATTTCTATGAGTCATAGCAAACTGGACACAGTACCTGATAAAGACAACATACCACCATAATCCCCTTACAATTGACTGGCTCTTCATATCAAATCACATTCTCTTATGAGGCATAATCACACCACTACATAACTACCTCTAATCCTGTCTCGTTAACATGATAGTTATTCTTGTTTTCCATCTAGTCAGAACCAACCCATACCTGACTTTCTGGTTGGTTTTCAGAAGCAGTTAATCCCACCAGAGGAGATTGTCCACTCTTCTCCCAAGGAGCAGCTAGTAGATTCAAACTACATGCCTTTGGGATTGTGGGGTCGCTTCTTAACCACTGCGGCACCTGAGCTCCCATAACATTATAAAAATAGATTTATATCACACAGGACAGTGAAATAGTTCTGACAATCATGACCTAACCAAGTTGACACATAGTTTGGGGGAGATATAGTCCAACCTACGACAATATTCCTCTCCACGGACTGGTCCCCTCTGAGGACGTGACCAAAGTAAATGAGACAAAGTCCTCTCTACCCTCACTTTAAAGAGCTTTCTGGTTACCGTTCTTCCAAGAACTGATTTGTTCATTCTTTTGGCAGTCTGTGGTACATACTGTATTCTTCACCAACAGTGCAATTCAAAGACATCGATCCTTCTTCAGTCCTCTGTTCAGAGTTTGAATGCATGTGAAATACCATAACTCGATCAATTTCATCTTCATTCCTTGCTTTTCATGCTTTATGGAGAAGTCTCTTACAGTAAATTTGCCCATTGCCATTTGGTTTCTTGACTGCTGCTAACACAGGCATTGATCACTGGATCCCAATAAAATAAAATCCTTTTCAGTTCATTGCATTGTGGTGGCTTGTGTGTTTCTGTGACTTGGGAAGTTTTGTCACTAGTATTTCACATATCAGGTCACTCAGGGTGGATAGTTTTCAGTGGAGCTTCTAGAAGACCCTGACAATTTTCTTCTGAAAGAATTGGCCAATGAAAACATTTAAGAAGAGCAGCAAACATTGTTAAATGGAATTACCACTCAGTGATGGAGAGAAATGAAGTCTTGTTACACGCCATGAGGTAGAAGAACCTTAGAGATGTTGTGTCGTAGTAAATAAGTCAGTCACGAAAGAATATGACCTCTGATGACATAAACAATTATATGGAAACCAAAGGTTATTAGCAGTTACCAGGGGAGGAGGAAAGGGAGGAATGGGAGAGGCTCTGCTTGGGGGACTGTACACTTATGCTAATGGAGAGATGATTCAGAAAAGGATTGTGAGAATGTTTGCACAGCTTGAAGACTATAGTCAGTGTCCCCAATTGTAAATACAGAAATCATTGAGATAGCATGTATTTTGTTCTTTATATTTTCACAACGATAAGAGAAAACTCAATGAAGTGAAGTTTTCCTTGGACACACACAGGGCCACCATGACTTGAAATAAACCAGAAATTCCCAAATGAGGTCACATTCACAGATACAGAGGTCAGGACTCCAGCGTCTTTCCTTCAAAGGGCACACCTGAACCCACAAGAGTGGCCAACCCTGGTCCTAGGCCCAGCCCACCCGGTGACTTCAACTTCCCACAGTCCTGGCCCCGCCCCGTTCCACGTGGGCCTCCCCAAGGCCAGGGAAAAGGAAGTTTTCCCTCATACCAAGAGAGGTCCCTCCAGGGTAAGCAGAGGCCTTGGCCACCACTGGGACGTTCCAGGGCAAGTGGGAAGAGGCCTCGGATGAGCTTGTAGCCACTCCTTCACCCAGCTCAGGCCCTTAGAAGCCCCTTGGTCAGCTCCCACAGACGAGTCCCTCCTGCCCAGGCTTTGCTGAAATGTGGCCAGACAAGGCTGACCCAGAGGCCCTTTTAGGCCCTCATTACCCCCAGAACAGTGGGTGCTTGTGGGTCTCTATTGGCTCCCACCTGACAGGCCCCATTCTTGATTCAAAGGAGCCCCTTGTGGAACATACACGGACTGTGGTCACACCCCAGAGGGCTGGTGGAGAAAGAAAACACGTGTGTGTTTAAGGCCTTCCCTCTTCGCTTTGAACAGCCTCTTTGAAGGTGAGCATGGGGCACAGAGGGTCTGGGAAGGAGACAGCAGGCAGCAGATGCAATCCCAGGTCTCCCATGCTGCTTTTTTGGGAAACACACTGAGGTGTCTGGGAAGGTGGGTTGAGGGGCGCCACCTCAAAGCCTCACTTCCCACAGGGCTGCTATTGAGGCTGAGGAGGGCGTCTGAGAGGGGAGTGACAGGCTCAGAACCTTCCTGTCCTGGTGCCAGGCTGCAGGCGGGACTCATTCCGGGGTGGAATTTCACTGTGACTGTTTTTAGAAGGTGTGTGTTGAGGGGATATGAAATAACACCTCCCGTCGGCTTCAGACTCTCCTCCCAAGTAGGTGATCCCATTCACAAATGGCCACGTGGTCACAGGCTGCTGACATTCTCACAGGAACCATGAGCAAAACTCCTTGGAGATGAATCCCCAGAATTCTGGGCTAGGAGGTGAGCTTGCTGTAGATCCAAAGGGCAAATCACCACCTCTCACCACCCTGATGGCCCAATCCAAACCCGGGAAGTTGCAAGTGTGGATGAGGGTGTAGAGAAATGGGACAGCCAAGTGGTGCAGCCGCTGTGAAGTATGTTGTTTCTGTGCAGGGCTCAACATAGAAATGCCATTGGTGGTGGCTGCGGGGATACAGGTCCCATGCCATCCTCATGATCTGTTGACAACTGGACTGCTGTAATCCATGAAGTTTTCTTTCCCTCATATGTATTTATTATACATTGGGAGGGAGTTCTGAGGGCCGAGTGGTAAAGAGCTGCACTGTAATCCCAAAGGCACGTGGTTCCAATCTACCAGCTGCTCTGTGGCAGGATGGGAAATTTCCTCCCGTTTGATTTACTGCCTCTGAAAACCCGCTGGAGGGTCAGCTCTGGGGCAGTTTTGGGCTGACGACACACAACAACAGCACACAAGAGGAGCTCCTCTGTTGTAGTCCATAGCTGCTGACCCAGAAGCCGTAACACTCTGGTGGTTGTGAATGTCCTTGGGAGAAAGATGGACAACCTCCTCCTGTGTGATTTACAGCCTTGGAAGCCCACTGCAGGGTCAGCTAGCTACGAGGTGGTTGGGACTCAGTAGCCACCGTGTTTATTTTGAGCGTATGGCCAATTGGCAGCACCATGATAGATGGAGAAGAGATTGAGATTGTTAACAATAACAGCTTGCTCAGCTCCACAATCAACACTCTTGGCACCAACAATCAGGAAATCAAAAGACAAATTGTAGGGGAGCTCTGGTGGCCTAGTGGTAAGGAGCTGCAACTACAATCCCAGAGGCACACGGTTCGAATCCACCAGATGCTCTGCCGGGAAAAGGAGGGACAGTCTCCTCCTGTACCAGTCAGATCTGATTTGACGGTACACTCACACAAAAATAAAAATTTAAAAAAAGACAAATTGTATTGAAAAAATCTGCTGTCAGGGACCTCGCTAGAGTGCCGAGGAGCAACGATGTCAGTGTAGAGACTAAGGTGCATTGATCCAGGCCATAGTCTTCGCAATTATGTGCTATGTATCAAAAAGCTGGACTAAGGAAGACAGAAAAAAATGATGTCTTTGTGTTGTGGTGCTGGAAAAGAGTATTGAACATACCACAGACCGCTAAGAAAACAAATAGGTCTGTCTTGGAGAGGGTGAAACCACAAGTTTCTCCATGGAGGATAGAATATTTTTTTCAGCTTATTCTTCCCCTTTAATTCTCCCCCCCCCATTCATTCATTGTTGCACATTTTCCTCCCTGCCCATCCCTCCCCCCAGAAGGATAGGATTTTGAAGCTCCATCTCACATACTTTGGGCATGTGGCCAGGAGAGGCTGGTCCTCGGAGAAGGACATTATGCCTGGAAAAGTGGAGAAACTGCACAGGAGAGGAAGACCCTGGGTGAGATAGATTGCTACAGTAACTGGGGCAATGGGGGGAGGTGTGGCAGAGTAAGTGAGACTGGCTCTATGAGTCCCAGGAAACTCAACTGCACATAACAACAACAACATTGTATATATAAGGTTTTCATTGACTTTTGGAAGTGGATCACGAGGCCTTTCTTCCTAGGCTCTCTTACTCTAAAAACTCTACTGAAACCTTTTCAGCGACCTGGCAACACACAAGCCTCCATTGATGGGGTGGTAGCGAGGCATGAAGTGCACAGAACAGGAGTCCAGCCTGTGGAGCTAGCCCTGGACCACCAGTGCCCTTCTATCTAGGGAATTGCTTTATTACAGATATTTTTCCAGACAGGATGGTGCTGACTTTTGCCTGGCACAGAGTAGGTGCTCAGAAATGCAGAAGAGAACTGAGATAGAATCTGTTGGGACTTTTAACCCCTGGGCCCAGCACATTTAAACCACCCACGGTCTCCTGGGTTCTGTCTCCAAAAGAGACCCTGGCTCCTGCAGAGTAGCCCCCCTGGCATAGGTCTCTACTTTTTCTTTGTCAGATGTCCAGCCCCTGCCTGGTCCCTCAGCCTCCATGCTCACCACTCTGAAACCCACTCTGTTCATAGAGGTGGCAGAACTTTCTAATAAATACTCACCAGCCCTTTCTCTCTAGTCTGAGTCTGGAAGCTCCAATGAAACTCATTCAACATCACAGCAACACATGCGTCTCCACTGATAGATGCCTCGTGACTGTTCACGCAGTATATTGGCCAGAATGGAAGCCAGGTTTTCCCCACAGCAAAGAAGAATTCTTCTTTTGAATTACTATTGACTATAATCATTCCACTCTTGTGCATAGACTCATGTGATTGAAAAGACCATGGTTTGAATCAGGCACACCTTAATCTTCAAACTAATATCGTTGCTCTTCAGTAATTTGGAGAGGTTTCCCAGTGCAATATATCTCCTGATCTCCTGACTGCTAGTACTAAGTTTATGGATTGTAGATCCAAGTAAGATGAAGTCATTGACAGTTTCAATCTTTTCTCCTCTTTTCAATCACTTGCTATAGATTTGAGAGCTGGATAATGAATAAGGATGACAGGAAGATTGATGCCTTTGAACTGTGGTGTTGGAGGTGAGTGCTGAACATTCTATGGACTGCCAAAAGAACAAACAAATATGTCTTGGAGAAAGTGCAGCCAGAGTGAGTGTTCCTTGGAGGCAAAGATGATGAAGTTACATCTCAGGCATGTTGCTTGGAGAGGCTATTCCTTGGAGAGGGACATTATGCTTGAAAAGATAGAGGGATGGTGAAGGAGAGGAAGACCCTCAATCAGGTGGATTGACACTGTGACTGCAGTGGGCTCTAGTGATCCAGAGATTATGAGGATGGCACAGGATAGGACAGGGCTCAGACCTGTTCTGTTTTTCACAGGGTCACTATGAGTCGTACTTGACTTGACAGCACCTAACAACATGCATAGACCCAAGAAAAAAGGCAAACCTACGTCCACATAAAAATTTGTACACCAGTGTTCATTGCAGCATTATGTCGACGTACTGCTCAAGTAATCTTTAAATAATGTTCAGCATATTTTTACTTGCATGTGTTGTGGAAGTTTGCCTTCATATGGTCCACTGGCCCTTTGGACTATTTGTCTCTGTACTTCTTTGCCTTTGTTACAGACAGGAAGAGACCCACAGTTCCACCTTAGATAGTTGCTCTCAAGCATTTAAGACCCCAGTTGTTACTCATCAAAACAGCATGTAGAACATAAAATGGGAAATTTCATGTTGTATATATTCTATCAAGAAAACAATGAAAATGGTTCTCAGATATTGGGGTGGTACATGGACAGCTGGATGCAAAATCAGCCCTGGGCCACTTCAAGGTCAAGTGTGTAGCCCACAATTCACCACCTGAGGTGCCCAGAGAAGCTGCTGCCCAGGATACCAAAGACTGGGGTTTAAAGTCCATCAGATTAAGCCAAACCGAGCCCCTACACACCCATTGAAACAGAGGTATGTTAGTGTCCTATGCTTTGTAACAGAAAAACACAAACCAAGTGATTTAAAGTAACATAAATGTACTCATAATCCCTCATGATTCTGGAGCCAGATCTGCAATCACCCATGATGACCTTACGTATAACAGATGCAACGTTACCCATCCCTGCGCCATCTTTACTCTCTTTGTTGGCATGCTTGTGTGCACTCAGGCCCTAATACCATGAGTTGCTCTGTTAACTACAATTTTTTTCCCCTTTATCTGAGGATGAGGGGTAGTTTTTTAGCTTTCCTTTTGGCCTTCCTTTTTAAGGGGAGCTCTAGTGGCCTAGAGGGTAAGGAGTTGCTCTATCAACATATAGGCAGTTGGTTCAAATCCATCAGCTGCTCCTAGGAAGAAAGATGGGCAGTCTTCTCCAATGCGAATTTCTCCCACTTAAGTTAAAACACATTTATTAAGGTTCTAGCCCATAAGAGAAGACAATCAAACATAGAGAGGCTCAAAGTGATTCTTCTTGTTGGAAGTGCATTATAGTTGGGGGTTTTTTTGTTTTGTTTTGTTTTTGTTTTTTGTTTGTTGTTTTTTTTATGCAAGGAAGCTTGGGATTTGGGTGAAGATGTGTGGAGGAACTCTTTTACTATTGCCATAGGCAACAATACCCTGGGCCGCTTTTTGGCATAATAGGGGACCTTTATAGTTTCCCTTATAGAAAGCCCTGTTTTCCTTCAGGTCCCCAGCACACAGCTGAGAGGTATTGTTAGAATTCTTGAAGCAGCTGGAAGTCCTGAACAATTAGATCCACTTCACGCAGTGTGGTTGGTGTTTGCCTTACTGAAATCATGCTCCAGGCAGCCACACTGCACTCCATTTCAGCCTCTAAAAAGTCACTAGAAAGTGAGCTATGTATTGGTCTAGACTCTACAACGCGTAACAATACAACAGTGATATGATAAGCTGATCCCCAGGCTGAGACTCGATGTGAGCGTTTGTCATGGGTTAATTTGTATCCCTCCTGAAGAAGTGGAAGCCCTAATCTCTAGTACCTGTGTTCTTGTTTGGAAATAGAGCCTTGGCAGATGTTACTAGTTAGGTTAACATGCTGGAGTAGGGTAGGTCCTAATCTAATATTACTGGTGTTCTTATAAAACAAGAGGTACAATGATATTAATGAATTAAATCCGCCATGTTGTGCATCTGTTACCAGTTTGGTCTTGTTAAATACGTACATGTGCTAACTTTTTCAGAAACGTTTTTAAAGCTATAGTCCACCTCTCAGTCACATCATCTGCAGGTGAAAACTGGATAATGATTAAGAAAGGTTGAAGGAAAACTGATACCTTTGGATTCTGACGTTGGTGAAGAACAGACCCTGGCTTGCCCAAAAAACAAACAAATCTTCCTTGGAAGTAGTATGGCCAGAATTCTGAGAAACAATGATGGTAAGACTTCATCTTCTGTTCTCTGGCTGTGATATCTGGGGGGGGGGGGAGCAGTTCCTGGAGAAAGAGAAAATATCTCATTCTTAGTAAAGTAGAAAATCAACCAAAAAAGACCATCAAGGAGACAGATTGATAAAATGCCCACAGCAACAGTGTCAAACAGCAATGTATGTGAAGACGGAGCAGGACCAGACAGATGTTGTACAGATGGTTGTTAGGAGTCATAAATTTCTTTGACAGCACCTAACAACAACAAAGGTACATGGCAAGTGATTGGAAAGATCAGAGGCTTAATCAGATGTACCTTAGTCCTTAAACTGACATCACTGCTCCTCAGTAATTTGGAGAGGTCCCTGACTGCAGACTTTCCAGTGCAGTACATCTCCTGACTTCCTGCCTGTCGGTACCAAGGGTGTTGATGTGTGGTGTCTACCTTTCTATATGACTTTCCTAGCCTAGTGGTAAGAATCTGTGCTGCAATCCCAAAGGCATGTGGTTTGAATCTGCCAGTTGCTCCTCCGGAGAAGTATGAGCATTTCTTCCTGTGCAATTAACTGCCTCCAAAAACCCGCTAGAGGGTCAGCTATGGGTCAGTTCTGACTCGATTACACAACAACAACAGCTAGACTTTGACTCTCCATGTGCATGGGCAGGAGCTCTGGTGGCCTAGTGCCAAGAAATCATACTGCAGTCTTGAAGGCACACGATTTGAGGCTGGAGAAAGATGGGCAATCTCCTCCCATTCAATTAACTGCCTCTGAAAACCCACCACCAACAAAACATGGGCAGACGCAAAAGGAGCATGCTAGCCAATCCACAAGGGGTTTAGCTAGTCTCACCAACCCACAAGGGGATTGACTAGTCTCCTCATTAACTTGAGCAATCCAGCAGCAGGAGATTTAGACAATCCCCGCCCTGGCGGGGGGCGGGGGAATAAAAAAAGCAAGAGAATGTAGGATGCCCTTCAAGACCAGACCCTTTACTCATGCCATTCTTACTGCAGCTACACCAAGTATAGCAGCAGCGATGGCCAAACTAGAGACCTGACATGAGATGGAACATTGGGACTGCTACACCATTAGAGCCTTTTCCCAAGTTTGTTGGATGACTGGGGAGGGGAGACAATATTGGAAGGACTGAGAACTTTGAAACACTGGCCTAAAGCCATGAGACTCAAGGCTGAGATGCCTGCAAGCACATTTTGGGAGTCATCCTGACTGTAATTCTGCTACTAACCTGGATTACAATCTTTCGCCTTCCCTAACATGGTCCTGTGTGGTGTGTGAGCAATTGCATCAAATTTTGGGCCAGCAAAGCAGTAAGATTGGTGTTGAGATGAGTAGAAAGAGGTATGGGAGTATGGGGAATGTGTTTTACTTTATGGGAATTTGTTTTGTGTTATTGATGATGTTGAGGGGGACTGCACCCCTTTTTGAAGTTGATAAAGGTCAGACATGCCCATCCCTACATAGCCATTGCTGGTTTTGTTTTTTTTGTTTTGTTTTTTTTTAGGAACCAAGTCAGATGAAATTGTTGACAACTTCAATCTTTTCTTCATCTATCATGATGCTGCCATGATTTTTCCATAACTTACTAATCATGTGAGAGCTGGACAATAAGGATGACAGAAGAATTTATGCCTTTGAGCTGTGATGTTGGAGAAGAGTACTGAATATGCCATGGGATGCCAAAAGAACAAACAAGTATGTCTTGAAAAAGGTGCAGCTAGAATGCTTCTTGGAGACAAACTTTGGTCATGTTGTAGTAAATTTTCATCTCATATACTTTGGGTATGTTGCTAAGAGAGGCTATTCCTTGGAAAGGGACACCATGGTTGGAAAGGTGGAGGATTGGCAAAAGAGAGGAAGTCTCAACTAGATGGATTGACACAGTGACTTCTGCAATGGGCTCTAGTGTGTTAGGAAGTGTGAGGATGGCACGGGATAGGACAGGATTCATATCAGTTGTTTATAGGGTCGCTATGGGTTGTACTAGACTCAATGACACCTAACAACAACAACAAGGTTGTCAAGGACTTCTCTAACATGCTAAAGAACAAAGATGTCAGTTTAAAGACTAAGGTGCACCTCATCCAAGTCTTTTCAGTTGTTTCCTAGGAATCTCAAATTTGGACAATGATTAAGGAAAACCAAAGAGGACTCAATGACTTTGAACTGTGGTGTTGACCCAAAGTATTGACTTTCCCAAGGACTGCCAAAAGAATACATAAATGTATCTTGGAGAAAGGGCAACCAGTGTGTTCCTTAGAGGCTTGGATTGTGAAACTTCATTTCATATACTTTGCACATGCTATCAGGAGAGGCTAGACCTCGGGAAAGACATCAAGACGGAGGGTCAGCAAAAAAGACGACCCTCAATAAGAAGGATTGATACAATGACTGTAACAGTGGAGAAGTCAGCATTCATTCCACCTTTCCTAAAGTCATTGCATTTATGGATCTCCAAGCCACCTTGGTGATGGAGGGAGGCAAGTTCATTCATTGTAGAATTCTACGTGGTGGAATTAGATGTTTTCAACTTGAGTTCTTTTTTTTTGTTTGTTGGGTATTTTTAGATTTTATTTTAATAATTTTAATAAATTTACTCAAGAGCAACGGTGTGTCTCTGGAGACTAAGGTGTGGCTGGTACAGGCCATGGTCTTTGCAATCACTTGTTATGCATCAGAGAGCTGGACAATGACTAGGGAGGATAGAAGGAGAAGTGATGCTTTTGAGCTTTGGTGTTGGAGAAGGGTGCTGAAGGTGCGATGGACTGCTAAGAGAACAAGCAGATTCATTCTGGAGAGGGTTAAACCGGGCTGCTCCTTGGAGGCAAGGATTCTGAGGCTTCATTTGACATACTTTGGTCATGTTGTAAGTAAGGAAAGATTGTCCTTGGAGAAGGATATCATGCTTGGGAGGGTAGAGGGCAGGCGCAAGAGGGGAAGGCCCTCTGGGAGATAGATTTATTCGGTGACTGGGGCAATCGGGATGAGTGTGTCGGAGGCAATGAAATTGGTACAGGACAGAGCAGAGTTCAGAGCTATTGTACATAGGGTCGCTATGAGCCCCAAGCAACTCAACGGCACATAACAACAACAATGAACATTTACAGAGATTTTGGAGTTCCATTCATTCATTGTTGCACTTTTCTCCCTGCCCAGCCCTCCCCCCTGCCCCCCCACCCCAGTTCTCTCCTCTCTTTGAAAAGTAAAAGAAAAATTCTTTCTTTGATATACAATCCCCCCACACCCCTCCCACCACCCCAAGTACACTCCACTATGCAACCTTAATTGTGGACTCTTATGATAACCATAATACCCTATCATACATTGCTTTTAAATTATTCTTTCCCTCATCTGTTTCAATTCACCCAGTTTTTCTCAGTCTCACCCCAACGCTGATAACAGCCCCATTTTATAGCAGTGGCACCATGCAGTATTTGTCCTTTTGCGACTGAGATATTTCACTCAGCATAATGTACTCCAGGGTCACCATTTTGAATAATATTGCATCAGTTCCTTGTTTTTCAATGCAGCGTAGTATTCCATTGTGTGAATATACCACAGCTTCTCTATTCATCATTTGTTGATGGACACCTGGGTTGTTTCCAACTCCTAGCTATTGTGAACAAAGCTGCGATAAACATGGGTGTGCATTCAACTTGAGTTCTTGATGACATCATCAACTCAGAAAACAACCGTGAATGGAGGAAACCAGTTGATGGGGATTTAGCAAACCATCACCCAAAATTTACAGATCAATGTTAGTGCCCTCATGAGTGGAGCAACCAGACATTTCTCCCAAATGGTGCAAACGGAAACTCACAATACCACTTTGGAAGTTTTCTTCCCCAAAAACTAAACCTGAGTCTATTCAACCTCTAGAGCCGCTCACTCACTCACAGCTGACCCTCCAATATTTCTTTTCTTTTTTTTAAAGTCACAACAAAAGAGTTTGTTCCTATTTGTTTTGTACATCTCGTTGTTGTTTTTTAATCTTTCCCCTCATTCATTCATTGTTGCATATTTTCCTCCCTGCCCACCCCTCACCCCAGTTCACTTTCCTCTTTGTAAGAAAAATTCTTTCATTGTTACACAATCCCCCGCCCCTCTGTCCACTTTACTATGCAGCGCTTATTCTGGACTCTTGTCATGCAAATAATACCTAATCATATATTCCTTTTAAGCAGTTCTCTCCCTCATCTGTTTCAATGCAGTGTACATTATTTATCCCCTCTTTTCTTCTTTCCCCCCTAATCCCCATATCAGTCCTGATTAGTGGCATTATGCAGTATTTGTCTTTTTGTGACTGAGATATTTCACTCAGCATAATGTCCTCGAGGGTCACCCATTTTGTATAATATTTCATGAGCTCTTTGTTTTTCAATGCTACATAATATTCCATTGTGTGAATATAGCAGAGCTTATCTACCCATTTGTTGATGGGTTGTTGTTGTTGTTATGTGCCGTCGAGTGGCCTGCGACTCATAGTGACCCTATGTACAACAGCCCTAAACTCCGCTCTGTCCTGTGCCAATCGCACCGTATCTGACACTCCTATCCCAATTATCCCAGTCACTGAATCAATCCACCTCATAGAGGGCCTTCCTCTCCTGCGCCGTCCCTCCACCCTCCCAAGCATGATGTCCCTCTCCAAGGACCGGTCTCTCCTCACAACATGTCCAAAGTAAGTTAGACGGAGCCTCAGAATCCTTGCCTCCAAGGAGCCACCAGGTTTAACCCTTTCCAGGACAAATCTGTTTGTTTTCCTAGCAGTCCATGGTATTCTCAATACTCTTCTCCAGCACCATAGCTCAAAGGCATCAATTCTCCTTCTATCCTCCCTGGTCATTGTCCAACTCTCTGATGCATAACAAGTGATTGCGAAGACCATGGCCTGTATCAAATGCACCTTAGTCTCCAGAGAGACACCATTGCTCTTCAGTACTTTGGAGAAGTCCCTAACAGCAGACTTTCCCATGGCAATGCGCCTTTTAATTTCCTGGCTGCTGGTGCCAAGACTGTTGACTATGGAGCCAAGCAAACTAAAGCTGTGTACAATCTCAATATCTTCACCATCCATCCTGATGCTGCCAATTGGTCTAGTGGTGAGAATCTTTATCTTCTTGACATTGAGCCTCAATCCATATTGTAGGCTGCAGTCCTTGACGCTCTGCAGCAGGCGCTTCAGGTCCTCTTCAGTTTCAGCAAGCAGGGTTGTGTCATCCGCATAACGCAGATTGTTGATAAATCGTCCACCAATCTTGACCCCACATTTCTCCTCATAGAGCCCAGCCTCCCGGATAATCTGTTCTGCATATAGGTTGAAAAGGTATGGAGATAGGATGTATCCCTGGCGTACGCCCTTCCCAATTTTGAACCATGCAGTGTTCCCTTGCTCTGTTCTGACGACTGCCTCCTGGTCCAAGTATAAGTTTCACATTAGAACGATCAAGTGTTCTGGGATTCCCATTCTTCTCAGAGTCAACCATAGTTTGTTATGATCTACACAGTCAAATGCCTTTGCATATTCAATGAAACACAGATAGACATTCCACTGGTATTCCCTGCTTTCAGCCAAGATCCATCTAACATCATCTACAGTATCTCTAGTACCACGACCCCTTCTAAACCCAGCCTGGACTTCTGGTAGCTCTCTGTTGGTGTGCTGTTCCAGTCGTTTTTGGATAATCTTCAGTAAAATCTTGCTTGCATGTGAAATCATTGAGATTCTGTAGTTTCCACATTCTGTTGGGTCACCTTTCTTTGGGATAGGAACAAATATCGATCTCTTCCAGTCAGTTGGCCAAGTGGTTGTTCTCCAGATTTCTTGGCACAACTTGGTGAGCACGTCCATGGCAGCCAGAAGGAAAAAAAAACCAAAAACAAACCCAACCAAACCACAGAGAAACTGGCAGCAGAGGCAATAGATTCAGAAGACCAGCGGCAGAAGGTGTGATGGGCCTTCTCCACTCTGGATGAAGAGTGCTGAGTTCCCTCAGACAAGAGGCTTGCTGGCAAAGTGGGGTGCCTCTGGGCATTTGATAGAGCTGGGTTTGCTAAGTCATCTGTCCAAATAGCCGAGTACACTAGACTGAGGCTTACTGACTAAGTGGGATGCCTCTGGGCACTTACCAACAGAACTAAAAGAACTTTTAAACACTTGTCTGAGCAGTGAAGAGACTAAACTGAAGGGCCAAGAGGTCAAGGGCCAGAGAAAATCTGAGGGCATGGCTGTCAAGAAGCTGACCTGAATGATGAATTGGATCCTGAGTTCCTGTTACTTCCCCAACAGAGCCGGTGATACTAAGCACCGTCTGTGGTGTGTGTGAGAGACCCTTGCAGTGAATGATCAAATCCAGTGGTGAAGTAAAGAGTATTGTGAAAGGGATGGTGTCAGAAATGGTTTTTTTTGTTTTTTAAAAAATAAAATTAACAGAGGATAAACTAGATGACTTGCAACTTAGAAAAATTAAACCCTTGTGTGCTTCACAAGACTTCTCCGAAAGAATAAAAAGAGAGCCTATGGATTGAGAGAAAAAAATTATTTGGCCTTGGGAGGGGGGGCGAGGAGACTGTATACCAAAGAAGAAGTTTATCTTTTGCTTTTCGAAGAGAGGAAAAAACTGGTGGGGGGCAGGGGTGAGGGGTGGGTAGAGAAAAAAGTGCAACAATGAATGAATGGAAATCCAAAGTATCTGTAAATGTTCATTAAAATTAATAAAATAAAATTTAAAAAATTACTTGGCCTTGATAAATCTAACAAGGGATTAATTTCTAAAATTTCTAGAAAACTCCAAAACCTCAACAAGAGAAAGACAAACAATATAGTTGCAAAACGGGCAAAGGACCTAAGTAGGTACTTCATCAAAGAAGGCATTGAGAAGGCCAACCAACACATGAAGAAATGATCAAGTTAATTAGCTGTTAGTCAAAACAACAATGAGACATTATTTCACCTAAACAACAACAGCAAAGCCCAATACCAGCAAGCAACAAATGCTGGTGAGGATGTGGAGAGCGGAGCTCACATGCACTACTGGTGGGAACAGAAAGTGAAAAACACTCTGGAAAACAGTTTGACATTTCCTTAGAAAGCTGGACGTAGAAATACCATTTGATGCAGAAGTCCCACTATTATTTACATATCTCAAAGAAATAAGAGATGTCACATACTAATACACACACACACACAGATTTTTTTAAATTTCGTGTGTGTGTGTGTGTGTGTGTACTGTCAGATCTGACTAGTACAGGAGGAGATTGCCTTTCCTTCTCCAGCACAGCATCTGGTGGATTTGAACCACGTACCTCTGGGATTGCAGTGCAGCTTCTTGCCACTAGGCCACCAGAGCTCCCTACACCCAGCTCTCTTGTAACAATATTTGCAATAGCAAGAACTAGAAACATCAACTGGCCAAAGGCTAAAACACTATGGTCCATTCACGCAATGGAGTGTTGGGTATCACTAAAAAGCTATCAAGAATTCTTGTAATACTGCACAATGTGAATGAATGTAGAACAAATTATACTTTGTGATGTAAGTCAGTCACAAAAAGGACAAATTATGGTGGAAGACCACTATTATAAAAAGTGAAGAAAAGGTTTATATGCAGAATCATTCTTAGAAGGATAACAGGGATGGGCAAGGAGGGAGAGAGAGTAATAAAAAAATATATGATGAAAGTTATACAAGTGTTCAGGTCTTTCATTCATAGGGTCGCTATGATTCATAGGTGTCTACGATTCGACAGCACTTAACAACAAAAACATAGAGAGAGCTCTGCGGGCCTGGTGGATAGAAAGTTATGCTACCAAGTCAAAGGTGGGTGATTTTAATCTATAGCCCTCAGGCCTGTTTTTAATCATTTTTGGTCAAACATTCTTCTAAGTGGTATAGCCCTGGTCTGTCCATTTGCTCTACAGAGGTAACATGTGGTTGCTGTGATGCTAAACACTGTGACACTGATTTGTCAAGTGTGATAATGTTTACCCATGGTGGACAGTGTTTGGTGGAGCTCCCTGATTAAACAAGCTTGGAAGCAGGAGTGGCATCCACTTCTGAAATAGCTTGCCTCTGGAAACTCTATATGAACTTGGAAAAATTACAAAAGTTATACAAGTGTTCAGGTCTTTCATTCATAGGGTTGCTATGAGTTTTCTAAGACTCGACGGCACCTCACAACAATAACAACAACATATGACAACAGTCCAGAATAAGAGGAGCGTAGCAACGTGGGCTGGAGAAAGGGAGAAGGGAGGAAATTATGCAACAATGGATTTTGATTTTAAATGAATGGGTAGTGAGTTGTTGTTGTTGTTGTTAAGTGCCGTCGAGTCGCAGGCGACTCATAGCAACCCTATGAAGGAGAGTCCTCAATGCTTGGGTGTCTCTCATCCGCTCTCCAGGCTCATAGGGTTTCCGGAGGCAAGGTATTAATGGAAGTGGATGCCACTCCTCCTTCCAAGCTTGTTTTCATCAGGGAGCTCCACCCCACTCTCTGTCCACATTGGGTAACCAACCATTAACGCATTTGACACATCAGTGTCACAGTGTTCAGCCTCACAGCACCCACAAGTTACCGCTGTACAACAACTTATACACCAGGGCTATATGACCTGGAGGAATGCCTGAACAAAAACAATGAAAGACAGGCCCGAGGGCCGCAGATTAAAAGTCACCCACCTTCAGCTTGGTAGCATCGCCTTCTGTCCATTGGGCCAGCTGATCTCAGGGAGAGAGTAGGGAGGGAAATGTGCAATAATGAATGAATGAAAATTCAACTTTTCTGTAAACTTTCATTACAACAGATAAGGTGAGTAGAAGGAAAAAGAAACACACAATAAAGTGTAATTGTTGCTGTTGTTAGGTGCCTTCAAGTCAAGTACAGCCCATAACGACCCCATGAGCAACAGATCTGAACCCTGTCCTACCCTGTGCCATCTTCACAATCCCTGAAACACCCACGCCCATTGCTGCAGTCATTGTGTCAGTCCACCTGGATGAGGGTCTTCATCTCTTTTGCTGACTTTTCTAAGCATAATGTCCCTCTCCAAGGAATAGTCTCATCTAGCAACATGCCCAAAGTGAAGGTTTATCATCTTTGCCTCCAAGGAGCACTCTAACTCCACTTTCTCCAAGCCAAATCTGTTTGTTCCCTTGGCCGTCCATGGCCGTTCAGTGCTCTTCTCCAGCACCACAACTCAAAAGCATCAGTTCTTCTGTCACCCTTATTCATTATCCAGCTCTCAGATGCACCGTAAATGATTGAAAATATCATGGCCTAAATCAGAGGACCCCTTAGTCCTCAAGCTGACATTATACCCCTCAATAATACAGAGAGGGCTTAATTAGACTTTGTAATTTATTTATTGATTGCTATGCATCTCAGAGCTGGACAATAAATAAGGACAACAGAAATAGAATTGACACATTTGAGCTGTGGTGTTGGAGAAGAACACTGAGCATTCCATGGATGGCCAAGAGAATGAACAGATATGTCTTGGAGATGGTGTGGCCAGAATGCTCTTTGGAGGCAAGAATGATGAGGCTCTGCCTCAAATACTTTGGGTATGTTGCTAGGAGGGTCTATTTCTTGGAGAGGGACATGATGCTGGGAAGCGTGGTGGGTCAGTGAAGGAGAGGAAGACCCTCAACCAGATGGATTGACACGGTGAGTGCCGCTATGAACTCTTGCGTGTCAAGAAGTGTGAGGATGGAAAAGGATAGAACAAGGTTCAGATCTTTTAGTCACAGGGTTGCTATGAGTCATACTTGACAGCAGCTAACAACAACACTAAAATTAATTTATTACATTGTTGCTATTATATATTGTTAAGTTGGAAGGACCTATAGCTGATCCTTCATTGGGTTTTCAGAAGTAGTAAATTACATGGGAGGAGATCTTTCTCTCATGGAGTAGTTGATGGGTTTGAACTATGTGCCTTCAGGTTGGCAGGCTAACTCTTTACCACTAGGCTACAAGAGCTCCCTAACTTATTACATTCACCAATGGCAATTAATGTTTGAAATGCTTGCAAACCTTCACTCAAATTTAAAATAGAAAAAAAATTGGTAAAAAAGTGGCAGCGTGGACTCATGTCTGACCTCCACCTCATGGGAATTGGCTTTGGGCTGTCAATCTTGGTTCCCCTCCAGGCTTGTGAAGTAGAGGAGGTCAGATGACCCCCAACATCTCCTAACACCCTTAAAGAATCCATTTCTCTTGATACACACAGTCACGATGAGGCAGGCTTTAAATCGAGGGCAACTGGTTCACCTTCAGTCAAGGTCAAACCCAAGCCCAGGCCCATCAAGTCAATTGCAGCTCACACAGGAGGAGACAGGAGGTTTGCCAACAGAGATTCTAATAGAGGCAAACTGCCTCCTCATTCTCCCAAGTCCAAACCTCCAGACTTTTGATGTAAAGCTGAATGCTTTAATGATTGAGTCACTAGAGCTCCTACAATAAAACAATTTCAAATAAAAGAACCAACTCCTAGCTGACCCTCAAGCAGGGTGTCAGAGACTATAAATCACACCCTGGGAGCAGCTAGTGGGTTCAAACTACTTATCTTTGGTTCGGCAGCACAATGCCTTACCCACTAGGCCACCAGAGCTAAGTGATGAAGAGGGTGAATGAAACAATGAAAGAGTCTCTAGGTAATCATAATGTAACCCAAGAGTTGGGAGCACAGAAGAGGTTATTGCACAATTCTCTCAACTTTGGAAGATGTTTGAAAGGTTTTCATGAACAGACATGGGGAGCACAGGGATCTAGGTTTATGTTTGTTCCATCATGGGCCTATAACTGTGACTACACCGAGACCCGTGGGGCTTGTACCTTCCACCGGGAGGATCCAGGTGCAAGGTAAACTGAGGTCCACCTTGAGGCCCATACGCCAGGCTGATCACAGTCCTGGGCTGACTGACCACAGGCCTGGCTTCCCTTTCCACTGGTCAGTGGGAAGGATGTTGACTACCCACCCAGCCCCGAGTTCCACCTGTACCTTGAAGGGAAACTCAAGTTGGAGGGTGTGGGCTCTCTGGGTTGTGAGACCCAGGAAAGGGTGGAACACAGTCACAGCCCGGGTGCAGTCAGGAGTTTTCTTTTCTTTTTTTTAAGTTATTGAGACGTTTTATTCAGTGAAGCAGGACTTGATGTTGTAGCTGCCCCTGGACAGCATGCCCTTGGGTGCTAGGAGTTTTCTTATAAGTGGCTCCTTCCACTGGAGGTCCCTGGGCAGCATAAGTATGCTCAACTGCTAATTCAAAGGTTGGTAGTTCAAACCCACACAGTGATGTTAGGGAAGAAAGGACTGGAGATCTGGTTCTGTAAAGGTAACAGCCAAGATAAACTCTAGAGAGCATGTCTACTCTGTGCCTTATGGACTTGCCGTGAACTGGCAAGTGAATTGGACCTGAAGCGCTTGCTGCAGAAGGTCAAGGACTGCAGCCTTCAATACGAATTGAAGCTCAACATCAAGAAAACATTATCACCACTGGGCAAATTGGCAGTATCATAGTGAAGAGACTGAGATAGTTAACAGTTTTAGTTTACTTGGTTCCACAGTCAACACTCTTGGTCCCAGCAGCCAGGAAATCAAGAGACAAATTGCACTGGGAAAGTCAGCTGTGAGGGACCTCTCCAGAGTACTGTCTTCAGTAATGATGTCAGGCTGGAGACTAAGGTGCACCTGATCCGGGCTATAGTCTTTGCAGTTACATACCATGCATTGGAGAGTTGGGCAGTGACTACAGATGATAGAAAGATAATTGATACCTTTGAGCTATGGTACTGGAGAAGAGTGTTGAATATACCATGGACTGCTAGGAGAACAAACAAGTTTGTTCTAGAAAGGGTGAAGCTGGAATGCTCCTTGAAGTCAAGGATTCTGAAGCTTCATCTGACATACTTTGGGCATGTTGCAAGAAGGGACTGGTCCTTGGAGAGAGCCATCATGGTTTGGGAGAGTGGAGGAACGGCACAGGAGAGGAAGACCCTCGATGAGATGGATTGATTCTGTGATTGGCGTGGTGGGAATGAGTGTGTTGGAGACGGTGATGTTGGCACAGAAGAAAGCAGTGTTTAGGGTTCTTGTACACAGGGTCGCTATGAGTCACAAGTGACTCAATGGTGCATAACAACAACTGTTAGGAGGTTTCTCTGTCGTGTTGGAACCTCCAACTCCTAGCTGACCTTCCAATAGGTTTTCAGAAGAGGCAAATCACATGGGAGGAGATTGTCCACCTTGAATCTGGTGGATTCAAACCATGGGCCTTTGACTTGACAGCACAATTCCCTACCATTTAGCTACTGAACTCTCTACAGAGAATCCATCCAAAGAGAATCTACTCATTTCCTTGTTGAAAATATTATCAGACACTGAGTTAGCAGTAGCATCAATTCTGTGGACAAGCTACTGCCTGCTTAGTTTTCAACCCTAAGAAATAGAGGCATCCCAGAGTCCCTCCTCCAGTCCTGAACTATCCAAGGGCAGAGGTGGATCTCATTTGTCCTGCTGTGTTTCTCTAGCACCTGGTGCAAATGTGGCCACACCAGAGGCTTTGCGGGTGTTTGTTGAATGACTAAATGATTGTAAGTGAATCCGCTCCAGCCTTTAGCATCAAGGTTTTACTTCCCTAAGGACCTGCTATCAGCGGCTCAGGAGCTCTGACTGAGCACCTCGTAGGAAACTGGTTACACTGATAACCCAAAGATGATGCCACTTTAGCAGTTCACATCCACTAGTGGCATCTCAGCTCCTTGGGAGAAAGATGAGTGATTTCCTCTCATGCAATTTACTGCTTCCCAAAAGTCTGCTGGAGCCTCAGCTATGAGTTGATTCTGACTCTATGATAACAAGGGGTTGTTGGGTTTTTGGTTTTTTTTTTCCTTCTTATTATCTGCTGGGGGTATGAGTGGGAACACTTTGCTTGGCAGAGGCCCTGGGGAGGGTACAGGAGGTGTGGGGAGGGCATGGGAGGTGTGAGCCGGGTCTGAGCCAGAAGAGCCTGTGACGAGACCTTTCCACTCCGTGGTCAGACTCCTGGGCCCAGAGAGCCGTAAAACAGCCCCACTCAAACTGGAAACATTTTCCTTTAATATGTTCCTGGAGGCGTTGGCAGGGTCTGTGAGGAAAATTCCAGGGGAATGAGGAGAGAGGGCTTCAGCCTCCACCAAGGGCTGAGGAAGGGGGACAGGGCTGTCCCTGTGGGGAGGCCGCAGGTCCAGGCAGAGCCCGGTGCTGTCAGCGCGGTCTCCAGGACCCAGAGGCTTCTGCAGATGGCCAGACCCCCCCAGAGCCCTGTGGTGGCAAGGATGCCGGGTGGCCTCGCTGGACAGAGATGGCTCTCAGAAGGAATTCCTATTAAATGGCCTGAGACACTCCCACCCAGTACAGCAGCCCATAGGGCCCTGTGGTTTGGGGAGGGGGCCTGCTGGGACTGCACAGGGTGGGACATCACCATGACTTGGGCCTCTGCTCCCCCACCCCTGGAGTGTGGGTCTGAACTCCTTAGCCCCTCAAGCCAGGCTCACCATGCCCAATTCCAGGATCTTACCTTACTCTCCTACCTCATTCAATTATATGGCACTTAACAACAACAACGAGAGAGCTCTGTTGGCCTAGTGGATAGAAAGTGATACTACCAAGCCAAAGATGGGTGACTTTAATCTGCAGCCCTCAGGCCTGGATTTACTTGTTTTTGGTCAAACATTCTTCTAAGTGGCATAGCACTGGTCTGTGCATTGCTGTACAGAGGTAACTCATGGTTGCTGTGATGCTAAACACTGTGACACTGATGTGTCAAATGCAACAATGGTTACCCATGGTGGACAGTGTTTGGTGGAGCTCCCTGATTAAAACAAGCTTGGAAGCAGGAGTGGCATCCACTTCCGAAATAGCTTGCCTCCAGAAATGCTACGAACATGGAGAAATGATTAAAGTTATACAAGTGTTCAGGTCTTTTGTTCATAGGGTCATTATGAGTTGTCTATGACTTGAGGGCACTTAACAACCACCACCACCATCGTTGCCTGCAGGCCTTGCCCTCCCTAACCCACCCTGACCAGCATGTTCTATTTTCTCTTATCCGACTTATTTTTAACTGTCCTCGGGTGGTCCCTCCTCCCGATCCTCCGCAGCTGCCTATGGCTGCCCATCGCAGCTCTGATTAAACAGGCATTTACTGACGGAGGAGTTTCGGGGTGTGATTCTGGCTTATTGCTGGTTAGGTAGGGTGTCTGTCAGGGGGCTGGCAGGGGGAGAGACTTCTCACACCGTATCTTGGAAGCTGGTATATCCTTTGTTACGGAGAAGACCCACCCCCACACCTATGTCTACCTTGAGCACTTACTATATCTTGGGAACAAACTACTGCCCGTGCCTCATGAAAACACAAAGAAAATAATTTCAAAGAGTGAAGAGTTTGGGTGAAAACATTTTTTCTCAGGAGTCAGGGTGGCCTCATAAGGGAGTGACATTTCAGTTGAGATCTAAGTGACAGGAAGTTGCTAAACACAGATATGTAGAAGAAGAGCATTTCATATGACATGTGCAAAGGCCCTGAGGTAAGGCATGGTTTGGCTGTTGGAGGGACAGTAAGAAGACTCAAGTAGCTGGAGTAGAGTAAGTCATGGAGAGAGTGGGCTAGAGGGGTAATCCAGGTCAGATCACCTGAACCTGGCAGTCACAGCAAGAAGGTGGGGTTTTGTTCCAAGAGCAAAAGGGAGCCATGGAAGATGTGTGAGCAGGGGAGGCTGCAGTCTGATTTATGATTTGGAGAGGTTCCCTGTGGCTGTTGTGGCAAGGATCCTGAGAGGGCAGCACCCAGGCAGCAGTCAGGAGGGCTGAGACTGTGGAGAGGGGTGAAGTGGTTGAATTTGGGTGTTTTGGAGAACAGGATCTGCTGACGTCTGAGACATGCAGACTGAGGATCAGAGAGGAGACTTGGATGCCTCCAGGTCTCCAGCAGAGCTCTGAGCAGGCAGCAGGATCCGCTCCATGGCATGAGAACAACCTATAGAGAAGTTGGGGCACTTTGAACTTGTTTGGCATTGACACTTGAAGCATCTGGACCTCATGGGACAAGGCCTTTGACCCCAGGCCTAGCAGGGGCCCCTGGGGAGGGGCAGCAGAGGTACAGCCAGGCCCTTGACCCCAGCCTCTGAACTATGCAAACAGGGTGGAGACCTGCGATTTTCCGATCCCGGGTCCCTTGTTTTCCAGCTGGAAATGAGGCCCAAGTCGATGAGTCCAGATGTGAAGCTGGCTGTGGCCCCGCACTGTGTGGTTTGGGGCGGCCCTGAGCCTGAGGCACACCCCCAACCCCAGTCAGCTCCATGTGGCCCCACTGGCCACAGCCCGGCCGGGTCTGGGGGACAGGACGGCTCTGTGTTTGCATCCTGGCTGAAGCTGCAAAAGTTATAAAAATAGTCACCGGGATCAGGCCTGCACCGCACCCGCTCCAGCCCAGCGCTGAGCGGAAAAACAGGCCCCGGATTTGCGCCAGTCTGTGCGACGCACTGAGGGGCCTATTCAGGAGCAGAAGCCATGGTCAGCAGGGCCAACCGCCGCACTCCACATCTTTCCAGACACAAGGGTGATTCAGATTCCCATCCAGAATGTGGCCATTCTCTATCAATGCATCCCCACCTAAGGTGTCATGGCAGGACCTACTGTGTGCCAAGCTTTGGACTGGGCACCGAGACCCAGTGGGACCAGAAGAGACCAGCCCCAGCTCACGAGGCTCTCAGGTCAATATATTTGCTGGAGGATCCAGCATTGAGGTGTGGCGGACAGAGACCTGTCTTGTTAACTTTGAATTCTAGACAGACTGTCTGGGTCTGAATCCTTCCTGGCCCTGACACTTTCAAACAAGAAACTTCCTGTTCCCAGTCCTTAGTTTTCCCATCTATACAATGGGTAGAACCACAGCAGCCACCTAAGAGAGTGTCTTGTTTCCTAGGGCTGCTGTTAAAAAAATAAACCCACAAAAAACTCACAAGCAGTTGGTTTTCAAGAACAGGAATTCATTGTCTCACGGTGCTAGTGTTTAAAGTCCACCTTAGAATCTCAACTGTGCTTTTGAATATTCTTGTTGGTTCAGTTCTAATCGTGTGTATAATCAGTTGAAACCTTGTTAAACCCTGTAACTATCCTCTCAATTTCTTCCAGGCTTGCATCGATTATTACAGTCACTGTGTCAATCCTTCTTGTTGAGGGTATTGAGGTCTTCATCTTTTTCTCTGACCCTCCACCTTTCCAAGTATGACGTCTCTTTGAAAGGGCTGCTCCTTTCCAATAACATACAACCTTCATTGTGGATTACACCTCGTAAAGGGACCTTTAATACTCATGAGGCACGTACTACTCAGAACAATTAATCTTTTTTTTTAAATACCATCTCAGTTTTTATTTTGTTTTTAAACATTTTTATTTTTTTTATTTTATTATTTTGTGTGTGTGTACCGTCAAATCAGATCTGACTGGTACAGGAGGAGACTGCACCTCCTTCTCCAGCAGAGCATCTGGTGGATTCAAACCGTGTACCTCTGGGATTGCAGTGCAGAGTAACTAATCTTATGAGACCATAAAGGCAGCCTTTGCCCAAAGTAAGATATGGAAGGCAGGAAGGGAACATAAAGAATAATAAATAGATACATGGAACCCAGGGTGGAAATAAGAGTGTTGTTACTTTGAGGGAATTACAATTGACATCATGAAACAAAAGGTATATTAATTGTTGAATAGAAAACTGATCATCATTATAATGTTTCACTAATAATAATAATCATAATAATAAAGTGGTTCTCACATCTTGATGAGTGTCACATAGGGAAAACAAAACAAATTAGAAAACAGCAACTGGACCAGTAGGCAGCATCATGATAAATGGAGAAAATATGGACGTTGTTAAGGATTTGACTTCACTTGGCTCCACAGTTAATACTCATGGACGTTCCTCTCCCTCATTGTCATCAAGTTGATTCCAGCGCAGAGCTGACCCTCCACTGGGTTTCCGAGGCTGTAAATCACACAGGAGGGGATTGGTATCGTTCTCCCTCGAAGCTACTGACGAATTCAAACCACCAGAAGGACACTGCCTCTGGGTTAGCCGAGCAACTGTGCACGGACTAAGCCACCCGAGCTCTCTACCTGTGGAAGGAGTAGTCCAGAGAGCAAAAGACGTACTCCACTGGGAAAACCTAATGTCAAGGACCTCTTTCAAGTACTAAAGACTTGTTGTTAGGTGCCATCGAGTCACGTATGACTCACTCTATGAACAACAGATCTGAACCCTAATCCATCCTCACCATCTCTGACACACTCAAGACCACTGATGCAGTCAATCCACCTGGTTTTCTTCTCCCTTGCCATTCCTCCACCTTTCTAAGCATGATGTTCTTCTCCAAGGAATAGCGTCTCTTAGCACCAAGGCCAAAGTATGTGAGATGAAGCTTTATCATCTTTGCCTCCAAGAAGCACTCTGGCTGCACCTTATCCTAGACATAACTGTTTGTTCTTTTGGCAGCCCATGGAATATTCGGTGCTCTTCTCCAACACCGCAACTCAAAGGTAGCAATTTTTCTGTTATCCTTACTTATTGTCCAGTTCTCTGATACCTAGCAAGTGATTGAATGATGACAGTCTGAATCATGTGGACCTTAGTCCTCAAACTAACATCACTATTCGTCAGTAAGTTGGAGAGGGCCCTGACTACAGACATTCCCAGTGCAATATGTCTCCTGATGTCCTGACTTCTGGTACCAAGTGTCCTGATTATGAATCCAAGTAGGATGAATTCATTGACAGGTGTGTTGTTTTTTCCCCTCTCCATCTATCATGATGTTGCTTGTCAGTCCAATGGTGAAAGTTTTTGTTTTCTTGATGTGGAGAGACAATCCACACAGAAGCTGCAGTCTTTGTTCTGCAGCAAAGGCTTCAAGTTCTTACTTTCAGCAAGCAAGGTTGTGTCATCTGTATAACACAGGTTGTTGATGATGAGTCTTCCTTCAGTCCTGTGATGCCACAGTCTTCTTTATAGAGTCCAGCTTCATGAATAACTTGCTCAGTTTGCAGACTGAATAGGCATTGAGAGAGAATATAACCCTGACACATAATTTTAAATAGTGTTTCCTTGCTCTGTTTGTACAACATCTTCGTGGTGTATGTATAGGTTTCACAGGAGCAGAATTAAGTGCTCTGGGATTCCCATTCTTCTCAATGTCAGCCACAACTTGTTATCATCCACACAGTCAAATGCTTTTGCATAGATCATAGAGTACAAATAGAGATGTGGCTAAGCCAAACGATAGTATTTTCTTTTTTTAATTTGTTGTTGTTTTTATTCACTGTTGTACATTTTCTTCTCCCTCCCCTCTGCCCTAGAACAGCCACAATACACCACTTGTTCCAGATTGTTGTCATATATAATGTCTAATCCTACATTCCTTTTGGACAGTTCTTCCCCTCATTTGTTCTAATGCAGTATTCATTATCTATCCGCTCTTTTCTCATTCTCCCTCCCCCCATATCTGTTCTATTTTATACAGCAGTGTTATGCCGTATTTGTCCTTTCTAAAAATTTATTATTAATTTCAATGAAAATTTACAGACACTTTGGGTTTCCTTTTATTCATTGTTACACTTTTCTCCCCTCCCAACACTCCCCCCCAGAACATTACCTCTTGGAAAAGTAAAAGAAAAATTCTTTCATTGTTTTACAATCCCTCCCCCAGGTCCATTCCACTATGCAGCCTTCACTCTGAACTCCTGTCATGACAAAAATACTTAATCACATATCCCTTTTAAACAGTTCTCTCCCTCATCTGTTTCAATGCAGTATGCATTATTTAACCTATCTTTCTTAGTCTCCCCCCAACCCCAATGTCAGCCCTGTTTTACAACAGTAGCACCATGCAGTATTTGTCCTTTTGTGACTGACATAATTCACTCAGCA
>NW_006399795.1:18222265-18228979 GCF_000299155.1 Elephantulus edwardii
CACTGTTAAGGTCATCAGACTCACAGTGACTTTCAGCAATCCATTGTATAGGTAATCGTCTTCTTTGGCCTGTCCAAGGAAACGCAAACCTGCAGATGGTGGGCATGGATCCCATCCCTTACCTCCTACGCAGGCAGCCAGCGGCGCGCGCACCCCTCACCCAACGTGGGAGGCCAGTGGGAGGCACGGCCCCCCAGCGAGGCTGGCCGTTGGGGGCATGCCCCCCACCCCACTGCATGGGCGCTCAGCGGGTGTGCGGCCCCTCTTGTGCAGGCGGCCGGTGGGCTCCCGCTTCCCCCACAGCTGCCATCCTGGCTTCAAGAATTCTCTCCAGAACAAGTCCACCTTGTGGCAGTGTGGTGGCTTCCCTGTACCAGTCTTGAGGAGGGCCGGTGCCCAGCATCCATCCTGGGTGAGAGAATCCATTTGTTCAGGCTGTGGAAGCCTCATGGAGCTGCAGCGGCTGTGCAGCGTGGTGCGGGCTCTGCAGGGGGTGGGTTGGGAGCCACGAGACTCATCCATTTCTCCTTGGGAATCCTTGAATTCCTGTTGTTGAGCTTCAATCTTCACTAAGGGCCAGTCATCAACTGTTTAAGTGTTCGATTATGAATAAGCCGAAGTCTGTGGAAGGCCATAATGGCCCTGCTTTAAGTGGTTCGCTGCTCCCGCAGCTCACCACGCTGTCTCTGCCTCCACCGCCATCTTGGATCTCCCCAGTTTTTCTATCCATTTGTTCATTGGTGAGCACTTGGGTTGCTTCCATTTCTTTCCCATTGTGAATAATGCAGCAGTAAACATGGGTGTGCACACATTTGTTTGAGATGTGCCTCCGGTTTCTTTAGGGTATATTCCCAGTAGTATAATTGCTAGGTCAAAGATATTACTATTTACAACTGTTTGAGAAAGTGCCAGGCCACCTTCCATAGTGCTTATACAATTTTACACTCCACCAGCAGTGAATAAGGATTCCCATCGCTCTACAACCTCACCAGCATTTGTTGCTTGTTGCCCTGAACTTTGCTATTGATGTTGGAGTGAGATGAGATCTCATAATTGTTTAGATTCGCATCTCCCTGAAAGCTAGGGATTTTGAACATTTCTTCATGTGGTTACTTGCCATCTGAATGTCATCTTTAGTTAAGTGTCTATTGATATTCTGTGCCCATTTTATGATTGGGTTGTTCACGTTTTCTTGTTGAGGTGCTGGAGTGTTCTATAAATTTTAGATATAAGTCCCTTATCAGATATGTCATTGTCAAGTATTTTTTCTCAGTCTGTCAGTTTCCTTCTTAATCTATTGGAGAAGTGTTTGGTGTGCATAGAGGTTTGATCCTGAGAAGGTCCTGTTTATCTATTTTATTCTCTCCTCACTGTAGGTCCAAGCTATAATATTTTTAGGTGCTTCATATGCAAATTGAAGTTGGTCAGTGAATGAGGAAGGCCAAGAAATTGATGCCTTTGAGTTTGTGGAGCTGGTGAAGACTACTGACTGTACCTCACACTGTTGGTATTGGCGAGGATTGTTGACTATACCACGGAATGCCAAAAGAACAAGAAGTCCATGGCATTCCTTGGTTCTTTAACTTTTTACAGTCCTCACAGGACTCTGTCCTCCCTGTTTGTAGTACTTTGGTCTTTTCATAATACAGGAGTGATTAGCTGTATAATTCACTCTACACTAATTTTCCTCAATAACATCACAAAGAAAATCCATTTATTGAATGTGCTTCTGAGCACAGGCATAGTGATTAGGGTTTTCGACACATATTTTGGGGCAAAACAATTAAACTTATACCTCTGGGCTTGACAAGGACTTGGTTGACTTTGAGAATATCTGTTGCTTGTTTATCTGGAAGGTACACTGATGGTGCAGTGTGGTTAAGTGCTCGGCTGCTAACTGAAAGGTTGGCAGTTCAAATCCACTAGCTGCTCCATGGGGAAACGATATGTCAGCCTGTTCCCATAAAGATTACAGCCTTAGACATCCCGTGTGGGAAATATTTTTATGCTCTCCTATGAGGTTCATAACAACAACAACAAACAACATGTGGTTGCTATGAAACAGAACACTTCATGTGTAACGAGCTTGATTTTATTTTCTTTTTTAAGTGCTCTCAGATTGGAACTGACTCATAGCTGACCCTTCAGTGGGTTTTCAGAAGCTTTAAATCATATGTGTTGTTGTTAAGTGCCATTGAGTCATAGGCGACTCATAGGGACCCTGTGAATGAAAGTCCTCAACACCTGTGTGACTTTCATCCTCTCTCCAGGTTCATAGGGTTTCCAGAGGCAAGCTCTTTCAGAAGTGGATGCCACTCCTGCTTCCAAGCTTGTTTTAATCGAGGAGCTTCACCAGACACTGTCCACCATGGGTGACCATTATCACTTTTGACACATTGGTGTCACAGTGTTCAGCTTCACAGCAACCACAAATTACCTCTGTATGGCAAGTGGACACACCAGGGCTATATGACCTAGAAGAATGTTTGAACAAAAACAATGAAAAGCATATGCGAGAAGATTTTCCATCTTTCTCCCTCAGAGCATCTGGTAGATTTGAACTATATGCCTTTGGGTTGGTAGTACAGTTCCTTACCACTAGGCCACTAGAGCTCCCTTTTCTATTTTAGTTACCTGGGCTGCTTTAACATAAACACCATAAGTTGGTACCTTACCTGCTGTCATTAGGTGCCGTGGAGCCATTTCTAACTCATAGAAGCTCCGCTTAAAACGGAACTTAACACTTCTTGGTCCTGCGCCATCCTCACAAACATTGGGCCTGTTAGTACAGTCACTGTCATTCCATCCCAATGAGGGGCTTCCAGCTCCTGCTAGCATGCCCAGAGAACATGAGATGAAATCCCACCACCCTCATGTCTAAGGAACATTCTGGCTGCACTTCCAAAACAGTTCATGCTTCTGAAGTTCAATGTTGTTGTGGTTATGTGCCATCCAGCTGGAGCCAACTCACAGATAACCCTCCAGTGAGTTTTCAGAGGCTGTAAATCACAGGGTGGGAGATTGCCCATCTTTCTCCTGTGGAGCAGCAGGTAGATTTGAACCCTGTGCCTTTCTGTTGACAGCATAGCTCCTTACCACTAGGCCACCCAAACTCCCCTTACCAACAGTAGCCTTCACCAACACCATAATGCAAAGGCATGAATTCTCCCTCGAGTTTTCTTACTCACTGTCTAACTTTTACATGCATATGAAGTATCTGAAAATACCATGGTTGATCAGGCTTGCCTGAGTCCTCAACATGACCACGTTGCTGCTTAGCCCCTGAAAGTGGTCTTTTGAAGTCTATTTTCTGATGCTATATGCTGTTTGACTCCTTGACAACTGTTTTCAAGGGCATCGTTGTGGACACTTACAAAACTCAGTACTTGACAGTGTCGATTTTTTCTCCATTTATCATGGGTTGCTTTTGTTTTCGTTGGCCTAGTTGTGAGGATATTTGTTTTCTTGATGTTGAGGTGCAATCCCTACTGAAGGCCATAATCTTTAATCTTCATCAGTAAATGCTGCGAGTAAATCTTTGAAAACAGAGTATACCAGAAAGACGTGTGTACCTGTGTTTTGTTGACAAAAAAAAAATAAAAATAAAATGCCTTTGACTGTGTGGATCACAACAATTTATGAATAACATTGTGAAGAATGGGAATTCCAGAGCCCTTAATTGTAATCATGTGGAATCTGTACAGAAGCCAAGACGGAGTCATTTGACCAAAACAAGCTGACCGTGCCAGGTTTAGAATCCGGAAAAGCTGGCGTCAAGGATCTACCCTTTCACCATACTCATTCCATCTGTTCGTAGAGCAAATAGTCTGCAAACCAGACTATGTGGAGAAGAACATTGGCCTCAAAATTGGAGGAAAATTCATCAGCAGCCTGTGAGATGCAGATGACATGATCTTGCTTGTTGAAAGAGGACATGAAGCATTTACTGATGGTGCCTTAAAGAGCACAAATATGTTGTTTCATAATTCTAGAGGTTAAAAGTAGGTTAAAATTAGGGCCTCTGGGATTGGTCCCTTCCTGGTTGGTGGCCTGGACATATTTTGGTTCTGTGGCTCGTAGGTCATCCTCATACAATAGCTGTCTTCCCCTCTGCATGCATCTTTCTGTGTCTAATCTGCTGTGCTTATAACTCAGAAATGATTAGATTTAGAACCCATCCTGTTCTTGTTGTGTACCGTAGACTCAGAACCGACCCATAGCTGACCCTCTGGCAGATTTTCAGAGGCTCGGGTGGAGATGGCCCGTCCTTCTCCCACAAAGCAGCTGGTGGCCTCGAACCATGTGTCTTCAGGATTTCAGTACGGCTTCTTGCCACTAGGCCACCAGAGCCCATCCTACTCAGCTATAATATAGCAAATAAAACTCTATTTCTGAGCAGAGTCACATCCATAGGTATACACCAAACATAAGCAGTTGCTGTTGAGTGTTTATTCCAACTCACTGCAGCTCTTGACTGTTTCAAAGTAGACCTGCCCCATAAGTTTTTCTTTGCTGTGTTTTTTTTCCAGGAACAGAACGACTTTTCCCATAGCGCTGCTGGGTAGGTTCAAACCACTAACCCTTAGGTTAGTCCTTGAGAGCAAACAATTTGAAGCAACAAGAGACACCTTGAATCTCTAGCAAGGAGTCATCAGTATTTCTTTTGTTTGTTTTTTGTTTTACTATTAATTTCAATGAAAATTTACAGAGACTTTGGATTTTCATTCATTGTTGCACTTTTCTCCCCTCCCAACCCTCCCCCTTATACACTCCCCTCTTGGAAAAGTAAAAGAAAAATTCTTTCATTGTTTTACAATCCCTCCCCCAGGTCCACTCCATTATGTAGCCTTTGCTCTGGACTCCTGTCATGACAAAAATACCTAATCACATATCCCTTTTAAACAGTTTTCTCCCCCATCTATTTCAATGCAGTATACATTATTTACCCCATCCTTCTCAGTCTCTTCCCAACCCTGATGTCAGTCCTGTTTTACAACAGTGGCACCATGCAGTACTTGTCCTTTTGTGTCTGAGATATTTCACTCAGCATAATGTCCTCCAAGGTCACCCATTTTGAATAATATTGCATGAGTTCCTTGTCTTTCAATGCAGCGTAGTATTCCATTGTGTGAATATATCACAGCTTCTCTATCCATTCATTTGTTGATGGGCACTTAGGTTGTTTCCAACTCCTTGCTATTGTGATCAAAGCCACAATAAACATGGGTGCATATATCTGCTTGGGTGTCAGTTATGGTCTCTTTCGGGTATATTCCCAGTAGTGGAATTGCTGGGTCAAATGGTATATCTATTTGCAACTTTTTGAGAAAGCGCCACACCACCTTCCACAGTGGTTGCACCAGATGCTGCATTCTTCTTCATGTAGTTGAGCTCCTTGGATGATTTGCTCAGCATACAGGTTAAGTAAGTATGGAGAAAGAATACAACCCTGATGCCGACCTGTTCTGACTTTAAACCATGCAGTGTTCCCTTGTTCTTGGTCTATGTCTAGATTTCACATGAGCACAATTAGGTGTCCTGGGATTATGTTGTCCATAATTCGTTATAATCCACATAGACACTTCTAGGATAGCCATTATTAGATACAAACAAAACAAAACAAAAAACAACACACCAAGTGCTGGCAAGGATATGGAGCAAGGATGCAAAGTGGAGTAGTCACAAGGAAAACAGTCTGCCAGGTCCACAAAAGGTTAAACACAAAATTACCACGGGGCCCAGCCGTTCCGTGGCATGGATGTAAATATTTTCAAATATAAGAGTCAGCGCAAAGCTGATTCCTATGAACTAGAAGTCAAATGTATTCCAGATTCAAAGAATTTTAAAATTTTTACATTTTACTCCGAAGCGCTGTAGCATTCCACCTTTGAAAGGCCACTCTCAGTGCCCTCAGCAGTCTTCTCTGTTGAGTCCATCAGGAGGCTTCATGTCAGAAACAGGAAGTATCTAAGCTAAAATCCGGAATGTTCTCTCAAAGTGAAGAGCACATTTCTTCCCTGTGCTGCCTCTGCCTCCCTGTCATCAGCCTCTCTGCTGCTAAGAGTCCGAGCTCAAGCTCGCAGCCGGTGACCAGCCTTGTTCTGCTCTCTCGGCTGCATTACGAACTACAAGTTCCTGCAACCCTTTTGACTGTCTTCAGTGTTACAGTCCTTGATCCAGGTTAAAGGCCTTTTAGGAGGTTCCCTGCCCCTCCCTCTCTCTTTCTATCTCCCCCATCTAGTAACCTTCCCTATTTCTTTCAGGAATATCTGTGGGGTTGTTGCTGCTATTATTAGGTGCAGTGAATGGATTACAAGTCATAATGATCCTTTGAACAACAGACTTGAACCCTGTCTGACACTGTCATTCTCACTATCTCTGACACACTTGAGCTCATTGCTGCAGTCATGTTGGGGATCTCCCTTCTTTCTCTGACCTTTCCAAGCATGCTATCTCTTTCTAAGGAATAGCCTCTCCTACAAACATGTGCAAAGGATGTGAGACAAAGCTTTACCATCTTGCTAATGAACACACGAGCTGCACATTCTCCAAGACATAGCTATTCAGTCTTTTGTCAGTTCATGGGATATTCAATACTCTTAGTCAACACCACAACTCAAATTCTTCTTCTGTCACTTCTTATTAATTGTCCAGCTCTCAGATGCATAGCAAGTGACTGAAAAGACTGACCTGAATCAGACACACCTTTTTTTT
>NW_006399795.1:18229079-18229662 GCF_000299155.1 Elephantulus edwardii
TTTTGCTATTCTGACTGGGGTGAGATTATATCTCATAGTTGTTTTAATTTTCATCTCTCTTAGAGCTAGGGATTTTGAACATTTCTTCATGTGTTTGTTGGCCATCTGAATGTCTTCTTTGGTAAAGTGTCTGTTCATATCTTGTGGTGCTCAAGTGTTTTCTAAATTCTAGATATAAGTCCCTTATCTGATGTGTCATTACCAAATACTTTTTCCCAGTCTGTGGCTTCCCTTTTTACCCTGTTGGAGAAGTTTTTGGATGTGCATCAGGATTTGAGTCTTAGAATATCCCATTCATCTATTTTATCTTCTCCTGGTTGTAGGAATATTTGTCCTTTTTGACTGAGATATTTTATTCAGCCTAATGTCCTTCATCCTCATCCATGCTGTGTAATGTTTTTATGAGTTCATTGTTTTTCAATGCTGCGTAATATTCCATTGTGTGACTGTGCCATGGTTTTTCTTTTTCTTTTCTTTTTTTTATTTTACTTTTTTTTTAATTGGGAAAAACATATTGGGGGTACAAGGAGGTGAGGGTTGGGAGCAGAAGGGTGAGGATGGGCCAGGATGCAGTTGCAGAGCT
>NW_006399795.1:18246921-18253088 GCF_000299155.1 Elephantulus edwardii
CTGCGTCGCCCCTGAATCAGACACACCTTAATCATCAACTTGACATCATTGCTCTTCAGTGTTTTGGAGAGGTCCCTGACAGCAGACTTGCCAAAAGCATTATGTCTCTTGATCTCCTGAGTGCTGGCACCAAGGATATTGATTGTTGTCCAAGTAAGAGGAAATAATTGACAGTTTCAATCTTTTTTCCCTATCTATAATGATGTTGCCTATTGGCCCAGTGGTGGGTTTTGCCTGTATATATAAGCAAACCCTGTGAGGCAGTCTGTAGGCATAAGCAAACTCTGTCAATTTCAAGGTATGGCTCTCTTTGTAGGGCCATGGAATGACAAATTCCCTCAGAGGCTTATGTTCACTTCATGTGTCTGTTGTTGTTATGTGCCATCCAGTTGAAACCAACTCATAACCGATCCCCCAGAAAGTGTTCAGAAGCTGTAAATCGGATGGGGAGAGATTGCCAATGTTTCTCCTGAGGACCAGGTAATAAATTCAAATCACCAGCCTTTAGTATGGCAACACAACTCCTAACCCACTAGGTTACCTGAGCTTTGCATGACCAATCCTGGGTGCAAAATATAGACCAGTCACTGAACAGGCCACAACGCAGTGCCAGACAAAAAGTATCACCATCAATTTGCTGAAATATCAATTAACCTGGACAAAAGTCACAAACTCTCTGAGGCTGAAATCTAAAACAAAGGTAATTTATTCCTTGGAAATTATGGGGAGAATCTCTCCAGTGGTTTTTCCAAGAAAACCCGAAGGTCACCGTGGAATCAGTACCCAAGAGCAATGAAAATAGATGTTCAAACAAATAAATATGAGTTACATGTCAGGGAACTCTAGTGGCCTAGTGGGTAGAGGGCTGCATTGCCAAGCCACAAGAATAAGGTTTGAATCCACCAGGTGCTCTGTGGGGTGAAAAGACGGGCAATCTCCTCTCATGCAATTTATAGCCTCTGAAAGTCTGCTGGTGGATCTGTTAGGAGTTGGTTCCAACTTGACACCACAGAACAACAGAATGTTAATTGTAGCACTATTCACAGCAGTCAAAAGGGGGACACAGTCCACATTGTCCATCCACAAAGAAATGGATAAACACCATATATGCAATGAAATATTGTTGCTGTTGATGTTATGGACTGTTGAGTCGGAACCCACCCATAGCTGACCCACAAGCTGGGGCAGTAAATTACATGGCAGGAGAATGCCCATCTTTCTCCTGCAGAGCTCCCGTGGATTCCAGCCATGAACTTTGTATTAGCAGTGCAGTTCCTTACTAAGTTCAAGAAGACAAAACAAAGTATTATAATATAATGGAATGTAAAAAGAGCTGGAGTCAGAGAATAAAAAGGGAAGAGTCATTCAGCATTTCTCAAGCTGAAAGAACTGAATATTTCAAGCCTTGAGTTGTAATACTTGAAAATACTATGGACAAAATCTTGAGTAATGCAGGAAGCATTAAAAGAAGATGAAGGGAATACACAGAGTCACTGTACCAGAAAGAATTGGCCAACACGGAAATATTTCAGGATGTGTTATATGATAAAGAGCCAATTATAATGAATGAAGACGTTTGAGCTGCACTGAAGGCATTGGCAAAAAAATAAGGCCCAAAGTATCAATGGGATACTAACAGGCATGTTTCAAATAACAGACGCAGTTCTGAGTGTGCTCACCAGTCTAGGCCAGGAAATTTGGAAGACAGTTACCTGGCTAGCTGACTGACTGGAAGAGAGTAATATTTATTCCTATTCCCAAGAAAGGTGATCTAACAGAACATGGAAATAATATCATTAATATCACAACAAATTGTTGCTGAAGATTATCTAAAAGTGGTTAAAACAGTAAATGGATAGAGAACTGCCAGAAGTTCAGGCTGGGTTTAGAAGAGGCTGTGGCACCAAGAATAAAATTACTGACATCAGAAGGATCCTGGCTAAAAGAAAGAACACCAAAAGAATGTGTATTTATTGGTGCAACCACTATGAAAGCAATATGGCGCTTTCTCAAAAAGTTGGAAATAGAAATACCATTTGACCCAGCAATTCCACTACTGGAAATAAACCCTAAAGAAACCAGAACTGCCACTCAAGCAGGTATATACACACCCATGTTTATTGGGGCTTTGTTTATGATAGCAAAGAATTGGAAACAACCCAAATGCCCAACAACAAACGAATGGATAGAGAAGCTCTGGTATATTCATTCACACAATGGAATACTATGCTGCATGGAAAAACAAAAAAACTCATGAAATATTATACAAAATGGTTTACTCTGGAGGACATTATGCTGAGTGAAATATCTCAGTCACAAAAGGACAAATATTGCATAGTGCCACTGTTGTAAAGCAGGACTGACATTGGGACTGTAGGGTAACTAAGAGGGCATAGATAATGTGTACTGCATTGAAACAAATGAGGGAGGAAACTGTTTAGGAGGTATATATGATTAGGTGTTATTGTAATGACAAGAGTCCAGAATGAAGGCTGCATAGTGGAGCAGACAGAGGGTAGAGGGATTGTATAACAATGAAAGAATCTTTTTCTCACTTTTCAAAGAGAAAAGAGAACTGGGTGGGAGGGGTGGGCAGGGAGGAAAGTGTGTAACAGCAAATGAATGGAAATCCAAAGTCTCTGTAAACTTTCATTAAAAGAAATAAAAATTTTAAAAAAGAATGTGTATTTGTGGCTGTGTGGATCATAAGAAAAAATGGAGAACATTGAGAAGAATGGGAATTCCTGAACACTTAATTGTACTTATGCAAAATCTAGACTATAACAAGAGGCTGTTGTCCAAACAGAGCAAAGGAACACTGTTGTTGTTGTTGTTGTTAAGTGCCATCGAATCGCAGGCGACTCATAGCCACCCTATGAAGAAACACTGCATGGTTTACAATCAGGAAATGCGTGGGTAAAGGTTGTATACTTTCTCCATACCTATTCAATCTATGTGCTGAGTAAATAAGTCGAGAAGCTGGACTCTCTGAAGAAGAATGTGGCATCAGGATCAGAGAAACATTCATCAACAACCTGCTTTATGCAGATGATACAACCTTTCTTGCTCAAAGTGAAGAGGACTTGAAACACTTGCTGCAGATCAAAGATTACAGTCTTCAATATGGATAACATCTCAACATCAAGAGAACAAAAAAAACCTCACCATTGGACTGATTTACAACATCATGATAGATTGAGAAAAGATTGAAACTGCCAATGAATCCATCTTACTTGGATATACAATCAACACCCTTGTTATCAGCAGTCAGGATATCAGGAGATATTTGCATTGGGAAAATCTGCAATCAGGGACCTCTCCAAATTACTAAGGAGCAATGATGTCAGTTTGAAGACTAAGGTGTGCTCAATTCAGGCCACGATCTTTTCAATTGCTTGCTATGTACGCGTTTGAGAGGTGAATGATGAATAAAGATGACAGAAGAATTGATGCCTGTGAGTTGTGGTGTTGAGGAGTACTGAATATCCCATGGGCTCCCAAAAAGAACAATTATGTCTTGGAGAAAGTACAGCTGGAGTGCTTCTTGGAGGCAAAGATAGCAAAGCTCATTCATCTCATATACTTTGGGCATGTTGTTGTTGTTAGGTGCCATTGAGTTGGGCACCACCCATAGCAGCCCTACGAACAACACATCTGAACCCTGTTTGATCCTGTGCCATCCTCACACCTCCTGACACATTGCAGCAGTCACCTTGTCAATCCACCTGGTTTAGGGTTTGCCTTTCTCTTGATGGCCCTCCACCTTTCTGAACATCATGTCTTCTCCAAGGAATAGCCCCTTCTAGTAACATGCCCAAAGTATGTGACATGAAGCCTCATCATCCTGACCTCCAAAGAGCATTCTGGCTGCGCCTTTTCCAAGACATATTTTCCCCCCCTCTGGTGTTTGGGGTTTTTAATTGATATTTAAAAGAAAGTTTACAGAAAATGGATTTCCATTCATTAATTGTTGTACATTTTTCCTCCCTCCCCCTCCCCCAGTTCTCTTTTCTCTTTAAAAAGATTCTTTTATTCTTGCACCTAACTTTTTTTTTCTGAACATCCATGGGATGTTCAGTGCTCTTTTTTAATACCACAGCTCAAAGGCATCAATTCTTCTGTTATCTTTATTCATTGTCCAATTTTCAGATGCATAGCAAGTGATCAGAAAGTCCATGGTCTGAATCAGACACACCTTAGTCCTCAAACTGACATCATTACTTTTCAATAATTTGGAGAGGTCCCTAACTGCAGACTTTCCCAGTGCAATACATCTCCTTATCTCCTGATTGTTGGTACCATGAGTCCCTTCAATATGAACTGTACTGCAATGTCAAGAAGACAAAGATTCTTTCTTCTGGACCAAGAGGCAACATAATGACAGATGGAGAAAAGGTTGAAACTGTCAACAACTTCATCTTATTTGGATCCACAATTAATATCCTTGATACCAGCAGTCAGAAATCAGGAGATGTGTTGTGCTGGGCCTGTTGTTAGGAGAGGCTATTCCTTGGAGAGGCACATCGTGCTTGGAAAAGTGGTCAGCAAAAGATAGGAAGACCCTCAACCAGATGGACTGACACAGTGACTGCTGCAGTGGGCTCTAGTATGTCAGGAGGTATGAGGATGGCACAGGATAGGACAGGGTTCCAATCTGTTGTTCATAGGGTCGCTGTGAGTTGTACTCCACTCAGTGGCACCTATTAACAACAACAAGCCACCAGAACCAACAACACTCAGAGTTGACTCATTAGCAGGCTTTCAGAGGCTGTAAATTGCATGGGAGGAGATTGCCCATCTTTCTCCCTCATATAAATGAATGCTACTGAGCCATAAAACGGAATGAAGCAAGGAGTGAATCAATACAGAGAAGCTATGAAAACATTATGTTGAGTGACAGAGGCCAGACACAAGAAACCACTTACCATGATTCTGTTTATGTGAAATACCCAAAACTGGAAAATTCCATGGAGACAGGAAAATAGATAATTGGTTGCTCAGGACTTGGAGAAAGTGGGAAAGAGGGAGTGACTTCTAATGGGTAGAATATCTGTTTAAATTGATGAAAAGTTTTGGAAATAGATGGTGATGATGGTTACACACAAGTAGGAGACGTCTGAAGTTAGTTATGCCTCTTCCTTTTTGTGTGGGCTCTGCGCATAGGGCTTTGGGCTCTCTCTGTGTCTGTATGAGGCTCTCTCACCTTCCCTACCCAAACCAACACCAAATCCATTGCTGTCTAGTCATTTCTGACTTATAACGGCCCTGTGTGGCAGAGTGGAGCGGCCTCACTGGGCTTCCAAGGCTGCAACCCTTTATGGAAGCACCCTGCCTCATTCTTTTCCCCCAGAGCTGCTAGTGGGTTCAAGTCGGCAACCTTTTGGTTAACCACTCTACCTTCCTTCCCTCTGGGATTCTATTAAAGGTCCTGGAGGCTTCTCTAAGGCAGATCATTCCCTGGGATCCTGTTTTTCCCCATGTCAGTCCTTCTGGGCCTGCAGGGGAGCTGGGGGTCAACAGCCGGACATGGATGAGCAGCCTGAGAAGTGACAACAGAGTGAGGAGGCCCCTCCCAGCGGCTGCTGGCACCTCCACACCTCTGGCTGTTTGGAAATAACAGGCTGGCAGCAGAGACTGTTCCAGGCAAAGGTTGTTTCCTTTCCATGTTCAAGGTTGTCTGGGACCCAGGGGAGGTCAGGAGGCTAGCAGAGGAGGGAGAGCCCCCGCTGGCCCAGGAGGCACCCCACTGAGCAAGGACGGCAAAGGGGACATCAAATACAGCCAGCCAGTTAGAGAGGAAGGCAAAAGGTGGAAACTTAGCATGAGAGCAGCATCACCCCCTAAAAGCTAGTCAGACCCAGTTGTCCAGTGGTACCAGAAATCCACTGATAAAAGTTTAGATTGGGGAGGGGCTCTCAGTCTTAGCTCCCCTATCAGCATCTGGTCATTCTGGAACGGACTGACTTCTCTCAGGCTTAGAGGCCAACTCAGGTCCCAGATCCTGACCTATTAGAGTGCAGAGAACTGCCAGAAGTCCAGGCTGGGTTTAGAAGGGGTCGTGGTACTAGGGATATTGTAGCTGCTGGTAGATGGATCTTAACTGAAAGCAGAGAATACAAGAAGAATGTCTATCTGTGTTTCATTGATTATGCAAAGGCATTTGACTG
>NW_006399795.1:18254141-18263845 GCF_000299155.1 Elephantulus edwardii
AACAACAACAACAACACCTTCTGATGACTATGATTGGCTCAGGGCTTGGGGGTGGGGCCTGAGCTGGACCAATGAGAACCAGCTCTGAGATCTTTTTCTTTTCCGCTAAACTTGCAGCTGGGAGGCTGGACCAGAGAGGTAGGAAGAGCTCTGTCTTGTGAATCAAAACTAGAGTGAGATTCCACTTCACACTTGAGGATGAGTATATAATAAAATTATAAAAATACATGTAAACGGACATTTAAATTTTTTAAAAAATTATTTTATATTGATTAGCAAATTTTAACATTTTTACTTGAAAATACGGTGATGGTGAGAATGTGGAGAAATGTAACCATCATGCACTGCTTTTGGGATCGTAAAATGGTGCATTCACTGTTAGGGGAAATGCCTGGCAGTTCATTAGTAAGATAAATAGAAAAATTGGCTTTGTGTTGTCATTGTTACGTGCCGGCGAATCAACTGCGACACAGTGACCTGATGAACAACAGATGGAAATCTTTCCCTATCCTTTGCCATCCTCCTGATCTCCACCACCTTCAAGTCCATTGTTGGACAATGTTACTGTGTAAATCCTTCTCATTAAGGGTCACCCTCTCTTTCACCAACGTGCTACTTAGCATGTTATTGTTACCAGGTGCCACCGATTCAACTATGACTCATAGTGAACAATGGATCCAAACCTTGTTCTATCCTGTGCCATCCTCCTCATCTCTGATACACTTGAGTCCATTGTTACAGTCACTGTGTCAATCCAACTTGTTGAGGGTCTTCCTCTCCTCTGTTGACCCTCCACCTTCCCAAGCATGATGTTCTTTTCTGAGGAGCAGCCCCTCCTAACAACATGCCCAAAATATGTGAGAGGAAGTTTCATCATCCTTGCCTCTAAGGAGCACCTTGAGACAGACTTGTTTGTTCTTTCGGAAGTCCATGGGATATTCAGTACTCTTTGCCAACACCACAGCTCGAAGACATCAATTTCTCCCAGAGGCGCACGGTTCGAATCCACCAGATGCTCTGCTGGGGAAGGAGGGGCAGTCTCCTCCTGTACCAGTCAGATCTGATTTGACGGTACACTCACACAAAAATAATAAAATTTTAAAAAAGACATCAATTTCTCTTCTGTCGTCCTAGTCATTGTCCAACTTTCAGATGCATAACAAGAAATTGTAAAGACCATGACTTGAATCAGATACAGATCATCTTTAAACGGGCATCATTGCTCTTCAGCACTTTGGAGAGGTCCCTGACAGCAGACTTGTTCAATGCAATATGTCTCCAGATCTCCTGACTGCTGCTATCAAGGGTGTTGATTGTGGATCCAAGCAAGATGAAATCGTTGACAACTTCAGGCTTCTCTCCATCTATTATGATGCTGGCCCTTGGTTGGGATTTTTGTCTTCTTGATATTGAGATGTAATCAATATTAAAGGGGATAGTCTTTGATCTTCTGCAGCAAGAGTTGCAGAGTGACTCTATGAACACACGACCTGAACCTTGCACTATACTACACCGTGCTTATGTAACATCTCTGATATGTTTCAGGCCACTCACTGTTATGGTCATTGTGTCAATGTATCTTCTCGAGAATCTTTCTTTCTTTTTCTGACCTCCCACCTTTCCCAGCATGATGTCTTTTGCCAAGGACTGCCCCTCCTGAGAACATTACCAAAGTATGCAAGATGAAGTTTCACCATTCTTGCCTCCCAGTAGCACCTTAATTGTACTTCCTCCAAGATAGACTCCTTTGTTCTTTTGGGGGTCCATAACATATTCAGTACACTTCTCCAACACCATATTTCAAATACTTCTTCTCTTGTCACCCTTATTCATTGTCTAACTTTCAGAGGCACAGGAAACAATTGAAAATACATGCTTTGATCAGGTTCACCTTAGTCTTTAAATTGACATCATTGCTCTTTAACACTTTGGAGAGGTTCTTGACAGCAGATTTTCCCAATGAAACATGGTTTTGTTTTGGTTTTTTGGGTTTTTTTTATTTCATACAGCTCTTGCCTTGGGTGTTGATTGTGGATCCAAGTAAAATCAAATTATTGTCAACATCAATCATTTCTCCATCTAGCATGCTATTGCTTATTGATCCAGTTTTGTTTTCTTGATATTGAGAAAAAAATCCATATTGAAGGCTGTAGTCTTTGCTCTTCTGCAACAAGTGTTACTTACAAATCCTCTTCATCTTCTGCAAGCAAGGCTGTGACATCTGCAAAATGCAAGTTGTTACTGAGTCTTCCTCCAGTCGTGATGCCACATTCTTCTTCAGATAGTACATCTTCTCAAATGATTGCTCAGCAAAAAGACTGGTCGTTGTTTAGTGGTGGTGGTGGTGGTGTTTTTAGATGTAGTTGAGTCAAATATGACTTACAGCAACCCCATGAATAACAGATCTGAACCCTTTCTTATCCTGTGCCATCCTCACAAAGTCAAGCACAAACTCAATCCTTTGCTGCAGTCACTGTGTCAGTTCATCTGGTTGAGGGTCTTGTTCTCTTTCATTGACTCTCCACCTTTCTAAGCGTGGTGTCTCTCTCTGAGGAATAACCTCTTTTAGCAACATGCCCAAAGTAAGATTACACTTTATCATCTTGGCCGCCAAGGAGCACTCTGGCTGTACATTCTCCAAGACATATCTGTTTCTTCTGTTGGCAGACCATGGGATATGTAGTACTCTTCTCTAACACTGCAGTTCAAAGGCATCACTTCTTTTGTCATCTTTATTCATTGTCCAGCTCTCAGTAGCATAGCAAGCGATTAAAAAGAACATGGCCTGAATCTGGTCCACCTTAGTCCTCAAACTAACATCATTGCTCCTCAATATTTTGGAGAGATCCCTGGTTACTGACTTCCCAAGTTCAGTATGTCTCCTGATCTCCTGACTCCTGGCACCAAGTATATTGATTGTGGATACAAGAAAGATGAAGTTGTTAACAGTTTCAATCTTTTTCTCCATCTATCATGATATTGCCTATCATTCCAATGGTGAGAAATTTTGTCTTCTTGATGTTGAGATACAATCCATACTGAAGGCTGCCATGTTTGATCTAGAAGATTAAACAGACTGATTAGGTATAGGGAAATGATACACCTTTGATGCACAACTTTCTGTATTTAAAATTGTGCAGTGTTTCACTGTTCTGTTTGGACAATTGCTTCTTGGTCCATGTTTAGATTTCACATAAGCAAAATTCAAGTGCTCTGGGGTCCCCATTCTTTTCAGTGTTCTCTATAATTTGTTAGGACCCACACTATCAAATGCCTTTGCATAGTCAGAAAAACACAACTAAACATCTTTCTGGTATTCTTTGATTTCAGCCAAGATCTATCTGACATCAATAACATGACTCAACAATTCCACTCTTAGGTATATACCAAGAAAAAGAAAACAGACACATGTCCACCAGTGTTCACGGCAGCACTTTTCACAAACAACCCAGCGTCCTTCAACAGATGATGGATAAACATGATATGCTCCATCCATACTCAATCATAAAGAAAAGTGAAGCTCTGATTGATACATGAAACAGTGTGGATGAACCTTGAACACATTATGCTCAGTGAGAGAAGCCAGCCAAAACCCACATATTTTATTACTCTGTTTATATGAAATGTCCAGAAAGGCAAATCCAGAGAGACAAAAAGTAGTTGCCAGTAGCCGAAGGAGACAAAATAGTGACGGATTGCTAATGGGTATGGGATTTCCTTTTGGGGAGAGGGTTTGTAGAGAATGTTCTGGAACCCAATCGAGGTAGTGGTTGCATAACATGATGAATGTACTAAATGCTACTGAGCTTTGCACTTTAAAATTATTAAAACAGTGAACATTCCATGTATCTTATCGTAATAAAAACAAGAGGAAGACAGCTGAGCTGAAGGATAGAGACACAGATTCAGCTAATCATTTGTCCATTGGGGATCCTGGATTCAGCCATGTCTGAAGGCCAACCTGCCTCTGGTCTTTCCAGGTATTCAGCTGGCTTGTGCCCTCATTCCATTTTCTATCACTCTGGAGATGTGAGCAGTCCACACGGAAGGAGGCAGGGCCAGGCATAGCAGGAGAGTCAATACCCTCCATTTCTGTTGTATCCTGGGCAGGGCAAAATGTGGGCAAGGGTCCTACGATAACACTCGGCCTTTTCCTGTCTGCTTCACACTCACAGGGTTCTAATTCACCCCTCACAGCAGCCTAGGAACAAGACTTTGTGGTCTCCGAGAAAGGAAGAAAGTGAGGCCAATCATATGGTCCGGCACCATATCCAGAGGCAAAATGCTCAATTCCAGGAGGCAGGTTCTGGGTGCTGCCAAGCATCCAACAGGCCTATGTGTGAGCCTCAGCTCTGCTCACATGTGCTCCTGGGCCAGCAGTCTGGGCTTCAGTTTTGCACTTTCTGAAAAAGGCTAGCTGGTCCAGGGCAGCTCGTTCACACACTGATGTATCAGGTCTCTGTGCGCTGGAGGAATCTGAGCTGGGATCCTGAAGGAGAAAGGCAGCAAGCCCGGAGGCAGGCACTGGGCAGATGGCCGGAGTCTGGCCTCCCCTCTGCTGTGTTGCTGTTGGCCCTTAAAAGTATGTATGCAGAAGCAACTTGTTACCTCTTTTTCCACTTGTTGCTGAGCACAGGGTGTCCTGGAGCACCAGCAGAGGTTGGCATTGCCTCCTGGTACTGAAAGCCTCACTGGGCCCTGGCCCGGGGACGTGTCCAGTATTCAATGACTGGATGGCTAAGACAGCAGTCATGGCATGGTCCTCCTCTCCCAGGGCTGCTCAGAGGGAGAGAGTAAGAGGAAACACTTCCCCAGGAGCTTCCTTCCAGACAGCCAACAGCTGGGGTGTGGCGGTGAGGGTGATTCTCCAGGCCCCACTCTGAGACTCTATCCCTAGTATAGATTTCCCCATGGTTATACGGTTTTGCCCCCATAGCTTCTACCACCGTGTGTTTTTACAGTTCTATTGACTTCCGGTTCCAGTGGAAGGGGCTGGAACTCAGTGGTCTGTCACTTGACATTTTGTGACCCTGTGACTACCTACAATGGTTGAGCTGACAGCAAGAGAGACACAGATCCCAACAGCCATTGGTTGGAGACCTGGATCCAACTGTACCTGAAGTCTGCCTCACCTCTGGTCTCTTCTGCTTCCGTGACTTGAGTGCTCTGGGAATGCCATAGATTCTTCTGTGGCTCCTTGTTCCCATGTCCTGTGGTCCCATGGTTCTGTGATTCTAAGATTATGTAGCACTCTATAGTCTTGTCCTCACTGTTCCAATTAAGTCAACTTTGATTCATAGTGACCCTATGCATCACAGAAGGAAAAGTTTTGCTTAATCCTGTGCCATCTTCATAATATTTGGTCTACTCCAGTCCATGTTTGAACTCGCTGTGTATTTTTAATATCGTTCAACCTGTGGGAGTCATCTTCCAGCACTATATTGGACAATGCACTCTCATAATCAATAGTTTTGCATGAATAGAGTTTTATTTTGCCTAATTTACATGTAAGGTCTTCATTAGGCTGACAGCCTCCAAGTATTCAAAATCGATTCTAGAGTTCTTTCTTCTTTTTCTTTAAATCTGAAAATAGAAAAAAAAAAAGCACCAACACTCACCACTGATCCATTGCAATTCCAATGCCAACCAACCCCAAGGACTCACTTCTTTTCCCCTTTGTGGTTGTGCTTGTATTGTTCTATTAGATAATCAGTTGCTCAAGGTTAGACTTTGCTTGTTCTTCTAAGAACTTTGTGTTTTTAACTGGCAAATCTGGAAGACTAGAAGAGATCCATATTTATTCCCATTCCAAAAAAAGGATGATCTGACAGAGTGTGGAAATGATCGAAGGATATCACTAATACCATACACAAGCAAGTTACTGTATCAATCCATCTTATCTGGGGTCTTCCTCTCCTGTGCTATCCTCCCACCCTTCTGAGCATGATGTCCTTCTCCAAGGATAACTCTCTCCTGTCCACATACCCAAAGTATGTGAGATGGAGCTCAAATTCCTAGCCTCCATGGAGAAACTTTTTTCACCCTCTCCAGAACAGACCTATTTGTTTTCTTGGTGGTCCATAGCATGTTCAAAACTCTTCTCCAGCACCACAACTCAAAGGCATCAATTCTTCTGTCATGCTTAGTCAATGTCCAGCTCTCTGATGTATAGCAAGTAACTGTGAAGACCATGGCCTTAGTCTCTTGACTGACATCATTGCTTCTCAGTACTCTGGAGAAGTCCCTGACAGCAAATTTACCTAATGCGATTCATCTTTTGATTTTCTGACTGCTGGTGACAAGTGCTGATTGCAGAGCTCAGTAAGCTGTAACTGTTAACAACTTCAATCTCTTCTCCATCCATCCATCATGGTGCTGCCAGTTGGGCCAGTGGTGAGGATCCTTGTTTTCTTGACGTTGAGCTTCAATCCATGGATTCATTTCTAGACTCTCAATCCCATTTGGTTGATCTTTTTGTTTATACCAGTACTAGACAGTTTGATTACTGTCTCAAAACTCATTGCCACTGAGTAGCAACCAACTCACAGCTGACCCTTTAGCAAGGTTTTCAGAGGCTGTAAATCACACAGGAGGAGATTGCCCATCTTTCTCCCATAGAGCAGCTGGTGGATTTGAGCCACTTGCCTTTGGGTTAGTAACACAATTCCTTACCCACCATAAAATGCTTTCAAACCAGAAAGTCATCCCACTTTGTTCTTCACTTGACTTTAGCTCTGCCAGGCTTCTTGTCTTTCCCTATAAAATTGAAGATTTGTTTTTCTATTTCTGTGTTGAAGGCTACTGGAATTTTGGTCTGGATTGTACTGAATCCACAGATAGCTTTGGGTAGTGTTGACATTTTAAAAATAGTAAATCTTCCAATCGATGAACAGGGAACCTCTTTCCAATTGTTTCATTCTTCCTTAATCTCTTTCAGCAGTGTTTCATCGTTTTCACTGTGTCTTTCACGTCGCTGCTTAAATTCATTTCTTGGTAAGTTATTCTCTAAGGTACTATCGTAAGTGGAATTATTTCCCTGCTGTCCCAGATCTCTCATTGCTGGTTTACAGAAACCCAGCTGAATTCTTTTTGTTATTGTTGCTGCCCTCGCACTCTGTGACTTTGCTAAATTCCTGTATCAGTTCTAGAAGTTGTCTTGGAGACTGTTATTGTTGTTAGGTGCCGTCAAGTCAAGTACGACTCATAGAGACCCTATGATCGGCCAACCTGAACCTTGCCCATCTGGTGCCAGCTTCACCGTGAGGGGATGTACATATATAAGATCGGGTCCTCTACGAACAGAGGTCTCCCTGCCTCTTTTCTAACCTGAATCCTTTTCTGTCTGTTTATTGTTTCAGTGCCTTTTGTTCTGGCTAGGTTTTCACTGGCCAGTTTTCAGAAGTTGCACTCCAGACCTTTCTTCCTCGTCTTAGAGAGGAAGCTCTGCTGAAGCTCGTCGGCCATGAATGACCCCACCGGTATTTGATGTACCGCTGACGTAGCTTCTAACATCATAGCAACATGCAGACCGCCACAGTGTGACAGGGAGGTGGTGGCCTTAGCTCCAAGCAAGGATGATGCTTACAGCCCAGTGCAAAGACAGACAAGACGACTAATAGAGCGAAGGTCCCCGTGGGCGGGCTCAGCCTTGTGAGGACCAACAGGAATGGCGATGTCAGCCTCTTCCTCCAGGAGTCTTCCCCCATGCCGTCACCACCTCAAGCTCCCTCCAGAGACCCCAGCAGTGGGTCTCCTTTTCTGGGATAGTTTGATGGAATGTCCGAGTCACCATCTGCTGGCATGAAATGATCTCTATTGACCCTCTGTGTCCATCCATCTGCCATCCCCCAGCCGGCCAACCAGCTACCTCCCATCCACTCATCCTCCCCCATCCGCGCCCCCCATCTGTCCTAGCCCTGTGCATGGTGCTGACCACGTGTGGGGGAACAAGCTGGTGGGGCACACTCTGATGAAGCAAAGAGTCACATGACCCCATGAACCCTGGCGTGCCTCTGTCTTGGAGTCCGACCTGCGAGGAGGGACATTCAGGGCCCTGGGCTGAGAGAGATGTGCCATCTAAAGAGATGGAGGGCCCAGGAGCGCTCATGGCCCAGACCATTGCCTGTAATGCAGGAAGACAGAGCTGGAAAGGCGTGTGGAATCTGAACTCACACCCATTCCCACTCCAAACCCACCCAGCTTCCCATCTGCTGTGCCCTCCTCTGGCTCAGCCTCCACCCTCACAGCATCCTGAGCTCCAGCTTTTCCACCTCCAGGCTGCACCTCCCTTTGAGGCCTCTGCCATGGCTGTGCCCCCTGCCTGGAACTGATCATTTAAAACTCTTGGCCCCCTTGAGCCCAGGCAGTACTTCCACCCGGCACTGTCCACCCATCACTCTGAGACTGCATACTGGAACGTGTCCACCCGTTGGCAGCCAAACCCTGGTATAGTCTTGGGTCAGTGTCATTAGGTGAACGAGGATATCAAATCACATCTAACAGAGGAAAAAACATTGATTTGGCACCTACTGTGTGCCATTCTTCCCACTTTGGGGCAGGTGTTCCTCCCTGTCTGGCAGCCTCCCCTGCCACCCTGGCCCCGCCTGCCAGGCAGCCGATGGGTAAACACCCTACACCCTCCCTCCTTCTCCAACCATCGCTCTTGAACAAGGGCCTCCTGTTAATAACTGGGAGTGGGGGCTGGGAGGGCAAGGAGCACTGGGGAACCAGACACACCAGTCCTAATTCACATCTTCTGGACCACCTCCCACACCTCGATTCCTAAATGGGAGACACCCCCCTCCCCCTTACAGCCAGGCTGTGAGGCTTCAGGGAGCTGCCCAGCCCTTTGGGCATCCGGTGCCTGAATCAGAGACAGACTTGAGTCTCCAAGTCTCAGTTGGCCCATCTATGAAGTGGGGACACTACCCACAGCCAGCATTGACTGAGGATTCAGACCTTGTGCATCCTGTTTCCTCATTTTGTTCTCACAGCTCCCAATCCTGGGGCTGCCATCCTACACTTTCATCTTGCCTTTTACTGCTGCTATCATGAGACTGGCACTTACTCTTATATGGAGAGAAAGAGATAGACTGGGAGAGAGAATAGAAGTTCTTCAGTTTTCCCGCAGGCATCTCCTCTCCTCCTAATGTACACAGGCTTGTTTTGTTCTGACCTACAGAAATCTCATTAACTATGGGAAGGAAAGTGAGAAGCGGAAGGTGCCCCTATTTCTTGCCACATTTATTCCTGGAGCACAGTACCAGTGTCTGTGTGTCTGGTGTTTTATTCTTTTTTTCCCCCCCCATTCATTCATTGTTGCACTTTTCTCCCCTCCCAACACTCCCCCTGCCCCCGTACACTCCTCTCTTGGAAAAGTAAAAGAAAAATTCTTTCATTATTTTACAATCCCTGCCTCCAGGTCCATTCCACTATGCAGCCTTCACTCTGGACTCCCGTCATGACAAAAATATCTAATCACATATCCCTTTTAAACAGTTTCCTCCCTCCTCTGTTTCAATGCAGTATACATTATTGAACTCATCTTTCTCAGTCTCCCCCCAGTCCCACAGTCAGTGCTGTTTTACAACAGTGGCACCATGCAGTATTTGTCCTTTTGTGACTGAGATATTTCACTCAGCATAATGTCCTCCAGGATCACCCATTTTGAATAATATTGCATGAGTTCCTTGTTTTTCTTTTTT
>NW_006399795.1:18264952-18343462 GCF_000299155.1 Elephantulus edwardii
TTGCCTATCTGTGGTTCTCGTCTGTGACACTGTCTACTGAAGTGGCCCAGCTTTCCACAGTGGAAGCAATTCTGACCTCCTTTATTACCTTTGGGTGGCACTGTATATGAGTAAGACTTCCTTTTCCTGACACAGGCCCTAAACTGGCAGCAATAGCTGCCCCAAGTTCCTTGTTTTTCAATGCAGCATAGTATTCCACTGTGTGAATCTACCACAGCTTCCCTATCCATACATTTGTTGATGGGCACTTAGGTTGTTTCCAACTCCTTGCTATTGTGAACAAAGCCACGATAAAGATGGGTGTGCATGTATTTGCTTGGGTGTCAGTTATGGTCTCTTTGGGGTATATTCCCAGTAGTGGAATTGCTGGGTCGAATGATATCTCTATTTGCAACTTTTTGAGAAAGCGCCATACCACCTTCCACACTGGTTGCACTATTTCACACTTCCACCAGTTTCTCCACAACCTCATCAGCATTTGATGTTTGCTGTTCTGTCAAATTTTGCTATTCTGACTGGGGTGAGATGATATCTCATAGTTATTTTTGCTGTTTTAGTCTTAAAAGTCAGTACTCTTTGAATACTGCCTAGTCCCTAGTGTGCAAACAGTGAATGTGCTCAATTGCCAACAGAAAGGCTGGTGGTTCAAGTCTAACCCAAGGTGCCTCAGAAGAAAGGCCCGACTATTGAGTTCCAAAAATAATTTTTTAAAAAAATCAGTCATTGAAAAACTTCTGGAACACAGTTCTACCCAAACACACACAAGGTCACCATGTGTTAAAGTCAACCAGACAGAAACAGGCTTCTATTTTTCAGATTCATCCTGAACTGTTTCCTTTCTCACTGTGAAACAACCCTGAGAAGTCCACATGGCATAATAAACTCTCAAAGGTGATAAAAAAAGGGAGGGGTTACTGATCATAGAGAGGTTCAACTCCTGCCTCAGGACCCACAGCAGTATTGGGATAGGAAACTTGGACTTCAGTGATGCCAGAGACCAGTTCCCTTGATCGCTGTGCCCTGCCAACTCCTGGAACACAGCAAGGAAAGATGGCAAGTCCCATAAAAGTTGCAAGTCAGGGATTTGAGCATTTTGCATTTGCTTAATAAATTGTAGCCATTCTAATAATGATTATTATCTTCTGTTCTCATTACCCAGGTGGGAGCCTGGGACTCAATGACCTCAAGGACAATTGGAGGGTGGGAGCAGTGGTGGGTCTACCAAAGGTCATACTGCAGGGCAGCGTGGTCAGTCCTGGTGCTTGGCCCTGGACCATACCCTGACATGGTCCTTCTGAAGAGCTGGGCTGTCTAGGGCATCGGAGGCAGAAAGTCAGGTTCCCTGCGTGAGCTCGCAGCTTGGTCCATCTGCTCTCTCTGGCCAGTCTGATGGATTCCCCAGACCCACAGCCTGCAGCTGGCCTGCCCAGGGCGAGGCGGACTGGCCTACTCAACATACTTTCCCTCTGGATTCACAAGGGGAGGTGACTGGGCAAGAGGCAAGCGATGGGCGCCCACACGTCTCCAGATCCTGCAAGTTTCTGCCAGAAACACTTGGGCTGGGCTGGGGGCCCAGGGCACCATCCCACCAGCACCAGCCCCTCTGCCCCGGCCTGGCCCAGCTCCCAGAACCACTGGGCCTAGTGTGGTGGAAAGGAGGTGTTGAAGAGAGAGTTGAAGCCAGGAGGCCTCTGGGACAGCGGAAGCAGCACAGCAAATGAGGGACTTGGGCATCATCCCCTGCCCACATTCCACAACGATGTCAGGCGTGGGTGTGAAGGGCTTGGATGACCCCACGTTTACAGAGAAAAACTGCTCCATGCGGTTCTCAGAGATGTGGCCTTTCAGAAGCAGATTGCCAGGTCTGTTCTCAGAGGCACCTTAGGATGGATTCAAATTGTCAACCTTTGAGCTAGTCCTCAAGCATTGGTGCTACATAGGAATACCTAAGGTGTCATATGTTACATATTGTTTAATGAGGCTGTTGTTAGATGCCTTCAAGTCAGAAACGACACATAGCTGATCCTCCAGTAGGTTTTCAGAGCTTATAAATTGCATAGGAGGAGACCATCCGTCCACCCTTCACCCTCAGAGTGAAACTAGTGGATTCAAACTGCCTGCCTTTGGGTTGGCAACTCAACTCCTTATCACTAACCTACCAGAGGCTAATACTGGGCTATAACTTAGAAAATGTAAACTTGTTGATTCTTCTTTGCAATTATCACCCCCCCCATTTTGTAGGTGCACAATCTTCAAATTTTTATTTAGTTGTGGGCTTTTTTGTTTGTTTGGGTTTTGTGGTTTTTTCCTGGTTGGTTTTTTTTTTTTGCACAGAGAGGTCAAGCAACCTTTCCTAGGTCACACAGCAAGGTTGTGTCTGGATGAATGCAAACCCAAGTGGGACCTTGAACACTCTATAAAGCACAATGGTGGCTAGTGTTGCTGTTATTACTAGTAACAAGGTTATATCAAAAGTAAGGACTGGAGGTACGCAGTTCAAATCCACCAGATGCTCTGATGGAGAAGGAGGGACTATCTCCTCCTGTACCAGTCAGATCTGATTTGATGGTATATGCGCGCACATGCACACACACACACACGCACGCACGCACGCGCACACACACACATACATACACACACAAAACAAGGAATGATAAGGGTATTATACTAGTAACTGCAGGTCATGACTCACCAAGCCCATTCACCTTCCTGAGTGGTCCCCAAGCTGGCAGGGACACAGCACACACAAGGCTGAACTGAAGAGTCACTCCATGTCAAACTTCTCTACTAGGATTACTCTGTTAAATAGCATCAAGCGTCCCAGGAGACCAGCGATAACGGCATCAGCCCTGACCAGAGGCTTCGGGGTGGCTTGCTGGGGGAAAGGGTACTGGAGCAGGGTCTTAAAGGATGGTTGAAGAAAGATATTCCGGTTATAGGAAGCACTGGTTCTCAATGAAAGCTATTCCTGAGTTAGGTCAGTATGATGTGGACAGAATGGTCCTGATTCTTGAAAATAAAGGGGGAGGGACACTTCACCAAAGAAGACACTCAGATGGCAAACAAACACACGAAGAAATTGTCACCCAGCAACAATAGCAAAGTTGAACAGGGCAGCAAACAACAGATGCTGGCAAGGTTGTGGGGAGATTGGAACACTTATTCCCTGCTGCTGGGAGTGTAAAATGGTACATCCACTATGAAAGGCGATATGACACTTTCTCAGAAAGCTGGAAATAGAAATACCTTTTGACCCAGCAAGTCCACTACTGGGAATATACCCTAAAGAAACCAGAGCCAAAATTCAAACAGATGTATCCACACCCAAGTTTATTGCAGCATTATTCATAATAGCAGAGATGGAAGCAACCCAAGTGCCGATCAATAAACAGAGAGAAAAACTATGGTACATTCACACAACGGAATACCACAAAGCATTGAAAAATAATGGAATAGTAAAACATTACACAACGTGGGGCAGCCTTAAGGATGTTATGTTGGGTGGAATATCTCAGTCACAAAAGGATGAATGCTGCATAACACCGCTGTTATAAAATATAACAGACATGGGGGGTTTGGGGAAGGAATAGGGGGAAAGTAGGTAGATAATGAACCCTGCATTAGAACAGAAGGGGAAAGAGGGATTAACAATTGGATTGTACATTTTGATGGTTGAGGGGGTGAGGGAAATTGAAAGAATTTGTTCTAATTTATATTAGAATTTTATAAATAAGCTAGTAAAAAAACAACAGATGAGGGGAAGAACTGTCTGAAAGGAATATATGATTAGGCATTATATGAATGAGAACAGTCTGGAACAAGGAGTGCACTGCGGCATGGGCTAGGGGAGAGGGGAAGAAGGGAAGGAGAAAATGTGCAACAATGAATAAATAAAAGAGAGAAAAAAAAGGGGAGCTCTGGTGGCCTAGTGGCAAGAAGCTGCACTGCAATCCCAGAGGCACACAGTTCAAATCCACCAGATGCTGTGCTGGGGAAGGAGAGACAATCTCCTCCTGGACTAGTCAGATCTGATTTGACGGTACACACACACAAAAATAATAAAATAAAAAGTAAAATTAAAAAAAGCAGAAAAAAGATTTAAGAAAAAAGAGAGAGAGGAAAAAAATGTTCAAAATCCCCAGGTATCAAAGAGATGTAAATAAAGACAACTATGAGACATCATCTCACCCCAGCAACAACCGTAAAGTTCAGCAGGGCAGCAAGGAACAAATGCTGGCGAGGTTGTGGAGAGCTTAGAATCCTTATTTACTGCTCATGGGAATATAAAATAGTACAGCCGCTATGGAAGGCTGTCTGGTGCTTTCTCAAAACATTAGAAATATAAGTACTGTTTGATCTAGCAATTCTACTATTGAAACCAGAGCCATGACTCAAACGGATATAAGCACACCCATGTTTATTGCAGCATCATTCACAATAGCAAAGAGATAGAAGCAATCCAAGCGTTCATCAATAAACAAATGGATAGAAAAGCCTATGGTCATTTCACAAAATGGAATATTATGAAGCACTGAAAAACGGTGAAATAGTAAAACATTACACAACGTGAGGGAGCCTGGAGGACATTATGCTGAGTGGAATATCTCAGTCACAAAAGGACAAATACTGCATAATACCGTTGTTAGAAAACATGACAGACATGGTGTTGGGGAGAGAATGGGAAAAGAGAGGGCAGATAATGAATACTGCATTAGAACAGATGTGGGGAAGAACTGTCTGAAAGGAATATATGATTAGGCGTTAAATATATGAGAACAATCTAGAACAAGGGGAGCATTTGTGGGGTGGACTGAGGAGAGGAAAGAGAAGAAGAAAACATACAATTTAAAAAAATACATTTAAAAAAAATACTAGGAGGAAAAGAAAAGGGGAGTAGGTTTTTAGGACCACTGACTGATGGGATCCAGGGGCAGGAGCCTAAAACAGGAGCTGCTTGTTTCAGAACTTCTCCTGCCTGAGCATCCCCAGGGCATCCATCGTAGCCATTCCTTCTACCTGAAATGCCCTTCCTTGCATCTGTTCAAGCTCAGGCCAGATAGGACCACGTGCATCCAAACCCAAGCCCTGTGCTGGGCTGGCAGCTGGGTCTGGCTTCCATGTGCCCTTGTCCCAACTACAGGAGCCACACACCAGCCCTGCCTGAGCCATGGTTTTTCCCAAGAAATGCAGTGCAGTCTGGGAGCAGTCCCCCAGGTAAGCCAGATGCCAAGGAAAACAGGAGGTGAGCTCATGGCCCGGCCACAGGCAGCAGGCATGGCGGGCACAGGTCTTGCAGGAAATGCCCAGACTAGGGCTGGCTGTGCCCACCCAACCTCTCCTGCAGGCCTGCCCCTGCTCACCCTCTGTCGCTCCTCAATGCCCTGAAAAAACAGCCTGAGCCCCATTCCACTGCTACTGCTTCTGCACAATCCATCTCTTGCTTCTCCCCAGGCTCCTGCCAACTCAACACCTCTTCTTTTTCTGTTTATTAAATGCTAATACATATATGTAATAAAACTTTGGCCATTTTAACCATTTGTTTATACTTTTGTGATGGTGTTAGTTGTCATGGCAACTCCATGTGTGTAGAGTAGAATACTCCACAAAACTTCCAGAGCTGTGACCTTTCTGAAGCACATCTGTGGACTATCTTCAGAGGCACTGCAACCATGCACAATATGGTGGGTGTCATTATCACATTGTGCAATCATCACCACTACGTGTTTTCAAGTTTTTTTAATTCCCCTAAGCCAGGTTGCTCTTAGGAGGTGAGAATGCTGTGGACATATTATCAGCAGAGAACAGTCCCTGGAAAAAGACATCGTACTCAGTCAAGTTGAATGTCAACAAAAAGGAGGACCTTTATGAGTAGTGATTGTTAGGATGGCCCAGAATAGGGCATCTAACAAGTAGAAACTCAAGTACCCTCAAGAAAGAACTCCCATCCTCCCGTCCCCCAGCAATCACTCAGACACTTTACCACTGGACTTGGCTCTTCCAGCTTTTTGACATAAGTGCAAACATACCACCTTATCCTTTTAAGACTATTTTGTTCAGTGTAATTTTTTCTTTTATTATTAATTTCAATGTCAATTTACAGAGACTTTGGATTTCCACTCATTCATTGTTGCACTTTTCTCCCCTCCCAACACTCCCCCCCCCAGTACACTCCCCTCTTGGAAAAGTAAAGAAAAATTCTTTCATTGTTTTACAATCCCTCCCCTGAGGTCCACTCCACTATACAGCCTTCACTCTGGACTCCTGTCATAACAAAAGTACCTAAAAATCTTTCCTCTTAAACAGTTTTCTCCCTCATCTGTTTCAGTGCAGTATACATTATTGAACCCATCCTTCTCAGTCTCCCCAACCCCAAGGTCAGTCCTGCTTTACAACAGTGGCACCATGCAGTATTTGTCCTTTTGTGACTGAGATATTTCACTCAGCATAATGTCCTCCAGGATCACCCATTTTGAATAATATTGCATGAGTTCCTTGTTTTTCAATGCAGCATAGTATTCCACTGTGTGAATATACCACAGCTTCTCTATTCATTCGTTTGTTGATGGGCACTTAGGTTGTTTCCAACTCCTTGCTATTGTGAACAAAGCCGCGATAAACATGGGTGTGCATATACCTGCTTGGGTGTCAGTTATGGTCTCTTTGGGGTATATTCCCAGTAGTGGAATTGCTGGGTCGAATGGTATCTCTCTTCGCAACTTTTTGAGAAAGCGCCATACCGCCTTCCACAGTAGTTTGCACCATTTTACACTCCCACCAACAGCGAATAAGGGTTCCAGTTTCTCCACAACCTCACCAGCATTTGATATTTGCTGTTCTGTTAAATTTTGCTATTCTGACTGGGGTGAGATGATATCTCATAGTTGTTTTGATTTGCATCTCTCTTAGAGCTAGGGATTTTGAACATTTCTTCATGTGCAGTGTAATGTTTTCATCTTTCATTTATGTTGTTGAATGTATCAACACTTCATTTCTTTTTTCTGTGTGATATTCCATGAGAGGACCATATTGTATTTGCTTATTCATGTGTTGATGGACACTTGGGTTGTATCCATCTTTCAGCTCTTGTATTCACAACAGTGCTGCAATAAACTTTTGAGGTCATTCAACATATTTCTACCCCAGGGCCTTTGCTCCTGCTGTTCTTTTATCCTGAAACACCTTTCCACCATTCTTTCGTCTGGGCTTGTGCATCTCCTCTTCCAGGTCCCAGTATAGTATCTTTTTTTTTCCCTGGGAAGCCTGCCCTGATTACTCCTTATCACCTCTGGGCTGCATCAGGAACCCCCTGCCCCAAAGTTCCACTCTCACTATGTGATGAATGAATACTAGGTGCCTCCTAGGGACTTGGGGGTCACAACAAGGAAGAGGGGTCAAGTTGAGAACTGCTTTAAACCAACTGTAACTGTGGACCCTTTCACATGCTAAGTGTTCAGGACACATCTATGAAAATCATGAGGGTGCCAGAAATGCCCTCACTTCCAGACCTTTCCCCACTCAATTCCTTCTGCCCTCATCTTTTCCCTCTGCTGACCTGAATCCTCTTTTGTCTTTCTGTTACCATTGCCACCACCTCCAGGAAGTCCTCTCATCGGCCAGGAGGACAGATCTGTATTCACGCCTGTCTCCCAAAATGTCCATAAATGAAGTGCTGCCCCTTTCTGGGCATCTGTTTCCCGGTCTGTGGAGCAGAGGCAGTGAGTGCTGGAAGGCTGGACTGGAGAGGGTTAACTGAATCTCTCTGAGGTGTTTTATAGGCATACACAGTGCTGCCAGTCTGGAAGGGACTACTTCCCTGATTAGCAGTCTTTTTTATGTTTCTCACCGCCTCTTCCCGGAGCAGCTGGAGCCCAGTTTGAAAGGGATGGTGTGGCCTCCACAAGCAAGAGCCCTAAGCTGCCCTTTGGATCATCTCCATTGGAAACATTAACTTTACCCCCTTCTGATAGGGGGGACACGGGGGGGGCTGCCCATTTCACAGGGAAACTGAAGTGCAGACAAAAAGGGGGCTTCAGGTACATGGGCCACCAGACTGTTCCTCTGTTCCTCTCCTCTGGCTGGAGAACTCAGGGAGGGGGGAACCCACAGGGAAGGGTCCTGGCCTGCCACCCCAAGGAAGACCAAGACCTGTACATAGGACTGAAGGTCTCCCATGTCCACCTCCCATCACTTCCCTTCAAGCATCATCACTACCAATAATCCTCCCCCTTATACAGGGGAGGAAACTGAAGCACAGAATCATGTCATCAGCCCATTTACCTTGTTGAGAAGGGAGTGGAGAGTTGGTCTAAAAGCCGGATTCCTAAACTTGTAACCATCTACTGTGACTCTATTTCCCCAGGTGCGAACTGGGGGGAGGGGCAGGGACTGGCATTCGTTGCAGGACAAATGGCAGGCGCTCAAAAAGTATGTGGGAGCACTCAAGTGGTTTTTGATTGCCCCACTCACAGGCTCCCTGACTCAGTTTCCCCACCGGTTCCAGTTCAGCCACGAGGCTGCCTGGCTGGGCAGGCGGGTGGGACGTTGAACACAGAGGCCAGCGACGCCCCGCCTGTCTGTTTACCTTGGGCTGAGCAGCCGGTGGGCCGTCCTGCCGCCACCGCTGGATAAATAGCCCCGTGGCCTCGTGGGCGGCAGAGCGCATAGCGGACGCAGAGCCCAGCCATGGCCCGTGCCGCCGCCACCGCCGCCTGCGTTCTTTTGCTCGCGCTGGGAGCCCTTGGCCAGGGCCAGATCCCCCTCGGTAAGCCGCGCTCGCTTAGCACCCTGACGCCTGCTCCTGGGGGTTGGGGTGCCAGACCCACAGGAGACCGGGTGGGGGTGCGTCTCCAGGGGGGTGCTAGGAATGTTTGCAGGGGCGCTCGGGCAGGGGGGGCAGAGGCAGAGAAAGCAGGCAGTGGGGCAGGAGGGAAGGGGGAGGGGTGGCGAGCGGGATGCCTTGCCTGCGTTCTGGGGGGACCTGAGGAGCCGGGTGGAAAGTCCGTGCGGTGGTCGGGAGGGGTGATGGGGAGGGTACCAGGTGTCCCCGCACCCCGACGCCCCACCAGCGTCCCCTGTCGTCGCAGGTGCAGACCTGGCCCCACAGATGCTACGTGAGCTGCAGGAGACCAACGCGGCGTTGCAGGACGTTAGGGAACTGCTGCGGCAGCAGGTGTGGATGAGGGTTTCGGGGGTCAGGGTCCAGGCCCGGGACTATAAGAAAGGAGTGAGAGAAGGGAAGAACGAGGAGGGAAATAGAAAGGGGGATACGGGGTGGGGGAAGGTAAGATTTGTGCGCATGGAGGAAAGGCGGTTGGGGAGACTAGGGATGGGGGACAGTCTTTGGAAAGGAAAGAGCAGGGAGTGGAGCAAGGCAATCTATGGAGAGGGGGTCCGGGGAAGGGAATGGGGATCCCAGGAGGAGTCTTAACATCTCTCCACACCGCAGGTCAAGGAGATCACGTTCCTGAAGAACACGGTCATGGAGTGCGACGCGTGTGGTGAGCGCTGCGGGGTGGGTGGGGGGAGGGCCGGTGGAGACAGACAGACGGGAGGGAGGGGAGACGGAAATGGTGAGTTGGGAAGAGACGGTGAGAGAGAGACAGCGGCCCTCGCCAGTAGGTGGGGACGTACTGTGTGAAGGAGAAGCAGAAGATGAGGTGGCTCGAGGATGTGGCGAGGGGGACTGCCCAGCAGGACGAGCGGAGCCCTCGGCTCCCCTGTTCCCTCCCTGGGGGCTCCTCTGTCCCCCCCGGGGTCTCCCTGTCTCCCCGGAATCTCCCTGTCCTCCCCCCAGGTCTCTTTGTTCTCCCGGGGTCTCGCTGTCCGGGCGCGAGAACAGAGTTCTGACTACCCTCCCGGACCTGCGAGAGCCTGGCTACTCTGTCCACCCCCCCATCCCGGGCAGACGTGGTCCTGCCCGTCGTGCCCCGCCCCGTGTGGTCCTAACTGACCGCCCCTCTCCCGGAGTGTGGTGGTTACCGCCGGGTCCTCCCCCTACGTCTCCACCCCGGCAGGCATGCAGCCCGTGCGCACCCCTGGTGTGAGCGTGCGCCCCCTGCCCCACTGCGCGGCCGGCTTCTGCTTCCCCGGCGTGGTCTGCACCGAAACCGCGAGCGGCGCGCGCTGCGGCCCCTGCCCCGCGGGCTTCACCGGCAACGGCTCACATTGCACCGACGTCAACGAGGTACGCCCGCCCCGATCCCACCTCCCGGACGTCCCCTCCACCACGGGGGGTCGCCCACCCCCACGGCCGCCTCCACTGCCGAGGATCAGCGCTCTGACGACCCTCCCACCGTTGAGGCAGAACCCCAACGAACCCCTTCAACATCTGGGGGTGACCATCCTGAAGATACAGCCCCTGAAGTGATACCACCCCCAAGACCTCCCTCACCACCCAGGGGCGCTCTCTCCAACGACCGTCCCACCTCCGGGGGTCCTCCACCCCGACCACCCCTCAACCGCCGGGTTCGGCCTCCCCGACGACCTCTCCCTCCAGCCGCTGGGGACGCCCGCCACCAGAGTCCTAACCCCTGAGGACCTAGGCCACCATGTCCAAGAACAACCACTGCCAGGAGCACCCCCCAGCCCCAAGGAACCCAAGGCGGTTCTGATCCCCGGGAAAGCCTCCTCCGCCCCCATGTCGCCCCTGCCCATCCCCTGTACCCCTGCAAATCCAGACTAGATGACTTTCGAGTTCGAGCCTGGAAGTGCCGAGGCGCCACGCTCTGACCTTCCGCGCCCCCTTCGCCCCTAGTGTAACGCCCACCCCTGCTTCCCCCGCGTCCGCTGCATCAACACCAGCCCCGGCTTCCGCTGCGAGGCCTGTCCGCCTGGGTTCAGTGGCTCCACGCACGAGGGCGTGGGGCTGGCCTTCGCCAAAGCCAACAAGCAGGTGAGGGACACCTGGGGCGCCGGCCCAACTGTGCAGGAGGAAGGGGCCTGTTTTGCCCAATGAACGCATCCACTGACTTCAGTGACACCGGGCAGGAGGGGCCTGGGGCTCGGGCCCTGAGGGGCGGGGTGGAACGCGGAGGGGCCTGGGGTGGGGGCGGGGCTCTGAGTAGGCGGTGATCTCTGCGTCTGGTCCCCAAGGTGTGTACGGATATTAACGAGTGTGAGACTGGACAGCATAACTGCGTTCCCAACTCCGTGTGCGTCAACACGCGGGTGAGTCCGGTGGAGCTGGAGGAAGTGAGACCGGGACCGGGTGGGAGGGCTTGAGGCACGCGCTGACCGCCTGCGTTCCCGCGCAGGGCTCTTTCCAATGCGGCCCATGCCAGCCCGGCTTCGTGGGGGACCAGGCGTCCGGCTGCCGGAGGGGCACGCAGCGCTTCTGTCCCGACGGCACTCCCAGTCTGTGCCACGAGAAGGCCGACTGCGTCCTGGAGCGTGACGGCTCGAAGACGTGCGTGGTGAGTGCCGGCGGGAGGCGGGTACAGGAAGGCCTGGAGTGGGAGGGGCTGGAATGGGATCCTAGAGATCTGGAGGTAGCGAGCGTGTAACCCACACACTCTCGTCCCGTAGTGCGCCGTAGGCTGGGCGGGGAACGGACTCCTCTGTGCCCGCGACACGGACCTCGATGGCTTCCCAGATGAGAAGCTTCGCTGCTCGGAGCGTCAGTGCCGCAAGGTGAGCGGGGTGGGGACTCCGAGGTGGGCGTGGCCAGGCAATGGGACCGGCGGGCCTCTGGTGGCCACGTTTCTCATAGTCTTCCCACACTCCCAGGACAACTGTGTCACGGTGCCCAATTCAGGGCAGGAGGACGTGGACCGGGACGGCATTGGTGACGCCTGCGATCCGGATGCTGATGGGGACGGCATCCTTAATGAGCAGGTGGGAGCCCAAAGGGGACCGTGGCGAGGAGTGGGCTCGGTGAGGAGTGACTTTTGCCACATCAGTTGACTCCGCTCTCCGCTGACCATCTGCAGGACAACTGCCCACTGGTGCGAAATCCAGACCAGCGCAACACCGACGGCGACAAGTGGGGTGACGCGTGTGACAACTGTCGATCCCAGAAAAATGATGACCAGAAGGACACAGATCAGGATGGCCGAGGCGATGCGTGCGACGACGACATTGATGGCGACCGTGAGCGCTCGGGGAGGGGGTGCAGGAGTAGAGCCTGGGGAGAAGAGGGGAGCTCTCTTGGGGCGGGGGCGGGGTCCCTGGATCAAACCAGTCCTTGAGGTGGAGAACAGCTGGCTGGAGAGGTGGTCAGATCTTGGGAGAAGGGCTTTCGGAAGGGGAGGTGGTAAATGTACAGACGCTGCTGGGAGGTGTCTAGGGGTGATCCTAGGGTTTGGGGTGAGAGTCAGAGGTTTTACAAATGCAGAAATAGAGTCTTGAGGAGTACCTTCTTGACAGAGTGGGAACCCAGCTGAACTGTGCCTGTGAGTGAGGACAAACGCCCCACCCTGCACCCCTCACCTCCACTCATTCATTCATTCATTCTGCTGTGGAGTGGGAACTGACTCAGCTGACCCTCCATTGGGTTTCAGAGGCTGTAAATGGAAAGAAAGGTTACCTTTCTCTTGGAGAGCAGCTAGTGCATTCTAACGGCCTTTGCCTTAGCAGTCCAACTCCCTACCTCCAGTCAGCCTAAAGCCCTGGGAAAAGGGGGTTCTGGTGGCGTAGTCTCCAGAAAATTGTTTTTAACCCTAAATCCCCATGAGATTGGGACAAGGAAATATCCTGGGGGTAATTTTTCATCTATAGGAAGCTGGGGATAAGGGGCTCTGTTATCAACTGATTTGCTGCTTGCTCCTGCCCTGCTGAGGTCAGGTTGGCCCACCTTGATCTCCAGGACCTGACATCGCCCCTTACACTCCCCTTCCCCCAGGTATCAGAAACACAGTGGACAATTGCCCCAGAGTGCCCAATACAGACCAGAGGGATGCTGATGGTGATGGCATAGGGGATGCCTGTGACAACTGTCCCCAGAAGAGTAACCCTGACCAGGTGGGGGTGCTACATCCATGGAGTTAGAGGCTGGGTGACCCCAGGTTAGACCATTCCACTTTCCCCATATGAGCAGCCCTTGGAGGGCTCTAAGATGAAATGGATGGGGGGGGGGGATTGTATACCAATGAAGGAATTTTTCTTTTACTTTTCAAAGAGAAGAGCGAACTGGAGGGGAGGGGGTGGGCAGGGAGAAAAGTGCAACAATGAATGAATGGAAATCCAAAATCTCTGTAAATGTTCATTAAAATGAAGAAGAAGAAGAAAATGAAATGGATAGGCTTCTGAGATCCTCTGTCCTCCTCCCCAGAGAGATGTGGACCACGACTTTGTGGGAGATGCTTGTGACAGCGACCAAGACAAGTAAGAAGACCTCTTGGTGGGGAGGTGGGAGGTCAGGGGAGGGTCCGTGGTGCCTTTTTGGCCTCTGGCTCAGCTGAGTAGAGGTCTCATTACTCCTCTGTGTCCCCTAACTCTAGGGATGGAGACGGCCACCAGGACTCCAGGGATAACTGCCCCACAGTGCCCAATAGCGCCCAGCTGGACACAGACCACGATGGTCAGGGTGACGCCTGTGATGACGACGATGACAATGACGGAGTCATCGACAGTCGGGACAACTGCCGCGTGGTGCCCAACCCGGGCCAGGAGGACTCAAACAGTAGGGCAGGGGACAGTGGGGACAGGGCCTGAGTGGGCAGGGACTGCAGCTGTCCTGGGCGTGGGGGGAGCCTGAGCTGAACGAGCATGGTTTTCTAAGCTGTACGGTCATGGGTCAGTCCTTTGCTGTGTGCAGAGCCTGAGCACGAGTGGGTGGGGCTGTGCGTGGGAGTGAGGGGGGCAGTGGGCCCACAGAGGGGCATGTCCACGTCCTCCCAGGGGATGGCGTTGGGGACGCGTGCCAGGATGACTTCGATGCCGACAAGGTAGTGGACAAGATCGACGTGTGCCCGGAGAACGCAGAGGTCACCCTCACGGACTTCCGGGCTTTCCAGACAGTGGTTCTGGACCCTGAGGGCGATGCGCAGATTGACCCCAACTGGGTGGTGCTCAACCAGGTAAGGGCGGGGCTGAGGGGCTGGAGGGAAGGGCGAGGGGCGCCGCCCCCAGGGCCTGACTTTTGTCTCTAACCCACCAGGGCATGGAGATTGTGCAGACCATGAACAGCGACCCCGGCCTGGCTGTGGGTGAGACGCTGACCTCTAGCTTTGCGGGCGGGACCGGTGCTAAATGAGGGGGCGTGTCCGAGCCTAGAGGGTGGGGCGGTGGGCAGAGCCCTGGCGCGGGAGGGGCGTGATTATGCCCAGGAGGCGTGTCCACATCTGGATTGGAGAGAGTCGAGGTGCTGTCTAGGGAAGAAGACATGAGTCTCGGTTAAGTGGCCCTCGGCTATCCGAACCCTGGAAGGGCGGTGCCATGAGCAGTTCTGAGCCTCTGTAGGGTTTATTAGGGTCTCTGAAGGGACAAGTTGGCCTCTGAGAGTCCTAGCTCCTCCTCTCTACCCAGGTTACACAGCCTTCAATGGAGTGGATTTTGAGGGGACGTTCCACGTAAACACAGTCACAGATGACGACTATGCGGGCTTCATCTTCGGGTACCAGGACAGCTCCAGCTTCTACGTGGTCATGTGGAAGCAGATGGAACAGACATACTGGCAGGCAAACCCCTTCCGAGCTGTGGCAGAGCCGGGCATCCAGCTCAAGGTGGGGGCGCACTAGCGCCTGTCTCCTTGGGGCCCCCCCTAGGCACCTGAGACATACCTCTAGTCCTCTGCAGCCACTGTCCCTATAGTCTCTGCCAGCACCTTGACTCAGCTCCCCAGGGACCTCCCCTCCAGAACACTCCCACCTCCCACCCTACCCCACCCCCCAGATCTCAGAAACCTGTAGGGTCAGACTGCTAGACCCTCAGATCCTTCTGTAGACCTTTCCACTGACACTAAGCCTCCCCAGTCCTCCCATAACCCTCAAATATGATCTCTGGTCCTCTGAAACTTTTCGGGTCCTGAGCCCTCTTACAGAGCCTCCAAACCTTCCAGATATCTCCTATATGTCCTCCATAACCCATTTATCCCCGAAATCCTCCAGCAAACCTCCCCAAGTCTTCTAGAGTCCAGTTCGGGATACCCAAGACTTTCTGAGGTTACTGAATCTTCCTACAGACCCCAAATCTAGACCATGAACTTTGCAGGACAGAAATCCTTTCATAAGTGCCCAAGCCACCTTATCCTATGACCCACTCAAACCCTGTTTACACCCAAGGAGGCTCCTGGGAGTCCTTTATCTAACCGCCCTCCCTAACCCTTGACCTTCCACCCTTCCATGGCCAGCAGTTTTCTGCCTATCCCGCCAAGTAGTGTCTGGGGTTTGGTGGTGGTGGTGGGTCCTCTGGCCTGCTTGGTTTCTGAGCCACTCCTCCCTGTCCCTGGCGGGGCTGACAGGCCGTGAAATCCTCCACGGGACCCGGGGAGCAGCTGAGGAACGCGTTATGGCACACGGGGGACACAGCATCTCAGGTGCGGCTGCTGTGGAAGGACCCTCGAAATGTGGGCTGGAAGGACAAGACGTCCTACCGTTGGTTCCTGCAGCACCGGCCGCAAGTGGGCTACATCAGGTGGGGACCCCCTCCCCAAAAATGGGACGGGTCATGCCCTGCTGTTTTCTGCCTCCCTGCCGGGGTCCTCGGTCTCTTCTGTAAATGAGAACGAGCCTTCCTTTGCGCTGCCCACCAGTGCAGATGGGCAGCATCTTCCCTTTTACTTTTCCAGTGAGGAAACGTGCACTCAGGTGTGTGTGTAGGCTCCACCCACCTGACACTAACAAGCTCTTTGCCTAGAGGGAGGGGTCCTTTACCGGAGATGGGTGGGCTCGTGGGCTCGCGGTTGGCCAGACTGCGTCTCATTGAACCCACCCCGCTGCACAGAGTGCGATTCTATGAAGGCCCGGAGTTGGTGGCGGACAGCAATGTGGTATTAGACACCACCATGAGGGGCGGCCGCCTGGGGGTCTTCTGCTTCTCCCAGGAGAACATCATCTGGGCCAACCTGCGCTACCGATGTAATGGTGAGCTGGAAGTGGGGAGCCTGTCAGGGTGGGGCCCAGCGGACAATGCCCTACCATGCCCCACCTCCTCTCCCTGACCCTGTAATCACGCCTCTCCTCCACGACCTCACCCCCTCTCTTGCTCCTATAACCATTACCCCCCCATTCCCTCTCACAGACACCATCCCAGAGGACTACGAGGCCCAGCGGCTGCGGCGCGCCTAGGGGTCAGGCAGGATTCTCCATGGGACAACCACCACCCCTGCCAAGGCTGGGGTTAGTCCCTTGGTCCAGGAGGAAGGGGAGAGAGGCTGAGAGAGGAAGAAATAAAGCGTGTGTGTGTGTGTGTGTGAGAACGCTGCTGTGGTCTGTCTGCTGGAGGGCTGGGCCAGCGGTCCCATGCATCCCTGCAATCCACCCTGTGGATTATGACTTTGATTTAGGGAGGTCCCTAGGCCTGTGCCATGGCCCTCATGGGGTGTGTGATGGCCACACCAGGCCCTTCTGGATCATCTGCCCCAGTAGGAGGGAGAAGTGGGTGAAGTTTTAAGGGTCCACCTCTGGCTAGGAGCTGGGCCTGAGAATTGGTGATGGGCCCGGGAGGGGCTCTTGCATGTGGCTCTGTTCACACACGTCCATGGCTGGTCACTGGCCTCTGCAGTGTCTAGGGGGAGGGAGAGGGGAAGGGTTTAAAAAAAAGGAGGAGGCAGAGACGAAAACAATGGAGTTTTATTACATTTCATTACAAAGATGCAAAGGTACAAAGACAGAAGCATCCGCGCCAAGGGAGGAGGACGGCCGGCCAGCCCCGCCGCCAGAGTACATGCTGGGGTTGGGGGACAGGCCGCAGGTTTGCATATATCAGTGGGGCGTCCAGCCCCTGGGAGTCCTACAACGGGCCATGCTGGGAGTCACCTCAGCTTGACTTCCAGGCTGATAGGCTTGGCATCACTGCCCCAACTCCCAGACCCCCCTGGCCATCCAGACTCCAACCCCTGCTCCCCACTTGGTCTGAGCCACTGACAGGGCGCCGAGGGTATGGCCTGGCACAGGCTGGCCCTACCCCCTCCAAGCCCTTAGGAATGAAGTGGGGTCAGGTACCACAGTGCAGGCCTGGGTGTGCATGTCACCCACTTCCCTGCTCCTGGACTGTGCCAAAGGAAACAGAGACCACAGCTAGTGCTGGGACGAGGCCTGTGTCTGCCTGGGGGTGGGAGGGGAGCCTCCTTATCACTGACCTTTGCCCAGACAGGGACTCCAGGAGCTGGCAAGAAGATGCTCAGGAGACGGCCCCCTACAAACACAAGAGACCCCCCCAGCAGTGGGGTCTCAGGGAGAACTGGGGGTGTAAATCACTGTGCCACCCAAGGGAACAATGGTCTTTGACCTCAGCGCAGACCTAGAGCTCTAAGCCAGGGTTGCCTGTGTCTAATTCTGTACTGAGGACTGCCACATTCCATCCTGGCTCTTGTACCCCAGGTCTCCTTACATCCAGGACCCTGTAGAGGGTTCTTACCTCCCAACCCCTATGAGGGTCCCCCACTTATGGCCCTGGCAGAAGGTCATGTATCTTCTGTCTGTTGGGTGACGGAGGCTGCTGTTCTGATGGGGAGAACATGGATAGATCCCCTCAATACTGCAGGACATTACCCACTCTAGTCAGCCCATGGTACCATGGGGTACCAAGGCAACCTTCTCTGGGAACACAGGGACTCAGATTCTTGGATAGGGCGGGTGGGTGCATAGATTAACGTTTGGTCATGAGTGACATGGAGGACCAGGGATGGGGGATTCTCCCATGTCCTTGAAGCCTCTGAGTCCCCTGACAGGCATGCTGAAAGGCGCACTGGGCCCAAGAAATTGAACAAGGGGCAGCCTTGCACCAGCATCTGCCCCCAAGACTCCTGCCCTGCTTCAGCCAGTGCCAGACAACACAAAGGTCCATCCGCACAACAGGACAGATGGACAGACAGGCATGGACCTCTTAGCCTCTGTACGTGGGTCTCACATTATTAAGTAGCCATCCAGCCTCAAGATGATCCACCTGAAGGCATGCTCCCCTCAAAAACCTCAATCTACAAACACAGACATCAGACACACCTCTTCCCCAGCTCAGGGCTGCACGAAGGGATAAAGTACAGTGAGAGGCCCCTCCACCCTCTTGGGGTCCCTGGAGGTAGAGAGGGGTCCTTGTGGGGTAAAGGCCCCACAAATGGGCCTCCCCTTACACCCTGTGGCCTTGGTTCTAGGCAGGTCTGGGAGACCCCTGAACCTCCACAGAAGTGCCCACCTGTGCCAGTCAAGGGCCAGTTTCTGGGAGCAGCCAGCTGTAGGACTTTGTGAATTCTGCACAAATGCTGACAAACTGGCCACCCTCTGAGGGGTTTCCAGTGTCCTGAGGGGCGGCACTGGCCCTGCCCTTCTGGGAAAGGAGTGTACAAAGAGGGCTGTGCCACGTGTGCTGGCTTGTCCTCATTTGTAAGAGTGCCAGTGGGGAGTCAAGGCATCACCCTGCGGTCACCTGTTATCTGTGACACGGGAGTGGCATCTCACTGAGGGCCTGGGCCCATGCTGGCAGCCCCCCAGGGCAGGAGTAGGAGAGGAGCACAAATCCTTCTGCTAGTATCATGGGGGCGGGAGCCCTAGTCCCCGTTGGCCAGCATGCCACACAGGGAAGCAAGTCTGTCACCCCTACAGACCCAAGACTGGTGGGGAAGCTGAGGCAGGCCATGGGGATGGCGCGTGCGTGCACATGCTCTCTCTCAGCAGGCTGCCGTCCAGGGGGACAAGCAGGAGGGATGTGCATCCAGGCCTGCCCTGAGAGAAGACAAAGGCGACGGAACTATATACAAGATTCTAGGGACCCCTGCCACCCCACCCCCCACCCCACAGCATGTCAGGAACCAAGCATTTTCACACCCATTCAAAGGGCTGGTTCCTGTCTGCAGGTTCATCTTAGAAGGTCTTGGCAATTTAAGAGTATTTAATAGTGATACTAAAAAAAAAAAAATAATAATCTCCCATTATGCACCCTGGACTTTGCAGGCCTAAGAGGGCACAATCCCTTTGGCACCAGAAACCCCAGGGCATCACCTACCAGTTGGTCTCAAATTTCCTGTGCCCTGTCTGGGAAGTTTCACTTGACCTTGGTCTCCTCCACAGAAAAGCAATACCAAGATGGAGCTGAGCCATCAGTTAACACGACTCAGGGCACACAGCAGGATGCAGGTCCCCGAGATCAGCGCTCCCTACACTGGGCACCTCGGGTAGCTGTGGCTGGCCAGCTGAGGGTAGGAACCAGCGTGGAGCCAGGCGGGTACAGAACCCTTAACCTGTATTAAGGCCGTTGTTTAAAAGTTCTGCATACAAGTCTAATCATCATCAAACTCTATTTACAGGTTACATGTAGTTTCTGTTTGTTTTTTTAAAAAAGGTCCCCCATCTCTCATCCCTGGCCCCTGCCAGGACATGCCTGCCCCAAAGATGACAGCAAGGGGGCTGGGGGAGGCCAGCTCTCAGAGGGAGATGGTCATGGGAACTAACAGTGTCATAGGGAGGAGGGCAGGAGTGAAGGATGGCCAGGCCATCAAGGAGAACAGAAGTTGGATCAGTCCACTCCCCTGGACCCTGCACAGGCGGTGCCCAACACCACAGGGTCAGCTAAGCAGAAGGGACAGGCGCATCAGGCAGAGGTGGTGCGACGCAAGGGGTGGGACGGGCTCCAGTTCCGAAGCAGCTGCAGAAAACAAGGCTGCCCTGCAGTCCCGGGCGCGGTCTGCAGTGCAAAGGGTCGGAGATGGCCCAGGGCCTGGCCTTAGCTAGAGGTCCATCACCAGCCTCAGAAGGCATTTTTAGAAGCACCTTCTAGAACAGGCACCAGCTCAGCCCTAGGCTCTCAAGGAGTGGTAATCTTGTCGGCCACCTCCTCTGCCTGAGACAGGGAGTGCCACCAGGTCTTTGCGGACCCTTAACCAAAACCCGTCCTGTCCCCAGTCCCCAGAGGCGTGCTATATTGGCGGCTCCAGGTGGCTCAGACCCAACATTTTGGACAACCTGGCATGTACCCACTTCCAGTTACAGTGAAAATATACACAAGGGGGCTGGGGCCAAACATGCTAGCAGCCAAGGGTTAGCCAAAGTGCTTGTTTCTTGTCTACAATCGAAATAGAATAGAAATATGAACCAAAGAAAAAAAAACGCTACTGAGATCCCCTGGCTGCCCTGCCCCACTTCCTTAAAGAGCAAGAGGAAATTGTCACAAGACCAGCAATCGAGGACAGATAATGAGAAGACTGAAAGCTGCTGAAACCCCGGGGATCGCTCCCGCCTCCCTGAGCGGCTGCCTTGCGGTCCTCCATTCCTGGGTGGGAGTTTCATGCCGCAGCGGCGTTGACCGAGGGTGGGCCAAGCCTGCGGGGCTCAGGGAGGGTGCTCGGTCACTGCTGCCAGGGACACTCCATCCACCTTGCGCTTCCACTGGGCGGAGCCCGGCATCTTGCATGTGCTCAGAAATATAAAAGACAGCGGTCAAAATAGTGTTTATTTTGCTTTGGGTCCCGGGCCCCTCTCTGGCGCCGGCTCCCTGGGGTGGCGGCCGGGGTGGGGGGAATGGGGGGGTGGAGGAAGGCAGTGAGAGCTGGACAACAGTCGGAAGATGCACCTCGAAAAGCGCCCCCGGCCTGGTGGCCCGGCACATGCTCTTGGTATCTTACAGGGGCCTGCTCGCACCCCAGGCAGAAGGGGGCAAGAACACGCAGGGGAGGGCAACAGGCAGGGGGCTCAGCCTCCAACCCCTACACTGTCCCAAGCAGATGGCCCAGGCGAGCAGGCAGGGTCAACCAGAAGGTGGCCGTGAGCAGGGGGCTCAGATCTCTAACCCCCACCCAGCCGGGCCCTCGGCCTCACGCTGGGACAAGCGGGCGGGGTGGGGGGGGGGACAACCGGGAGGCGAAGGGCGGGCAGGTGGGGGCGCTTTGCAGCATCGCAAGCTTAGAATCACAAGCTCGGCCGGTGCATGGCGGCGCTGTGGGGACCACTGACCGCGGTGGCGGTGGTGGCAGCGGCTGCTCAGAGGCGGTCCATCCGGAAGGTGTCTTCAGTAGCTGGGTCAGCCAGGACCATGTCAGGGTCATTGAGCATGTGCAGCCCGTCCAGAGTCAGGGGGTCGATCTTGAGCTCATCTAGGGGGAACTGAGCGTCGGCGTCGAAGCTGACGTCACCAACCCCGGCCAGTGAGCTGGTCAGTTCTTTAGAGAGGCTGGGAGGGGACTCTCCGGTTACTGGGGAGAGGACGGCAAAAGGCACAGTTGAGTCCTGGATTCCTGGGGGCCAGCACCCCGCCTCTGCATCCCCACCGCTGTCAGCTTTCATATCGCTGACCCTGCCTTCTGGCACACTGCACGCTCCTTGTTATCAGACCTGGGTAAGCGTGCTGTAGGCATGGAGCGGGTGGAGGCACACCCCACAGGGTATAGGATGGTCCCCACCTAAAGGACAATCCAGCCCAGACTTCAGCAGTGCCAAAGGGAAGAAATTGTATGTTAATAATTTGGAAAACCCAAGTTTGCTCCTAATTAGTTAAATGGCATAAATGAAAATGATCCTACAACAACAATAACAGGAATAAAATCAGCTGTCACTGAGTTGACTGGAACTCATGGTTGCCCCACGTGGGTCAAAGTCGAATTGCACTCTACAGGGTTTTTAATGGCTGGTCACCAGGCCTCTCTTAATACAAAGCACTTCTGGGTGGACACAACCTTCCAATCTTTCCGCTCACAGTTGTGCACTTAGCTGTGCGTACCACCCTTGGTGCTCCTTGGAGGCCAAAATATCAAAGCCCTGTCTCACACAGTTTGGGCATGTTGCTAGGACAGGCTATTCCTTGGAGAGGGACATCATGCTTGGAAAGCTGGACGGTCCGTGAAAGACAGGAACACCCTCAACCAGACTGACACAGTGACTGCCTCAGTGGGCTCGAGTATGCCAGAGATGGTAACTGCACAGGCCAGGCCAGGCTTCAGACCTGGCTGAACATCAGATCGCTACGGGTCACCATGGCTCAGACTCAATCCAACAGCACCTACCAACCAACACCACCCCAGGGTTCCAGGAGCTCCCCTAGTTCCTGTGATGTCCCTATCAACCTAGCTAGTAAATGTAATATATGTCACATCCTAGCATGTCAGGTCAGATGATTATGAGACAGGTTTTTTTTGGTGTCAATGGAATTCCAGGGTCTAGGGGTTCAAACCTGGACCAATACTGAGCCCAGAGAACACTCAGCAATGCCTGGGGGCATCTGTGGTTGTTAAAAACTGGGGAATTCCTGGCATCAAGTGCATAGAAACCAAGGAAGCTGGTCAACACCCTACAGATGGCCCCACCTGCGAGAACGACTTGGCCCCAAACATGCGTGTTGATCTCGTGGGAGCCCTTCTCCACCCAGCCGGCCTGTGTGAACTGGCATGTGTGTCTGAGGACAACAGTGTGAGTATGCGAGAGGTGCTATGAGGAGGGGACAAGGACATCCTTGTGGAACATAAAGCATTGCATGAGCTGGCGGAAGCCCATGTTCTCAGTAGATATTTTGAACCACAAAGCCAGAGGTGCTTTACTAGAAATGAGGCTTTAGGCCTCAGTGTTCCCATCTGAGAAGTGGGCATGAAAACTATTGCCCTTCTGGTCTGTGGGGACACCCCCAGGGGCTTGATTCCAGTGTTGTCCCTGGCCACACGGGGCTGTAGCAGGAGACCCTGCAGGAATCAAGGAGGGTAGGTGGCTGTGTGTGTCTCACTTTCAACTCGAGCAGCCCCGATTTCTCAGGAAATAAATTTTTTCCCTCAACAAAGCCGAGAACACCCAGGGAATGTGGGGAGGGGGCTGTGGGAGGGTCTGAACTCTGCACTGCTCACGGCAGGTGACAGCTCTGACATGTCAGCCCATGCTACGGTTATGCATGTTCTGGGTTCTGTCTGTGCTTACTTGACCTGCAGGGCTCTGAGCCCCTGGCCTGGGGGACACCTGGCCTAGAGCACCCCCTGGTCGTCTGTCCCTGGGGTGGGTGTGTCAGGCCTCCCCAGACCCTCTCACCTGTGAGGATAATGTTGGGGATGCCGCCATGGCTCGGGTACCCCAGGGGTGCGGCGTCCTGCAGGCTGCCGTGGCTGCCCGTGAGCCCCATCATGGCAGCCTGCGAGTAGCTGAGCGTAGAGCCGGGGCTGTACAGGCTGCTTGAGCTGATGGCACCTTCCACCATGTTGAACTGCTCCAACTAAAGGTAAAGGAAGGCCGTGAGCTCGGGGACCGCGGACAGCTGAGTATACCCACACTGTGTCCCCCACTCAGATGGACGAGGAGCAAGCCACACATCAGTCCTGGGACCTCACCTACTGCCCCTCCCCAACTTCCATGAGCATGCCCTGCAGTTCCAGCCCCACGTAGTCTCCTCTCCTCCCCTTCTCCCAGCCCCCTCCCTTCCCCTGGCATCAGGCACTGGGTTTTACGACCTGTCTGGGTCCCATCCCACCATTCAGGGCTCTCCCCACTTCCCACCCCAGGTTCCTTGGCACCATGTGCCCGCCTTTATCTCTGGCTGAGGCTCACCTGGTGGGACAGCGCATTGGCCTGCCTGGCTGCCATCTGCTGTTCATAATATGAGTCCCCAAAGACACTGCCCAGTGTGGAGGAGTGCTGTGGACAGACAGACACTGCTGGGGGGGTGGAGTGTCTCTGGCAAGGGAGGGTCCCAGGGACCCCAGAGTTCACTTAGGAGTGGAGGAGACGGTGATACTTATTTACAAGGACCCATGGCTCAAGACAGTGGGAAGAGGGCACATTGTATGCTCTCAGGTGACCACATTTCCAATGGCTTGCTGTTTGTGTGTGTGTCTCTCTGAACTGTTTCTTCATCCTCAAACTTGGGGATAGAGTGACACAGGAGGAGAGCAGCAGTGACTAAGGTTGGGGCCAGAAAGAAAGAAAGAAAGGGTGTTTGGTGGCCCCCTCACTGGCCTGAGAAGACACTAGACAGGCAGGTGTACAAAGCCGACAATGTGAGCACAGATAACCCACAGGGGACAGGAGACCCTCTTGTGTTCAAGACCCTGGATCCCCCACAGCTACGTTTCTGCCATGGGAAGCCATCTGCCACCCCCACAGGAGCCACAGAGAACATGGGTCTATCATGTGTCCAGATGTCTCCACAGAGTCAAAGCCCAGACTCTCAGCCTTTGAGCTTTGTTCTTGGAAGATCCACACAGGTGTTGCTACAGAAAGCCTTGCACGTTCTGACAGATGCTCTAGAAAGACCTGTGTTCACCTGCTGATGTTTGAGAATTATCTTAATGTGACAATGGCCAGAGCCAGAATCTGGGGCCTTGGTTCACCAGAGAGAAGACACACTGAACTTGGAACTCAGCTAGCAGCTCTGGGTCGTCAGCAGAGTGACAGCAAAGGAATGCCCACCCCAGCGAGGGGGCCTGGGTGTTCCTGGGGTGTACGATTCCCTACGCCTCTCAAACGCAAAACACAGAGAGAGGAAAAACTGCAACATGGCAAAAATTCTGTTAACGGTTCACTGTGTTCCCCAAAAATACGTGTTAAAGTCAGAGAAACACAAGGTCGTAGGAGAGGCGTCCTGATCTCTGTGACTTCTGTCCTTTAGCATCCGTCTGAAAGTTTTGAAATCGGGATCAGTAAGTTGTGGCTGGGTTTCTCGGAGAGAGAAGGTGGGAGTTGGTGTCTCAACCGTCTCAGCTGTCACAGGCCTCTTCTGAACTCAGGCTGCACTTCCTGGGGGAATGGACCACTGAGCACTGGTCCCCCGCTTTACGGCTCTGTGTGTAGTAGAAAAGAAAACTGCACACACAGCTGGACAGAGAGCAACATTCTTGCTGTCTGTGTGGGGCAGCCAAGCCACTGCAGGTTTGGGCCCAAGAATTAAATGACCATTCAGGCAGCCCAACCTGGTTCCTGTTGTGCCACAGGGAAGAGGGATATGACTGGGGAACCAGTAAATGCTTTCTGCTGCCCCTGGGGGTCCTGGTCTGGTTCAAGGATACCCTGATCCCTCAACAGTTTCTCCAATACCTCTGACTATGTCACAAGACCAACGTGTTGCAGGGCCAAAGATCCTGGAAATGGTGTGCGGAGACCAAGAGTGTGTAGACTGACAGACACTGGACTACACCCTACATCAGTGTTTGATGGGATGGGGTGCTTTCCCCCATCCACAGAACCAGGAGGCAGCACAGGGCTGGGTCTGGCAGCCCACTCCAGTCCACGATGGAGGGAACAGGTGGGGGTCTCTGAGCACCCGGGGAGGGTCCTATCCCCGAAGTGCTTCCTCTATCAAGCAGAGCAACAAGACCACTCAGGGATCTGCTGAGGGTCTGGGCACTGCAATGGTTTCTGGGAGCTTCTCACTCCTGGGGTGGGCTGGGGGGGGGATCCAAAAGCCTTTCCCTCCATTAGATGAGTCTGCCAAGGCCACAATCCTGACTGGGGGGTGGGGTGCAAGCTAAAAGCTTCCATAGGGCAGTGAGGTAGGGAACTCTGGGGAGACGGGCTGGCTCAGAGATCTGGATCAGGTCCACGCTCACCAGGGCAGCCACATGGGGCAAGAGACCCTGGAGCTGGCAAGACGTGGGGCAAAGTCCTGCCTCCCAGAGCCTGGGACAGCTCTGTTTCTCTGAAATGATGCAAGGATGCCCGAGACCCCAAAGCCCTGTGAAAACAGCCCAGACTTAGCCTTTTCAGCTCTACCAGGTTCAGTCAGGATGGAGAAGTCAGAGGGGGTGGGAGTGCGGCTATGCTTAGGAGTCTCACAATGGGGTGTCTTCTGGGAATTCATTATACATAGCCTCAAGGGGTGTCCCTGGACCTCTGAGCAAGGCACTGAGGCGCGGTTAACACGGGTTCCAACAAAGGCCTTTGACTGTCACTATGTGAGCACAAAGCCTTTGCCCTGCCAATGTCCCACAGGGGGCTCAGAGGCACAAGCAGCTCTGGGGATGGCTGCTTGGCAGGGACAGTGCCTGGCCCTCCACTCTCCAAGGGGTACCTGGCCTGGGCCCCTCCTGGGTGCTTTGTTCCCATCCCCCCATCTCCTTGTTCCCACCTTCCACCCAGTACCCAATCGTATCCCTCCAGTTCTGCCTGCCCCCAACTCAAGATGCGGATGAGACAGGCGCAGACAGCAGACACGGGGTGGGGGGTGTGTGGAGGGGGGTATGTGTGGAGCAGACAGGGTGAGGAGGTGTGATGATGAGGGTGGCAGCGTCCTCACCTGTGGAGAACTCCCAGGGGAGAAGCCTTGGTTGGAGACGGGAGAGGTGGGAGACTGGTTGGCTGGGGAGCCGGCGCTTGTGCGGTACTGCTGCAGGGACGGTGCCTGTGGGAGAGGGGTGTCAGCACGGACCCACCTGGCCACAGCCACCAAAGTGTCCTCACTAGGCTCCCACGGCCTCTCTAGGGTTTCAAGAGGTGGCCTATGTGGAGGCTGGTGCGGGTGTGTATCTCTCCTGGGGTTCTGGGCAGCAGTCACCCCACCATGTAAGCCCACCAAGTTTCAGGATTCCCTTTTGGCATATGCTGTTTCCTTGAGGGTGCAGTGTGGGAACTCTGAAGGTCAGTCTATGCCCTGAGTGGGGCCCTGCTTCCCGGCTTTGGCCACATGGAGCTTCGTCCCCTACCCCTGGGGAACTGGGATGAATGTGTGGGCAGTCCAAAAGGGGATAGCAATGAACAAAACAAGTCCTGATGACGCTGAACCCTCGAGACTGTTGTCAGTCACACGTCTTAAATCCTCCTGTGTCCAGTCATGACCAGATATTTATTTCCCAGACCCTCTGGCTGCTCACCACCTCCACAGAAGCCAGACTCAAGAAGGGCTTGCAGGGCCCATATGGGATACCTGACAGCTCAATGGCGGACAGCCCGTTTGCTGTTAAGTCTGAGAGTAATAGTGCCTACCTGTGCCTCAGTTTCCTCATCTATACAGCAAAGCCACAGTTTTGGCTGAGGGAACTGAACTTCCTTCTACCTGGACCTCCTGTAACCCAACTCCCCACCTCCAAGCACCCCCGCCCCAGGCTCACCGAGGCAACATCAATCCCCAGGGGCGGCTGGCCAGGGCTCTCAGCAGGGGACGGGGGCAGCGAGGACGGCAAGGTGACCGGGAGTGGGGGCAGCTGTGGGCCACGTGGCAGGCTGGCACTGGGCATCAGGGGGCCACCTGGGGGTGTTGGGGGTGGCTGCTGCTGAGAGGTGGGCGGTGGGGGAGGTGGCGGCTGGGGCTGCGGTGGTGGCGGGGCACCCGCCTGCGTGAAGAAGGCGTAGGGCAGCTGCTGCTCCAGGGACAAGGCGTCCATGGTCATCGCCTGGGAAGGGACAGACATTCCTTATGGAGCTGCTGGTCACTGTGGGCCACCCACCCTCCTGCCCAGCAACTATGTAACAATGGGCAGGTGGAAAACCACGGGCCATGGAGGCTGAGGCCGGGCCAGCCCACACTCGGCATTCAGCAGGCCAGGGGAGCTCAAGTCCTCCCGCCCTCGCTGCAGCCACTGTCGGTGGTCCAGCCCCGCCATCCTGACGGCCAGTACACAACAAGGGTCCTGAGGGTTCCCGCCCCTACTCTGACTCTCATCCACTCTGGGTGCTGAACAAGGTGTGCTGACAAAGGCAGTCAGTGGGCGACCACTCGACCTCCTCATGTTTGAAAGGAGAAACACGGGCGGGGTGGGGAAATGGGGGTTCTAGAAAGGCAAAGAGATTAAGGATGGCACGACGTGAAACGTGCAGTGATGTCACTGAGCTGTAGACGTGGCGGATGCATTTACTGATGCTCTGTATCTTTACTACAATCAGAAAGGGAGATAAAAACCAACCCACAAAAAGCAGAGGAGAGAGCTCTGTGTGGGGTGATGTGTGGAATGTGGACATTGAGTGTGAAAGCTGCCGGCCCAGGGTGAGCAGCGACCTGATGCCCAACTGCAGCCAAAGTGGATGCTTTGATATGAATGACAGCAGTCTGGAACAAGGGACGCACTGCGGGGAGGACTGGGGGAGGGCGCAGAAAATATGCAACAATGAAAAAAATGAAAAGAAAACATTTCTTATGTTAAAAAAAAACCCTCCCCAAAACAAAACAAAGTAAATGCTTTGAGAAGCCAATGGGTGATTTGTGAACAAGAGGCCTCCAACCAGGCAGGCTGTCTTGAGGGGTGGGAGGAGGACCAGCATCACTGGGCGAGGGGCCTGGCCCAGGGGAGCCAGAGCACAGTCCTGGGGCCACCAGGCCTCCTGACCATCTGCCTGCACAAGACCTGGACCTGCTGTGCAGCGGCCAGACGGATGCATGGGGAATTCTACTTTGGGGGGATGGTGTCACGGTGCTGTGTTTAAAAATGACAATGGTCCTGTCGTGGTCGAGCAGACACTCGGCCAGGGTAACCCATGGGTGCCAGGGCACAACTTTGTTTCTCAGGGTTTGATGGCTTCTTGATCATCTAGTGTTTCTTCGAAGGTAGCTCTAGTGGCCTCGAACGCCTAACCTTTTGGTCACCCACTGAACCACCCAGTGGTCCCCAGAACCTTCAGCCTCTAAGATTTCCCTCCTTTCTCTCTTCCCACTCAGTTATGTAGTTTAAGGTGTGTGTAGCGTCCAAGGACATCAGCTGGTCAAATCATGATGGGATGCAGTCTCTTGGGGGTCAGTGGAAACCCCTAGTCCAGGGACACTCAGCAGGGGACGTTTGTGATTCCTATAGCTGAGGCACTAGGTGGACTGCTGGTCATCCCATGAGCAGCTCAACGGGTCAACTACAGCACCACCCAAGGGCTCCCCCTACTGTTAGGGACTGAAAATGCAGGAAGTAAACAAGGCAAGTTGCAAGTATGCAAAAAAGGGGCAAACACTCTGATTTTCTGAGTATGGTGATTTCAATTTGACCCTGAAAAAAAGCGGGGTCAATGACAACCCTGCAGGTCTGCCTGGCTTGGGGGCCCTGCCCTGGCCTGTATGGAGACGGTCAGCAGTGGAGTTTGCCATCACAGGAATTGCTATTCTGTGTCCCATGCATTTGACAACATCAATGGTAAGAAGAAAAAGCATCTAGGGACTTGGGGATTCTGTAACCCGCCCTCATGTCTCCCATCCAACTCTAGCCCCGTGGCCTCGCACCTGAGTGATGGGTGACAGTGGGGACAAGGTAGGTGGCACCTGCTGGGCCTGCTGCCGTCTGGTATCCGTGCTCAGGGACAGAGAACTGACACCCGGCTGGTGGTGCTGTGGTGAGGAGCCCGGTGTGGTCATTCCTGAAAGGAAGGGAGGGAGGAGAGGTGGGGACAACCTCTAACCATGGGGTTCCCACCTCCTCATGCTGATTAAGCACTCCCTGCCCCAACCAGTTCATCTTCTGTTCCACCCTGCTGGCTCTTCCGACTGCTGGCTTGAAGAGGGGGCAAGCCAACAGGCCAGGGTCATTCAGAGCTTCTCTGCCTGTGGGCTATGTGATTGGTTCAGGATGGCCATGTGACCAGGCTAATGCAATGAGAGAGTTGGGACTTATTAGGGGGGTGGTAGGAGCAGGTGGATTGGGGGTGGTAGGGGCATGTGAGTTGGGGGTGGTAGAGGTAGGTGGTTTGGGGAGGAGGCATCCCTGGCACCACAGAAAGAGCCTGCTGGAGAATAGGAGTCATGGGATAGGAAAGACAATAAGTAGTTCTGGATCCAGCCACTCCAGGCATCACCTGGTTTGGGGAGATAAGAAGGCCCTTCTTAAACCCGTGTGGTAAGCTGGGGGTTAGCCTTGCTCAACACTGGGACCTCTTAACCATTCTCATCCTTTCTCAGTGACCTTGTCCACCCATCAGCTCTTATCTGTGCTCATACCTATTCCCCCACCCCCCTTGTGTATCCTGTTGTTGGGGTGCCACCACCCTTGCCTATCAAGCTAGAAACCAGCTCTCTCCTCCTACCCTTGCTGCTCTAGTGCCTGGTACATTCACTCCTGCTGGGGCCTGCCCCTCCCTTCCCTAGTCCGCCCCACTCCTCACGCTCCAGGCAGCTAGGACCCCTGTATATGGCAGTGCAGGAACCTGCAGGTGGTCCCAGGGTGCTGGAGTCTGTGGGAACCTCAGGGACTTCCTCTGTCCCCATGTGGTCTCTTCGTCCAGGAGGTGGCAGTGATGACAATCATTATCCTGGGGTTATGTGAAGTCTTAGTGAGGCCATGAGCAAGTTCTGAAGAAGTGTGACCCACGACTAAGGCCTGTGAAGCTGCCCGAGTCATCTGGCGTTCTGGAGGGGAGATTCAACCCTGGTCCATAAGGGACATGGAGATTGTATGGAGGGGAGCTAAGGTTTGTTCCCACAACCTGGGGATTCTGCTAGAGAGACCCGAGCAGAGGGGGTGGCATTTTCTTATCTCTTCATGTCTGCTTTTCACCCTTCTCCATCTCCTTCCTTCAATCTCTCTCCTTCTCTGTTTATGCCTCTACTTGTCTCTTTCCCTCTCATTCTGTCTGATCTTCCCTTTCTCCTCCTCTCTCTGCCTTCAGTCTCCTCACATCAGCCCAGGGCAGCTGCTCCTGGGTCAGGCTGAGTCACAGAACAGGTGAGCTCAGGCATGCCAGCACTTCCGCTCAGATACCCCGGTGGCTCCGAGCAGTGCAGCAGGGCAGGAGAACCTGGCACTGTCTGTGCTGCTGCTTTTGAGCCCGGACAGCAGGTTTCTGCAAAGATGCAGGACAGAAGCACCGAGCACAGAAACAGCAATGCTGAGGGCATCTGAAATAGCCTGGGCTGGGAAGCCTGGAAACCCCTCAGAGCATCGGACCAGGATGATGTGAGACTGTGAGCCACCGGCCCACTCCTGGGTCTTTTCTGGCTTCCCACAGAGACTCTTGTGGGTCCAGGAATCAAGTAACAACAATGTCCAGGTCAGATGTGGGTGCTGGGACTTCAGCTAGGAGCGCCAGGGGTAAGGTGGGACAAGCCTGAATGCCAAGACATATGAGGGATTGGACAAAGGCAACAGGGAGGGGTGGAACTTGCAGCTAAATGGAATTTTCCAGGTGTGTCAGGCACAGGACTGAGGCCCATGGCTGCAAAGCCTGCCAATTCTCCAAGAGGGTCCAGAGATCTCTCTAATCTGTATGCCTGCTCCTGACTGACAGCTCAGATGCTATCTCTCTCTCTTACACAAACACAATCACAACTCAGACATTGTTTTATGCGCTCATACACACACCTCAACACAAACATGTACGTGCACACAAGACACACTCATGCTCTCGCACATACATACCTAAACACACAAACAAGCTCTCACACATGCACTCAAAGACATACATTCATGTACGTGCAGACACATGCCCTTGTACATAGAAATTATCTCTTCACATACTCACAAGTACGCACACGGACATGCATACACACAGACACGCAAGCCGACTTCCAAATCCGTGGACCGATCCAGCCCTCATACTGCTGGTCGGGAACATCTGCCTTGAATGCAGGAAGTTTCCTCTTTGCTCCTGGCCTCACATGCACCGGAGGCCAGTGGGGCCAGGAGGGCGGGCGTCTCGCTTCGAATTCCTGTTGGCAGCCGGGTGCACCTCTGGGAAAAGGGACTGGAGCCAGCTGGAGAGCTGCCTAGACAGGCAGAACAGCTGCCAGGGCAGGGCTGCCGTGCCACGGGTGCTTCATGGGGGTGGGGGAACAGTGTTCTTGCTAACCTGCTACTCACTCCCACTACGGCAGCCAGGAAGCAGCTTCAGCAGGGTTACTGCCTCTGGGGCTGAAGATTTCTTCCCGACAAGGCCACGTCCTAACAGGGAGGCTGGGGAGTGGCCCCATGGGGGTTGACTGTCAGTGTGCCCAGAAAGCGCTGCCTCTGCCCAGCAGCTTCCAGAGCCACAGGTCCACAAACAGTCACATGTGTAGCACACTCTGGCCCCTGCTCTCACCTATGCTGTTCACTGAGCTTGTTTATTTGGTGTGGCCGGACACTGAGGGCTGCTGAGGGCCCTGAAGGGGAGTGGTGTGGGCGAGAGGTCACCAGGAGTCAGTGAGGCTGACATACGGGCAGTGCCCCTTCCCGATTCAGGCTCTGCCAGTGTGTGGAAGGCACTGCCTACCCTCTGCACCTCTCTGACCCCCCGAAGTTGCCTGTTTTGCTTTCTGGGCCTCCTCTGAGGGTGGAGCATGGTGTAGACAGGTACCCCTGACTGCTTGAACTCAGTGAGAACAAGAACAAAGCCCCAGTGCTGCCCTCTGAACCCTCCTCACCCCCAGCCCTCACTGCCCGGACCGCACCAGCACCCATACCCTGAAAGACTGGGTCCCTCACGCTAACCAAGAACTAGACCAGTCAACTGGAATTGGCTGGATTAAAATTTGAGCACCAGGGTCCCTCATGAGGGCTACCGTCAAGCTGCCTCTGATTCCCAGTGGTCCCACAAACAACAGGACAAAACACTGCCTCAGGCTGGGCCACTGTCGCTGTTAGCCTGAGTGCATGGTATTGGCCCGTCTTTTGAGCACCTTCCTCCCTAGTCAGTCCTCCTTCCAGCACCACACTGCACTCTGCTGAGAGCCGTGGTCTCACTGGTTGAGTTCTGAAGAAGAGCAGGTCTTCCCCCCTAGTCTATCACAGCCTAGACGCTCCATCATAACCCATAGGTGACCCGGCTGGTGCCACAGTTTCTAATATCTTAACATAAAAGCTGCTGAGGGTTCTGCACAGAGGTGGTATTACAAGCGGACAGATGGACAGTGGTGCTGATCCCTGATGATGAGTGCATCCTGGTGAGGAGGTGTCTGCCTGCTCTGAGCTCAGACAGGGCTCGAGTGCCTTCTCCAACGCCTGCGTCCCTAGGCCTTGAGCCCCTTGTCCCCAGGTTTCTCCCTGCAGCCCCATCTGACCCATCACCCTCCACCCACCCCTCAGCCCCCTGACCCCACTCTCTCCCTGCAGCCCTGTCTGGCCCATCTTTACCTCTCCCTAGAATCCAGACGCCTGTACCTCCTGGGACACAACGTCACACACTTAATAAATGCTGCGCGGGGGCCCCAGTGAGGAGTCTGTGAGGGGCCATCTCAGTGCAGGGGGAGATGAGAAGGGAAGCTAAGGGGGCAACAGCCTCCAGGGCAGAGGTCAGGGGACACAGGCTAGGGCTTAGGGGGGTACCTGGGCAGGGCAGGAGAGAGCAGGCGTGATTCCTAATGTGAGGAAGGTCTGAAGGCAGTTCAGAATGGAGGGTGGACTATGGCCTGGCTCTGGTATCCCCTTGGAGGGAGCCAAGGGACTATGGGAGGGTCCTGAAGAGAGGGGACTGTGAGCTATCTGTCTTCTGGGCAGAGCCTTGGCTGAGGTCTGGGGGGCCGTGCAGCATGAAAGGTTGAGTGTCCAAGTTGGGAAAAGAGAACCCAGAAGGCAAAGAGGATGCTGGGTGAGAGAAAACTCTTGAGAATTCTCCTTCTAGAACATTCTGGGGTTACACAAGTTGTCTGTGAAGTCTATGCCCCAAGAAGTCCCAGAATCCATCCAACCCCTAAGATCACCCCTAAAAGCTCCTAGAATCCTCTCTCTTTGGGACACTTTCCTGAGTCAGCCTGGCTGTGTTTAGTCCCCTGATGAGGCTCACTCCCCTTGGGCCCCTGCGGTCCCAAGACATGGTTCCTGCCATGTGTGTGTCCTCACCTGGGGACCCCACATTTTGCCCCACACCCGGCCTTACCCTGGGGGGTGCCACCGAGGCCCAGGTGTGTCAGGTTGGCCGCAAGGTTGCCGGTGCTGCTGGAGCTGCTCAGGGCAGGGAAAGGGGGCTCCTCAGGGTCCAGTGGAGTGGGCAGTGGCGAAGGGAAGTGGATGTTGGTCAGGTCAGGCAGTGAGCCTCCCGTGTTGTGGGTGGCAGGGATCAAAGTGGTGGTGGTTTCCTGGTCAGCGGATGGGTAGATGCTGGAGGCAAAGGCAGAGACAAGGCAGTGAGCACTTGGGGGGTGGAATGAGGGGGGCAGCAATCATTCTCTCCCAGGGCCCACAGAGGGCAGGAGGCAGCCTCTCAACCAGGGCCTCAGAAAGCCCCAGGTGAGTCTGATGGTAAAAAGGGGCATGGCCGGCGTCCTCTAGGTGTGGGGTGTGCCGGGGGCCTGGACAGGGGGCTGCTATCCTGAGCAGTGAAGGGTTCTATGGGTAGCTACCAGCAATTCAGCATCTTTCCTGCTGGGACATGCCGCCTTGAACGTGAGTGAAAAGTTCTGGATCCCTGGGCAGCCCCAGGGAGGATAGGGATGGAGGAGACTCACTTGATTCCTGGAACCTCGCAGGATTTGGGCCTAGACCCCGTCTGAAAGAGAAGACAGCACAGGCTGAGAGGACACTTGGTCAGAGGGCTGGGGTCGACTGGTCCCCGCACATGCACTGTGCTGCCTCACAGCATGGCCGTGTCCCAGAGCCCAGAGACGGCAGGCGGCAGCAAGCTGCCTGGACGTCAGAGTCACACAGATGGAGAATGGAGCAACAGCCCCCAGGGCTGAGGGGCCCACCAGATGTGACAGGGAGATCTTGTCACACGGGCCCCTCCCCACTGCAGCTCTGCATGAGTAGGTCTGCTCAGGACCCTCAGAGACCCGGCAGCCTCGGGGTTGGGGGGAAGAGTTGGGCCCCATGTTATACAGGGGGTCACTGAAGGACCAATGAGGCTAAGCAGTTCGGGCACTGCCTGTCCCAAATGTCCCTTGGTAGCACAAACAATTAAAATGCTTAACATCAGCCGGAAGACTGGTGGTTCAAAACAACCCAGAGTCACCTCGAAGAAAAGTTCCACAGCTTCGAGTCTGTTACAGAGTGCGTGCAGGCTGTCACCATGTTACAGTAACAGCAGAGTGTACCCCTCGCTGCCTGCCCTTCTCTGCTCTGGCACTCTGGAAGTGCCCACCTCAGACACTGCAAGTCCCAGCAGGAAAACTGTCACGGAGACCATGCAGAAGCAGTACTGCCCTCCATGACCGGTTTTGCTTAGTGAGCTGGGGACACTGTCGGCACACAGGGTTTGCAAGGGGAGGCCCAGGGCTCAGTGGGCACAGTCATACGCAGTAGGAAGTCCCTGGCCCCTCAGGACCACAGGAGCTGACTCCAGCTTGTGCCTCAGCACAGGCACGCCCTCCCTTTCCACAGTGGGGTCTACAAGACTTGGAATTTATCGCCAAGTGGAAGGCATGCTCCCCACGCTTCGGCGTTCTCATTCAGGCGGAGAACACGTCAACACCATCACAGCAGACACATTCCAGCGAGCTCCCTGAGAGTGGGGACCCAGCCTGGGGAGTAAGGTGTCCCCCTGTCTCCACCCTGTGGTCCCAGCTGCTCGACTGGTTGCTCTTCTGCCAACTGGAGACACATAAGGGTTAAAGAAGGTTGACGAGGCCCTGGGAGGAGACATGCGGCATTGAGAAGGCTGGAGGGACCTCAGAAGAGTTAATGGAGTAGAAGCTCCGTAGGGCTGCTGGGGGTCCTAGGAAGGCTGAAGGAGGCGGGGGACGTGTACCTCTGGGAAAGAATAGTCACTTCAGTTCAAGGACAAAAGACAGAGCCCTCTTCCGGCTGCAACAAGACAGGACAGAGTCCTGTCTGCTCTAGAGGGTCCTGGCAGTGCCCCACGTCCTGCTTCCCAGCTCCGTCTGCTGCCCCAGGCCCTGAGCAGACACTGCCAGCTGATGTGGTCTTTAAGGATTATCCCAGAAAAGGGGACCTACTGCCAGTGGCTGGGCCCACCCATCAACACCTTGTGGGGGGGCCTCGCCCAGCTGCCACAATTGGGGAGCCTGTGGGGTGGCGTGAGACCAGAGGGCCAGCACTGGAGGATAACGAGGGACAAGTCTGTGCTCAGCCGGGGCCTCCTAAAGCCCTAAGTCAACACTCGCTTCATTACGGGATTTCCACAAAGCCCAGTTACAGAGTCTCTAAAGAGCCTTTCAAAAGAATCCCACAAATACTACAGAGACAGAAAAGGGTTTCTAAACAGATTACAAACTCGCCCACGCCTGCTCATTCCAACAAATCAAACTGTGTTTACACAGGACATCATCGCAGACATGTACAGTACGGTACTGGGTCTGCCCTCCTTCCAGTCTTTTTATGTCAGGGCATTTCTGCTCCCCAGAGTCCCTAGGTGATCAAATGGTGAATCCACTCAGATGCTAACCAAAAGGTTAGAGGTTAGCACCCAGGAAGAAAGGCCTGGCTACCTGCTTTTGAAAAAAAAAAAAGTCATGGAAAATCCTGTGGAGCACAGCTCTGCTCTGATCCATGGGGTCACCGCGAGTCTTGACAGCAACTGGTCTTCCTCCCTCTTTGCTTCGTTAAGCTCTTAAACTCTACACCTAGTCTGAAAAATATCCAACCGTTCAAAAGTAGGTCATCAGACCTTTCTTCCGAGACACCTGTGGATGGAGATGAACTATCGAACTTTTGGTTAGTGGCTGATGGTGCTGATGGTGCTATACTTTGTGGGCATGGTTAAAATTTGAGTGGTGGTCATACTTCAGGGACTTTGAAGTCTCTCCCCTCAAGGGCCCAGTCTGGGATCTTTGTCTCAAAAGCTCAAGAAGAAAACCCACTGGTGAGAGCTCTGTGGCCCCTTACCTTCTTAGTGTCCCACGTTTGCTTTGAAAGGTTTTTGTCTGCCTCTGAGGAGGCCTCTTCCATTCCCGGGACCGTTAATAGTAAAACTGAAGTGGGAGCGGAAAAGGGGAGAGGAGAAGAATCAGAAATCTCTTCCCAGAGCAGCAGGGCCACCAGGAGACTCATCTCTAGCGCACAACCTGTGACAGTCACAGCCCTAACAGTGTCTGGTAAACTTTTCTGAAGCTACAAATAAGGGTTATGTAAAGATAAGAATGAATTTAAGTAAGTCACAGCATCTGTGTCTAAAACAGACATGAAAGAGAACTCTTGGGTCTGAGGCCTGCATCTATTTGCCCCTAAGACAGACTCAGCCTGGCTATCTGTCACCCTGCTCACTGGGACACATCAGCTGCAGTCCGCAGCATGAGCCGAGGCTGGGTTGACACAGCGGTGGTTGTGGGGACCCTGTGGATCAGCCAGGACACTGTCTCCAGCTCCAGGGGAGCAGAAGGGACAGGAATGAAGGGAGGACAGGGGGTCTTGGTCTTAGTTGGACCCTTTCCTCAAGCCTTTGAATTATAATGAGATGAAAATCTTGTCCCACTCTGTCCATGTGGCTGGAAGTTAGTTTCTTCACTTGTAACCAAGTCACAGTGAACCCAGCCAGGTGGCAAAGACCTCCTAATACCCAGTGTGGAGCAGCCAGGCCACTGGACCTTGTGTCTGTCCACCTCCAGAGAAAAGGACACAGCCAAGGTGTCCCACTGTAGGCTCATCACATCCACTCTGTTCCTCAGTCATGTCACCTACCCTCCCAAGCACAATGATCCTGGGGAGACCTGAAACAGGTACCTCAGATTCAGAACTGTCCATAACATCAATGCAGGAAGAGCCTGGGTATGCCGAGGCCTCCCCAGGGAAATGCTTCTTCCTGGCCAGTGGGCATGGGGCAGAAGGCATGGGACAGAAGGCATGGGAAACACTGAGGGGATGAAGATTTCTGACCAACATCCTACCGTCAGTGAAACCTCCAGAGACACTTACACGGCTACTAGAAAGGATGTTTTACTCTGAGCCTGAATGACATTGACTCCTCTGAGGTGTGCATCTTGGCATCAGCTGGGGATGGCTGCACAGCTTATACCTTCCTTATCTAGGGGATGACACCTGAGTTTTTAGGATGGCATCTCATCTCCTCAAAGGTACCACATCCTGCTCTGGGAGCAGGTGGGCTAAGGGCCTATGCCATGGGCACACACTTCAGCTGCATGGAGAAAAATGTGCATCAGCCATGGAAGGGACAGCTGGTCTGTTGCCTGTTGTAACCCCGGAAAGATCAGCCCAAGGACTGTAAATAGGGAGGAATCCAAGGATGAAACCATCTCAGAAGCTGGAGGGCCAAGAAGGATGCATCGATCTCAACATTTAAGAGCCAACCCCTGGATCAAGAGGCACCTGAAGCCATCTGGCGAGCCCTGACATCGCTTGGTTGTAAGTCAATCGATGACCCTACTGATTGGGCCTGGTGCCCTCTTCATCCAAAGGGATCTAAATGTGCACAAGAGATCATGTGCGCAGGCTAAGAATTCAAGGACAAAAACCTCCACGTGCTTGTAGGACTCGTTTCTCTACCTAGAAAACTCATATGCACCCTTCAAGACCCAAAACTCAAGTAGCACCATGTCTCTGTAAGTACTCCATCCCCTGCAAACAACTGTCTCCTTGCTCCCCTGACACGCCATCTTTGCTTGTGGACCCACCCAGCCATGAAGAGAGCGAGCTCCCATGGTAGGGACCACACATGGGTCTGCCTCCCTTGAGAAGTGAACTAACAAACGCTGCATACCTCTTTTCTGGTGCGTGTCCTGGGACCCACCCGTGAAAGAGTCCGGTGGGGTAGGTGCCATTGTGCTCTGGTGCAGGGCAGAATCGGAATTGGTCCTGGGGGTGGAAGAGAAAGAGACAGTGAGTCCTACCCCTAACAAACGAGATCATGCATGCCAGGAGTGTAGAAGCATTAACTGTGGGTTACTGTTGTATTACTGCCCCAAGTTGTTGTGTGCTGCTGAGTTTGAACTGACTCCTATCTAACCCTTCAGTGGGTTTTCAGAGGCAGTAAATCACAGGAGAGGAGGGTGCCCCTTTTCTCCCTTGGAGAAGCTAGTAGGTTCGAACCACATGCCTTTGGGATTGCAGTGCAGCTTCTTACCATTAGGGCACCACAGCTTCCTACTGCTGTACCCAAGAGAACCCCCTAAAGGGACAGTTCTCTACAGTGTTAAAGAGATGACCATGGTTCCCTCTACAAAGCCAATAATGTCCTTCAGTCCCCTCCACAGAGTCTCCAGTTTAGGCCCAGGATGGTTATGTTCTGCTGGGGCATCCCTTTCCCCAAAGAAAAAGGGTCAGGTGAGTCTTCTGAAATCTAGTCTTGGGCATCCAAGTCACCCTCCACTCATCACTGGAGTCCCTGCAACAACTCTACGCTCCAGGATGCTAAAACCACCAGGTGTGACATGTGGTGGGGAGAGGCACCAGAAGAAGGTAGTCCCTTGTGAGCCCACAGGTGGAAGAGTCTCCCAATGAACACTGGGACAGAAGTGCCCCTGACTGAAGGTGCCTTGAGAGTGGGTCCCTGAAGAGCCTTTTAGCTGCCTAGTAATATGAAGGTGTCCCTTGGGGAAGTGAACGCATGAGCAAAGGACCGGGCAGGCTGAACAGCTGGCAACTTGGGGATAGTTAAGAGTCACATGGACCCAAGGTGAGAGGACATCACAGCCACTGATGACCATGGTGCAGGGGATGTGGTCCGTGGTCCAAAGGGATAAACAAATTCTAAGGATAGGGCTTTGGTTCCTGATGGCAGGCTGAGCCTGCAGTGAGGGACCTGGGTCACCATCAAGCAGCTCTGTGTCCTTGAGCAAATGTCCTGACCTACCTAGGTTCAGCCAGCGATATAAGCAGCAGCTACTGCATGCATTAAGGCTCTTGCAGGTTTTCTCAATCAACACATCTGATGGTCAGAACCAGGCCTGGCACGTAAATGCTTGGTAGGTAAGAAAAAGACAGTCCCGTTGACTCCAAAACATGGCTACTCTCCACTTGTCATAATGGAACTGTTTTTAAAGCACTGACTGTTCTAAAAGCAGATCTCCAGGCCTTTCTTCTGAGGCACATCTGTAATAGACTCAAACTTCCAATCTTTCCATTAGAAGATGCCTGCTTAAACATTTCACCACGCCGGGATTCTATGTAGTAGCTGTTTGCTTTTATTATCTCAGTGTTATCTTAGACCTTTATAGATGGTGATCTTTTTTCTCCTCTTTTGGGTCTATTGCCATTATTAATGCTCTATAAGAAAAGTAGATTCCAACAATTACATTTTTTGATAACTAAAGACATGCAGTCTCTGGGTAGCATAAATGGTTAAGTATTCAACTACTAGCAATAAGGTGGGTAGTTCGAATCTACTCAGAGGCATCTTGGAAATCAGCCCTGCTGATCTGCTTCCGAAAGCCTATGGAGCTGTTCTACTTGGCCACAGGAGGTTGCCACAGCACAGAATCAACTCCAAGGCAGATAACAACAAGGTGTACTGAAGGAGAAAAATCGAGAAAAGTCACACAAGTGGGGAGAAACGGGAAAGCACCAAAGCCGTGAGCTCTGTTCATGGAGGGCTGGATCTCTAGAAGCTTCCGGTTGTTTCCATGTCCATTTTTTCAGCCTGCAAGTAGTAGTTGTCTCGAATAGTTTTTGCTGCCTGGGTACTCACCTTCTCCAGCTGCTGTCTGCTGGCGGCGAGAGGTACACAGTGCCGTAGGGGCAGCTGTCCACGTGGGCAGAGTTAAGGGATATCTGTGGCTTGGCTCCCAGCTTTGATGCTGCCCACTGGGAACACATGCGCAAAGACTAAGCATCAGAGATGCTTACGAAGGCCACTTTTGCCTGGCCCCGGGGAGGCCCCAGGGAGGCCCCAGGGAGGCCCCAGGGATGCTGGCGGGCCTAGCACTAAGCGCTGCTCCTGCCTTCGCAGTGGGCCCGAGTTCAGCTGACCTCTGGCTCTGAACTCTATGACAGGCTGATGGGCAGATCCCAGCATCTGGGCCCCAAATGGTCAACCTTGAGAAAAGCTATTGCTCTGTTCTTGGGGGCCAAGGGTTCAAGGAGCTCCCTAAAGGTGCTTTAACTCTAGTATTGGGTGGGAGAGGAAGGACTCAGTGACTGAGGTGAGATGAGATCTTGCTTATGAGCTGCCCAAGAGGAGACCCTTCTGAGGATTGTGCCTTCTGGGCAGGGGGCTCTGTTCAGCAAGGGGTCTGTGCTCTGTGTGGCCTCATTTGTCCCAATTTAGCTTCTCTGTTCCTCAGGCTCCCCTCTCAACTCCCAAGTCTGGTCAAAGACTCCTCAGATCATAGTGACAACTCCTCTTAAGAAGCCCTCCTGGTTGCCCTGGGGTGCCTGGAAACCTTGGTGAGCAAGGTATCCCTGTCTCTTTGTGCTCCCCCTAGGCCGGTGGTCACCCTCAGAACATGGTCCACTCGCACTAGAAAGGATATCTGCCGCCCATGCTTGTCCACTGATAGGGGCCGGCGGTGTGGGGAGCCGAGCCGGCCGCGCTCCCGGCACACTCTGTCTACCAGCCCGTGGTGCCGGGTGGTCCGGCTGGTGTCCAGGCCTGAGGACTGGAAGGGGGTCTGAGGGCAAGGGAGAAGAGGAGAGGAAAGAGAAACCAGACACCAGTTACCAGCTGCAGGAGAAGCGGAGACTCTCCCAGGCACGTGCCCGGGGTCGCCATATCCAGTATCTCCCAGGACCCAGAATTCCTGAGACATAGTCCAGTCAGCTCTCCCCACCCCTGGGGTCCCCCTACCCTTAGTGCTTCTGAAGTGGGAGTGAGTAACTGGGCAAAGTAAGAATGGAGGTGGGCGCACATTAGGGGCAAGCAACACACTCGGGGGCAAGGCTGGCACAGGATGCAGCAGGCCCCCTCCCCCATGCCAGGTGCAGGCAGCCCCCTCCGTGTCCGGCAGCTTCCTCTTCCCACGTCATCCCTGGAGGGATTGCCAAGAGGGGCCTCGGAACCCCAGGACGCCTCCAGAGTCCAGCTGGCCGTGTGCAATCCCAGGAGGCTCCAAGCCAAGCTCAGGGCCAGTCCTCATGGAGACACACCGCCCCCTGCTTCAGATTCCCGCCCCCCCCCCATCCTGCTCATCCAGCAAAGCACCAGCACCAACCAGAGTCCACCTCTACAGTGTCACTGGATGCACCGAGGGGTGTCCTGCCACCCCGGAGCTCTGTCCCCACGCATCCCTCTGCCCTCTGGCTCCAGGGGAGCCATGGCCATCTGTCCAGGTGAAGTGTGAGGCAGCTCTAGCCAGCCCTAGCTGGCTGCTTCTCCTGCCAACCATCTGGCCCCAGGCCTCTCTGCCTGCTCTGAGCAGCCAACGAGCTACTGTGACAGTTCCCCTTACAGAAAGCAGCGGTGGGCTCGTGGTTCCTTCCTCTGAGTTCCATGCTGCCACCTTCCCCACCACAGGGCATTTCCTCTGCAGCTAAGGACACTCTGTCAAAGCACTGAGGGAGAGGACACAAGGCCCAGTAGCTCCCTAGGAAACAGTATCCCCCCAGGGACATCTGGAACTGAGTATGGGTAAAGCAAGACCCCAGCTGATCAGGTTCTGTCACTGGGCCAGGTGGCAGGATAGACAAACAGACATGTATGCTTCTGGGAAGAGTCTATACAGCTGGGCTCATAGGCTCAGATGGAGATGGCCTTTTCCGTGTGAGTGAGCATGGGTGTGTGTGTGTGTGTGTGTGTGTGTGTGTGTGTGCGTGCTGATTCCAAGAAGTTTGAAAATGGGGTTCCATCCATCCACCATATGAATCTTCTAGGAGAGGGGGTGGCTCAGCGGGTGGGGAGCTCCAGTGAGGCTGTGGGGGAGCACATGGCCATGCCTGGGCATGAGTCTCATTTAGCAAAGACACAGAAGCCCTTACCAGAGCCTCTCCCCAAAATCCACCAGACTGCAAGGGCTAAGAACTGAGCCCATCAAAGACCCTGCCCCATGGCCTTCCTGCACCTGGGCTCCTGACATGCTTCTGCACAGGGCTGCATCAGAAACCAGCAGAAAGCAAACCTCCTCGAGAGGGAGCTAGGGATTTGGGGAAACTAGGCGGGAGGAAGAAACCAGAGGACAAGAAGGGTCTCTGTTGAGAGTACTGGCTCCAAGCCCTCTCCTCAGCTGCACAGAGGCCCCATGTTGGCTGTATGAGGAAACTGAGGCAGGTGGCAGGAGCTGAGTGGTCAATGGTGCCTGGGGGAATTAGGACATCCTTCAGGGGGACAGAGCTCCTATGAGGCTGCCACTACTACCCATCAGCTTGCAGTGGAGAATGAAGGTGGGTGGCCAGCAGCGGGCACTCCTACCCTGCACAGATCAGATGCCGGCTAACAGTAGCCCTAACCCTGGGACCTGCTTCATTTCATCCCCACCCCAAGCTGCACACAGGCCCCCTCGCCTGGCCTTCATGGTGAAAGCTGGGAGACTGCGTGCTCGGAGGCCGTGCTTGAGGCTACATCGTGTGGGCCCCAGCCAGGAAACGTGGCAGAGAAGTGGGGTCAGGAGCTGGGGCTCCCCCCTTGGGTCTTCAAGCTTGCAGATTAGCCAGGCTCGACTGAGCCAAACCCAGTGGGCCCCCTCCCACCGCCCGGCAGGTGGAGCGGCTGTGAACTTGGCGTACAAGTCAAGGGCTTGCTGACAGAGGGAGTGTTGGGGGGGCTGCTTCCTCTGGGCGCGGGAGGAGGTTGGCCCAGCAATCATCAGGTGACCCCGGCTGTCGGCACATCCATCAGTTGGTGCTGGGGTAGGGGGCGCACCTGGGGGGCTCACCTGGAAGGGCAGGTCCATGCTGCCACTGCCGATTTGGTTGACGTTGGGCAGGGAGCCGCCATAGTACTGGCCACGGCTTGGGCCCAGCTGCAGGTACTGTGACTTCTGGAGCTGGAGCTGTGAGAAAGAAGCCGGTAGTGGGGTGCCTGGGGGACCCTTCCCTGTATTCGCTCCGCACGGCAATCTGGGGCCAAAGAACTCCAGGACCAGTTTGTCTCTACATGAGAAAGGAATCCCCAGAAACCCAGAGGGCCCAGGCCCAAGCCTGGGGGGTGGATGGCTTCCCTCCCAGCTGACTCAGCATTTGCAAGTGAGCGTGAGAGCGAACAGGACCTGGATGGGGAGCAGGGCTCATGGCCACCAGAGATCAGACGCCCAATCATATGAGGGGCAGGAGAAGCACAATACGTTCAGTACTCAGGGCATGTAACTGCCAATGGGAACTCGAAGTCCACCTCTCAGACCTGGGCCCACTGGGCTCTTCAGTCTCCTTTGCACAGCGCCAGCCTTCCTAGGCATTCACCTTGACTGCTGGGTCATCCAGACCTACAGAAGATACCCACTGGGACATGATTGAGAACACGGGTTCAGAGCACCCTGGTGGGCTTCCTGGTCCTGAGAGAAGGACAGAGCAGGGCAGGGGCACCACCAGGATCCACACTGCTCTCGAGTTGGGCACATGGGTGACAGGGGACTGGCCAGCTGTGGTGGCTGTGTGCCCAGCAGCCGAGCAAGTTGCTAGGTGCGACAGTGTGTACGTCAACAAGGCCGTCTGCCTTGCTCACAAGCAGCTTCTGGCAATCCCGAGCTGGCCACAGGGCCAGCCCCCCCCAAGGCCATTCTCTGCTGCCTGGGGGGCCTTGGGGACAAGGGAAAGTGAAACTGGAACTGGCTGCCCGCCCGGGCAAGCACCTCACACAGGTAAACAGCTGTTTCCTGAGGCTGCGCCGGCTAAGCCAGAGAGAACTTGGTTCTGTTCCCTCTGGCTCAGTGAGATTTCTCACAGAGTGGCCTGGGGGAGGTCGGGGGAGTCTTGCCCATTAAGACACCTACTGTGACCATCCTCTGGGTCTCACCCATCCTGTAAGGCCAGTGCCCCTGGACTGACCTGGGTCCAGGGTGGCCCCCCATGATCCCCGTTTGTATCTCAATCTGGCCTTGCTCTTTCTAGAGCAGAGCAAACACTCAGCGAGTGTACACAGAACATGCCAGCCCTGTGCTAACCCTCATTACCACCCAGATGCCCGCTCCCAGCTCCCAGACCTATATGGGCAAGAAGGTCTCACTGTCACCTCCTGTACATGCAAATGTCTGAGGCAGAGGGCTCTGGGCGTGCAGGTAGGCTTGACTAAAGTCTGAAACAGGAGGCTACTTCACCCTTCCACCTTCATGGAAGACCATTTCAGCTGTCCCTGTCCCACCAAGGATGATCCCCACCCCTGGCCATCTGGCTGGAGGACTCTCAGTTACTGGAGCACAGCACTGTTTTTTCCTTTTGGAGGGGCCTCTGTGGAGCTCTGAAGCTCTGGTGGCCTAGCGGCAAGAAGCTGCATTGCAATCCTGAAGGCACACGGTTCGAGTCTACCAGCTGCTCCACAGAAGAAGGATGGGCAATCTCCTCCTGTGTATTAACTGCCTCTGAAAACCCACCGGAGGATCAAGCTATGGGTCGGTTCCAACTCAAAGGTACACAATAACAACAACATGTGCAGTTCTAGGGAGCTCTGGTGGCCTAGTGGTTAGAATTTGCACTAAAATCCCAAAGGTGCAAAGTTCAAATCCACCAGCTGCTCTGTGGATAAGGATGGACAATCTCCTTTTGTGTGATTTACAGCTTCTGAAAACCCACCGGAGGGTCTGATATGAGTCGGTTCCAACTTAACAGCTCATGTCAAGCTCCTAGGAGCATTGGTGAGATCGTTGTTCAAATACGTGGTTATTAACCTAGAGGTTATAGTTTGAACCCACCTAGTGGTTCTGTAAGAGAAAAGGCCTGCCAGTCTGTTCCCATAAGGCCCCCCCAAGAAAACCTTAGAGGGCAGTTCTACTGTCACACAGGATTGCCAAGATTCAGAACCAGTTCAACAGCACCAACCACAACCACGCGGATCTGGGAAGGAAAAGGTTGTCCCTGCCCAAAGGGAGCTCTGCTCTTGACCTGCTCTGTAGAGGTGACCTGAGTCCCTGGAAGGTGCTGCTTGAAAAGTATGTTTACTCTGGAACTTCAGGGGACCCCAACAATAGGATTAATGGTGCGGCCGTGGCTACCTCAGATGGTTTGTGCCAACACTGGGATTCATGGTGGGGGTCCTGGGGCATGTGGTGTAAGTTTAACCTCTGGTCTGGAGGGGCTAGAGAGAGAAGTTGGCCAGGTGGATGAGCAGCCATGGCCATATGGCTGACCCCAGCAAGAACCCTGGATACTGGGTTCATGGGGGTGCTCCTAGTGAGCAATACCCCCCTGTGGCTATCACCCACCACTGCTGAGAAGGGCAGGCACCAGCCACACTCCATGAGAGGATTCCTGCACACCTGTAGCCCTGGCAGCCACTAACCTACTGTCTGTCCCTATATATTCACCAATTTCCAACATTTCATAGAATAGGGACCATGTACCACGCAGTCTCTAGGGTCTGGCCTCTTTCATGGTATTTTCATACTTCATCCATATCACAGGAGGAATCAGAACTTCATTCCTTTTTACAGCTGAGTAGGGGTCCCTGGATGGGGCACATAAGTAACAGGCTCAACTGCCATCCAAAAGGCCAGCAGTTCAAATCCACCCAAGCGATGCCTTGAAAAGACAGGCTCTTCATCTACTCCCAGAAATTCCTGAAAGCCCCATGGAGCACAGTTCCACTCTGACACACACGGGGTCGCCCTGAGTCAGGCCTGAAATGATGGCGACTGGTTCATATTCCATTGCAGGAACACACCACACTGTGTTTATCCATTCATCTGTTGATGGACATTTGGGCGGTTTCCACCTTTCGGTTATTGTGAGAAACGCTGCTCCGAACCTTTGTGTACACATTTTTTTGTGCGGACATGTGTTTTCATTTCTCTTGGGTATATACCTAGGAGTTGAATTGCTGGGTCACATGGTAATTCTGTTTAACTTTTTGAGGAGCTGCCAGATTTCCTTCCCACCGCGGCCGCGCCATTCTACATTCCCACCAGCAGTGGAAGAGGCTTCCAATTTCTGCACATCCTTGCCAACTCTTGATGTTTCCCATTTTTCTGATAGTAGCCATCCTGGGGGGTGGAGGGGTGAAGTGGTATCTCAGTGTGGTTTTGATTTGCATTTCCCTGGTGGCGCGTGAGGCTGAGCATCTTCTTGTGCTCCTGCTGGCTATCTGAGCATCCTCTTTGGTGAAATACTTTGTTCGTTTCTTAATGGGATGGTTGGTTTTGCTGTTGTTATTGTTGAGCTGGAGGAGTTCTCTGTATATCCTAGATCACTGATCCTTATCAAGTATATGGGTCTGATGGATCATTTCCCAGCCTGGGAGCCGAGCTGTCACTTCACTTTCTTGATGATGTCCTTTGATGCAGAGATTTTAACTCGGATCAGGTCCAGTTTCTGTTTTTCTGACTGCTGTGCTTTTGGTGTTACATGTAGGACTTGATGGCCACATCCAAGGTCATGAAGCTTTGCCCCAATGTCTCCTTCTCAGAGTTTTATAGGTTTGGCGCTTATATTTCAGTGTCTCCTCTAATCTTCGCTGATTTTTTTGCCATCCTGTTGTTTGGCGATTGTGTTGCTATCTCTATCCTGCTCACTGTGGGCCCCAGGGTGCTTGTGAGCTCTAAGATGGGGGCCCCAGCTGATCTCTGGCCATGACCAGCACACTGGAGCCCCTCAACAGGGAGGGAGTGAATGAATGGGGGTGCTATGGGTGTCCCCGCCACACGGGCTCCAGCTGAGTCGTCTGAGATGCTGCACAGCTGCCCGGCACTGGCCTGGAGCATGTAAACACAGCACAAACACACAAACACGCCATGCGCCGGAATGCCTTTAATCAGGCCCACCGCTGCCGCTGCCAAGTTTTGGGGCTCAGGGAGCAGAGCGTCCGCGCAGAGCACGTTTTGTTCCCCTTGCTGGTGGTGGTGCTCTCAGCATACAGGCGTGCGGCAGGGACGTGCAGAAAGGGGTGTGGGGAGGACAGGGGACGAGTGGAGCCACAGCTGGCTCACAAGGGGCCCCCCTGGCCTGACAAGAATACCAGTTCCTATGGCTAATGGGCCCAGAAGGCCCAAGATGAGAGAGACACAATTCTACCCTATGTTACAGATAGGGAAACTGAGGCATGAAGGAATGAAAGCCCTGGCCAAGCTTGCCAGCAAGTAGGGTCAAGGGTACCCACCTGATTCCTGTTCTAACTGCAGAAGTCTCTGTCTTTCTTTATCTCTGCTTCTATCTCTTTCTCTGTGTGTGTGTGTGTGTGTCTGTCTTACTCTCTCTGCCTCTAATTCCATCCGCCTTTCTGGTTTTCTGTCTTTTTCTCTCTTTTAAGCTGTCTCTATTTCTGTTTATCTCTGCCCACCCTCCTGTCTCTTTTACTTTCTTTATCTCTGTCTCTTCATCTCTCTATTGTCTCTGTTGTTCTGGCTCTCTCTCCCTCTCCCCTCTCCCACTGCCTCCCTCCCTCCCTCCCTCCCTCTCTTTCTTTTTACTAAGCAAGGAACTTTATTAACCTTTGTTTAAACTTAGTTCCCAGGCTCATCAGCTCACTTGGCTGCGAAGAGAACCGTGTGGAATTCAGCGGAACCTGGAAGCAGCCGCAGCGTCCAAGTGTGTTGGCTCAGACATAGGAGATTCAGAATCAGGAGCAGAGCCGTCCCCGGCAGAACCACGTTTTGGGTGCCATCTCCTCGTGCTCTCTGCTTTAGGGGCTGACTATATTACCCTTGTTCTCAAGGGTCCCTTTGCTATGAGCCCCAGATTGTGGCATCCCCTGCAGAGTGAACAGCCCACCATGCTGTCCCCATCTGGGTCAGCACTGTTCTCCTGGCTCTATGCTAACTGCCTGCTGTGCTGACCTGGCTTGCCCCTTCTCCTCATTTCCTGGGGCTCCCCAACTTCTGAAAGGTGCACCAGCCCCCACCACAGCCAGAGCAGGTTTGTGTCCTCTGTTGGATCTCCTCCTGCCCGTTTTTACCTGTCACCCTCACTGACCATCATTCTCCGGATTCCCAGCATCCTCTCCTGAGACTTCTACCTTGGTGTCCTCATCCTCCCTGACCTCCACTCTCATGGTCCCCATTGTCCTTAAAACTCCACACTAAAAGAAAAGGGACCTATCTTTTTGGGGACCCAAATTAGCCCCCCACACCTGCCTGAGCTGCGGGGCAGCCAGGCCTAGTTTGGCGGCCATCGTTTCCTCACTCCATCTGGCCTCCACCTCCAACATGCCCAGCAGGACCTCAGCCAACCATCCTGTCCTTGGTCATTCCTACCCTGTCCCTCCTGCCTGTGCTAGGATCCCTTTGGGAAGCCAATCTGAATTGAGAGGTCAACTTGCTTTGAGACCTTCTATCCTAGAACTAGCTCCCACTCTCTCCTCCACTTCCAGATCCCTCAGGGCTGTGTGTGGGTCCTTCCTCTGATCCTAGATCACCATCTGTGCCCCTACACGCGAGCTCTGGTCCAGCTCAGACACTCGTCCAAACAGGGCTCCAATCACCCAACCCATAACAGAACCCCTCGCTCACATGTGCACTGTTGTTCAGAGTCTCTGTCTATCTGTGCCCGAGGAGGACAAGGATCTGGGCCTAGCATGCAGGATGCCCTCAGGAGATGGTTCTTTTCAAGTTGGAGAGAAGGGGTGGCTGCCTACAGCTGGAAGCCTCTAGTCCAACACCATGGACAGTGGACTCCTCCAGGAAATCATGGTGTTTCCATCATCTTTTAGGTCTAATTTTTCCCTCTCCTCTCCTAGTTGCCTAGTTGCTGATTCCCCTTCGAAACCCTGAACCTGGGCCTTTGTGTGCCTTGGTTAGCCAGGTCCTGTGTTCACCAGCACTGAGACTCCTGCCCTTGCCTCGGGCAGTGTTTGTGGGGCTGGAGCTAACTCTACCCCATGAAGATGACCCCTGAGAGGCGCAGCCACCTTTGCCATGAGTATGCCTCCCTGAAAATATTCTAGAAAGCTGAAGCTGTGTCACTGACAAGCATCTTCGGCCAGGCCCCACCCCTGCCTTCAACCAATGACACAGAGAACATCTACCTCTCTGTGCAAATCTTTGTTCTGGATGATTTTTCCAAGAGAACTTTCCAGGAGAGGAATTAACAGGTCAGAGGTCAGCTCTCAATGAAGCTGCCAAACTGGTCAGAGCCACATAGTTCTAAGACTGGGGGTTTCTGATAACAATAACCTGGGGGTCTGGTTCCTGTTACCTTAGCTAAAGGCTGGGACTTTCCCCTCGTGACAGAGAAGAATGTTGAGGCTCAGAGACAGGTGAGTGCCACATGGGGGCTTGTGAGCCTGAGGACAGTTTTCAGGGTGGGAATGAAGAGGACATGGGGTTTGGGGAGTGCAGTGGGTTGAGTGGTATGTTCCACTCATGTGGAACTTGTAAGCAGCACCTTATTTGGAAAGAAGGTCTGAGTGGCCTTGATTAAGTTAAAGGTCTCAAGAGGAAGAATTCATTCTGGATGAGGGTGGGACAGAGGAACAAAGCCTACTGTCCCCATAAGGAGAAGAAAAAGAGACCCAGAGAGACTGAGGGACAGTAGAGAGTGATGTGAAGATCCTGGCTGGGATTGGAGTGACGCGGCCACAAGCTCAGGAGCACCTGGAGCCACCAGGAGAGGCCAAGGGCCCTCCCCTCGAGCCTCCGGGGGAGAGTGCCCTTGCTGGCACCTTGCTGGCACTTCAGACTTCTGGCCTCCAGAATCTTGAGATGCTAAGTGCCCGAGGTTAAACAAACGTCAGCTTAGCCAGTGACGAATGCCTACCTTGGCATGATTGATGCTCTTTGTCTGTACAGGATCAAACTGCTAACAGCACTCCTCAGAACATCAGATAGGAAACGTGGGAGGCCAGGAGTGAACGCGAAGAGGGCAGGAAAAACCCGGAGAAGGAGGATGAGAATGTAATCAATGTCACTCAAGCGCACACAGAGAAACTGCTAGGCTGGTGTGAAAAGAAAGAAATTCTTGCTTGAAGCCTCCTGGTCTGTGGCCATTTGTTAACGGCATCCGAAGGACACTTGCACACATGCCTCCCCAACCTTGAGCCAGATGCCACCATCTGCTCCCCTAAAGGAAGTGGAAGCCTGCAAGGGGGAAGAGGCAGGAGACAGTGAAGGTGGGGGGCACTGAGACACAGGTGGCCGCTGAGACCCTGAGGGGGGCCAGCCCATAGGAGGCATCTCCTTCCCAGTGCTCCAGTTACTTCCCTCTCTCTCTTTTCACATGAAAACAAAATTGGATTCCAGAAAGCCAGGGAACAATACAACTCCCACCCACACCCAACCCACAGATGAGCACTTCTCACTCGCTCTGAGGGATAGGGAGGGCGATGCTTCGGCGCCTCAGCCCCTCCCGCCTGCACCCAGCCTGCTGGTCCCTACCTCCTGGAGCGTGTGACTGAGGAGACATGAGTGGCTTTTCACTACAATGGGCTCTGCCCCAAGTGAAAGGCTGGGTCCCCATCTGAAGTACTCACCCTCATGGGGCTCAGCACTCCCCTCTGCGGCCAGGGCTTCCCTCAGAGATAAGGCTGCCACTGACATGGGCCTGGGACACACGGCATCAGTGAGGGCACCCCATATTCTAGCCCCACCACCCCATGGGGCTTCCATGGCTGGATGCCTCCTCTTATTCACAGGCCCAGACAGACAGAGCTCGGGTGACCTAGTCCATTGGTTGTCGCACTGCTAACCCAACGGTGTTCCTCTCTAAAAGTTCGAATCCATCAACTACTCTGAGGAAGAAAGATGAGCATTCTGCTCCCACGACATTTACAGCCTCTGAAAATTCACTGGGGGCTCAGCTCTGAGTGGGTTCTGACTCTACAGCAATGCATTTCAGTCCCTCAAAAAAGCCACCGCTTCCCAGGGAGGCAGGGAAAACTGAGAGATAAGCATGTTCCTGCTTCCTTCAGAATCTTCACCAAGGGCTACCAGCACAAACTGGACCCACACAGGGGCTGCCCGCTGGGTATGCCATCTTGGGCCAGCCACCCCCCAGGAGCAGACTCAGACACTGTCCTTGATCACCAGCAAGGGCACTGTGCCGACTCAGATCCGACAGCCCATGCTGGGACCCCCAGCTGGGACCCCCAGCCCTGCCCCCATCTTGGACCACATTTCCTTAAGCGAGAGCCTTCCCTAAATACTGTGCCCGTGTGTTTGCCATGCTTCTGAGAGGGGGACGCATGAAGTACAAGGACAGAGATATCTCCCAGGGGAAAGACTGGATGGAGAAAGAGCAGATGCAAACAACTGTAAACGCCGCAGATGGCTATTTATGAGTCCAAAGGTGGACATAACCCAGTGTACATCAATAGATGAATAAACAAACAGCGTAGTCCATCTACACAATGGAATACGGTTATAGTTAGGTGTCCAGGAGTCCATTCCAATTCAAATCAACCCATGTGACCGAATGTCCACAAGGATTCCTAAGAAGACATCCAGGCCTTTTACCAAGGATGGGTTCAAACTGCCAACCTTTCAGTTGGGAGTCAAGCACTTAACTTTGAACTTAACAAGGCTCATTAATGGAGTATTATACTACTGCTGTCAAATAAATTTCAACTCACAGTGACTCAACAGGACAGAACTGCCTCATGGGGTTTACAAGGCTGTAAATCTTTACAAAAGCACACTTCCCCATCTTCTGCCCCAGGGCAGCTGGGGGGTTGAAACAGCCAACTTCTCAGAACGTCACCACTGTGCCACCAGGACCCTTTAATAGGATGTTGCTTTGTACCGTCAAGTCAGAACCGACTCAGAGCCAACCCACCAGTGAGGCTTTGGGAAGATATAAATCAAACAGAGGGAGCTCTGGTGGCCTGGTGTTAAGGAGCTGTGCTGTCGACTCCAAAGGCAGCGGTTCAAATCCACCAGCTGCTCTGCAGGAGAAAGATGGGCAGTTTCCTCCTGTGATTTACTGCCTCTGAAAACCCGCTGCAAGGTCAGCTCTGAGTTGGCTCCGACGACGGAGGGGCACGTAACAATAACCAATCGAATGGGAGACTGTCCATCCATCTCCTTCAGAGCCAAACTTCCCGGAGAAGTGCCATCTTCGGCTGAGCTGTGCAACTGCCTACTATGTTAGCTTAGTGCCCGCAGTGACAGAAGTCGGACATAAAAAACCGCATCGTGTGATTCCATTTGAGGTTTCTGTCTCTGACTTACTTACTTTTTTGTTTAATTTTTTAAACCTGTTGTTACTGAGAATATATACAGTAAAGCATACATCAACCTCCTACACACACAGTTCCACAATAATGATTACCACCTCTGAGGTGGGCATTCTTATCCTCTTTTTCTGAAAACTGCTCCTTCCCATCAACATGCAGGAATATGGTTTGAATCCACCTGTCGCTCTACGGAAGAAAGACGGGCAAGCTCCTCCCGTGTGATTTTCTGCCTCTGAAAACCTTCTGGAGGGTCAGCTATGGACTGGTTCCAACAACTATCAACCTGAGGGGCCGTGAGCACAACCACCACACATCTGTCAGCTTGCCTTGCTGTGGTGGTTTGCGTGCTGCTCTGATGCTAGAAGCTGTGACATTTCAAATACCAGCAGGGCTGTCCGCAGTGGACAGTTTTCAGCTGCGCTTCCAGACCAAGGAGCAGGACTAGCCATCATTTTCTGAAAGAACAGCCCCTCAAACACTCTATAAATAGCAGCGGAATATTGATATGGGGCCAGAAGATGAGCCCCCCGGCTGGAAGACGCTCAACATTTGACTGGGGTAGAGTAGCCTCCTCAAAGAAAAAACTGAAGCCTTTGAATTGTGGTGTTGGCAGAGAAGGAGGAATGGACACGGCCTGCCAAAAGAACAAACAGCTCCGCCTTGGAAGAAGGGGAGCTGGGATGTTCCTGAGAAACAAGGGGTGGTGAGATTCTGTCTGATGTGCTTCAGGCATGTTTTCAGGCCAATCCCTAGAAAAGAACATCTTGCTTTGAAAAGCAGATGGTCAGCACAAAAAAAAAGAAAAAAGAAAAGAGTAAGACGCTCGAGGAGAGGGACTGACACTGTGACAGCAACAACGCGCTTACACACAGCAGACTGAGGACGGCACAGATCTGGCAGGGGTCGGCTCTGCTGTACAGCAGGTCTTCCAAGGCTGTAAATCTTCAGGAAAGGAGACTGGACATTCTACTTGGGAGTCAAACCACCAACTTTAAAGTTACAAGCCCAACCTTTGAGCACACTCCCCCACCAGGGGTCCTTGTGTCTACCTTCACCTCCTTGACGCCAGCGAGCTGGAATTGACTCAGCTGACCCCTGAGTGGGTTTCCAAAGGCTTTGAATAGCACAGGACGAGGATGCCCATCTTTCTCCCAAGAAGCTGCTGGCGGATTTAAATTGCCTGCCTTTGAGCTGGCCGTGCAACTCCCTACAGACGAGGCCACCAGAGCTCCTCTTAACCCCATCTGTTGTTGTCTGTCGTTGTTAGGTGCCGTTAAGTCGATTATGACTCATAACGACCCTAAGAATAATGGATCTGAACTGTGACCTGTACCATCCTCATCATCTCTGATACGCCTGAACCCATTGTTACAGTCACTGTGTCGTTCCACCCTGTCCCCACCCTTCCAAACATGGTGTCCTTTTCCAAGGACTGGTCTCTCCTAATAACATGCCCCAAGGTTGTGAGATGAAGCCTGCACCATTTTCACCATACCCTCAGTTTCAAGCCAGCCAATGGGGCACAGCCTGGGGGCTTGTGCCACCTTTCTAGCAGTGGAGACCCCAGCCAGCAGCGGGCAAGGCCCAGGGCTGTGCATGTTACCACACCTGCAGGCTTTAGCCTGAGCCAAAGAGCCACCCCGCACCGTGGTATCTGGAAGCCTGCATGTGTTGATGGTTTGCTCTGAGGGGTACAACACTCACCTGCCAGCTTGCTGCGCTGGGGAGTGATTTGCAAGTTGCTACCAGAGTGCTCCTTGGAGGCAAGGATAACAAGAGTTCACCTCACATACTTCGGGCATGGTGCTAGGAGAGGCTATCCCTTGGACAGGGGCATCATGCTTGGAAAGGCGGAGGGTCCACAAAAGAGAGGAGGACCCTCAACCAGATGGACTGACACAACAACTGCTGCAATGGGCTTGATTATGTCAGAAACGATGAGGATGGCACAGGACAGGACAGGGCTCAGAGCTGTTGTTCACAGAGTCGCTACAAGTTGTACTCAACTTGATGGCACCTAACAAGTTAATCTGTAAATTAGGTGTATATATGCTTGTTATCCATCCTAAAGAGAGTGAAATATTACCTCATGTGGTTTTGATAGATATCTTCGTAATAGCTGATGGCTCCAGGGATCTTTTAATGTGATTGGTGCCCGTCTGAATGCCTCCTTGGTGTGATGGCTACTCAAATCCCTTGCCCATTATAACACTGGGTTGTCCTTTTTGTCATTAAGTTGTTCAAGTCTTATATCTATTTTAGTCATTAGATTCTAAGCAAACACACATCTTCCAAACATATTCTCCCCATTGATAGTCTACTTTTTACTTTTTTGATAAGGTCTTTTGACGAACAATAGGTTTTCACTTATATGCGGTTCCATTCACTTATTTTTGCTATTTGTACCTTTGTTATTATATTACAGTCCACTGTTAAACGCTAGGCCCAAGGGCAATGCCCTTGCATTTTCTTTTTTTCCCCCCAGCTCGGTAGTCTCCTTTTTATTGATGTGCTTCCTACCCTCCCCTCTCCACAATTTCAGTCCCTTCCACATAACCCCAGAGAGAAGGTAAAGAAAGGGATTGTTGGAATTCAGGCCCCTTGTGTACTCAGAAAGGGAACAGAAACCAAAACAATCACTGGATGTGAGACTGACCACCAAGGAGTCTGAAGCAGGAACGAGAAAGGAGAGATTAGGGGCCGTCTCCACCATCAACCCTCCTGCCAGGAAGGCTGGAGAAAAAGCCTCAAACATGAAGTAGTGCAGGTCTTGGGCAAGGGAAGTTGTTGAGCCTGAGAGAAGGGGTAGATCAGGAAAGGGGGTCACCTGTGTCCATGTAGAATGGGAGCCCCCCCCACCTCAAGGACATCAACTTCACAGACCGTAGACACTTCCCTCACTGCAGACAGCATACAGAAAGAAGGCTTCTTTAAAACAACAATGAGATATTATCTCACCCCAGTTAAGAATAGCAAAATTTAACAGAACAGCAAACAGCAAATGCTGGCGAGATTGTGGAGAAACTGGAACCCTTACTCATGGTTGGTGGGAGTGTAAAATGGTACAACCACTATAGAAGGCAGTATGGCGCTTTCTCAAAAAGTTGCAAATAGAAATATCATTTGACCCAGCAATTTCACTACTGGGAATTTACCCCAAAGAAACCAGAACTGCCGCCCAAACAGATATATGCACGCCCATGTTTACTACGGCTTTGTTCATAATAACAAACAGTTGGAAACAATCCAAGTGTTCATCAACAAATGAATGGATAGAAAAGCTCTGGTATATCCACACCATGGAATACTACACTGCTTTGAAAAATAAAGATCTCATGAAATATTATACAAAATGGATGACCCTGGAAGATATTATGCTGAGTGAAATATCTCAGTCACAAAAGGACAAATACTGCATAATGCCACTATTGTAAAATGGGACTGACATCGGGGTTGGGGGGAGACTGAGAAAGATGGGATAAATTATGTATACTGCATTGAAACAGATGATGGCGAGAACTGTTTAAAAGGGATATATGATTAGGTATTATTGTCATGACAGGAGTCCAGAACAAAGGCTGCATAGTGGAATGGACTTGGAGGAAGGGATTGTATAACAATGAAAGAATTTTTTCTTTTACTTTTTAAAGAGAAGAGTGAACTGGGGGGAGAAGGGGTGGGCAAGGAGAAAAATACAACAATGAAGGAATGGATATCCAAAGTATCTGTAAATTTTCATTAAAATTAATAATAATTAAAGAGTTCAGAAAAAAATTAGAAATTAAAAAAAAAAGAAAGAAGGCTTCTTCATGGTGTTCCTGGTATAGCTGACCACTGTGGCACTGGTGGGGACAAGGACATTGCTGAAGAATAAAAATAAGCCATCTTCAGCTCAGAGATGAATTTACTTTCAGATTAAGAAGTAGAATCGACTAACTGTGAAATCAGAAGGTACCAGGTGTTTCTTCTTTGTCCAGATTCTCCTGAGCTTTGGGAGCCTTCTCTACTATCACTGGGACCCAGTCAGGGTGCTTCTCTTGGATCGTCTCACCCTCACAGCAGTACTTCTCGGACAGATGCTCCTCTTTATACTCAAACTTCATCCTTCCAGGTACTGGGCTGGACTGTGCAGGTGCAAAGGAACACTTAAGGGGGGGAGGGGTACACAGCAGCGATGGAGGCAACTTATGAGAGGACTCAGTGGCGCGACCCCCAGGATTTGTGCCACCTCCCTATTCTTCTAAGAAAATTTATGGTTTGAATTTTCACATTAGGTCTGTTTTCCCAGCATCACCTCTGGTGGTTCGAATCCACCAGTGGCTAATGGGTAGAAAGACATGCACTGTCTTCACACGTGACTTACAGCCCTGGCAAGCCCTCTGGAGGGCCAGCTATGAGTCAGTTTCAACACAATGGCAATGGGTTTGAGTTTATTGTTGTATCAGGTATAACAGTTGTGACTACTGTAGTGGTATAAGCGTAAAACGCAAATGCAATGCCCTCAAATCGGAGCAGCCTCATAGCTGACACTCCAGCAGGTTCTGGAGCCTGTACATCCCGGGATGGGGGGGGAGGCGGGAAGACTCCCCCCTGTCTTCTGCTTGTAGCTATGTAGTACGTTTTAGTAAAATCAGGGAGGAGGGGTTCTCCCACTTTGGTTTTTTGTTTCAAAAGTTGTTTCACTATTTGTGGCCTCTCGCCATTCCACACAGAGATGCCAATTTTTCCATTTCTATAAATAAGGCTGTTAGCATTTTTACTGGGATGGCACTGAATCCACAGATCACTTAGGGTAGTATTTACATCTCTTTCGACCAAAGAACACAGAATACCTTTCCATTTATTTAAGGCTCTTTTAATCTCTCTCAGCAGTGTTTTGTAATTTTTTTTCTTTTTAAAAAAAATGTTAATTGTGATTTTAATAAAAGTTTACAGAAAAGCTGGAGTTTTCATTCATTCATTGTTGTACATTTTCCTCCCTAACTCCTTTCCCAGTTTGCTTTTAAAAAAATTAATAAATAAATTTATTCACTGTTGCATAATTTCCTCCCTCCCTGTGTTTTGTTATTTTCATTGTATAAAGTTCTTCACATGCATGGTTAGGCTTATTCCATGGTATTTTATTATCTTGGATGCTACTGTACATGGAATTGGTTGCCTAATTTTCCTTTCAGATTTGTCACTGCTGGTGTATAGAAATTCAACAGATGGGAGCTCTGGTGGCCTAGTGGCAAGAAACTGCACTGCAATCCCAGAGGAACACGGTTCGAATCCTCCAGACGCTCTGCCGGAGAAGGAGGCGCAATATCCTCCTGTACCAGTCAGATCTGATTTGACGGTACACGCACACAAAATAATTAAAAAAAAAAAGAAAGAAATTCAACAGAGCTTTGTTTGTTGACCTTGTACTCAATAATTTTGCTAAATTTCCCTTTTAACTCCAAAGATTTTCTTTGTGAACTCTTAATGTATATATACTGTTTCTCTCTCTCTCTCTCTTTCCCTATATATATATGTATGTATATACTCATTATATATATTCTTTATAAATATACATACATACATATACTCTTTTATATATATCAACATCATGATAAACGGAGAAAAGAAGAAAGTTTTCTATCATTTCATTCCACATGGATCCACAATTAACACCCAATGGAAGCGGCAGTCAAATCAAACAACGTATTGCACTGAGTAAACCTGAGACCTTTTTAAAGTGCTTAGAGCAAGGATATCTCTTAAAGACTAAGGTGTGCTGCCCAAAACCATGTTCTTTTCAATCATTTCACATGTGTTTTGTAAGTTGGAAAATGACTTCATTCCAGACGTCTTTATAAGCTCGACAATGACTAAGGAAAAGGGAAGAAGGAGGCCTTTTCACTGAAGTGCTCGTGAAGAGGACCGAATGGATCCTAGACTACAGAGAACAGACAATGAACTCTGTCTTGGGAGAAGGGCAGCCAGAGTGCTTCACAGAAGTAAGCATGACGAGACTTTGTCTCCCACATTTTAGGTATGTTGTCAGGAGGGATTAGTTAGCCCCCTGAACAAGGACATCATGCATGCTAAAGTAGGAGGTCCGCAAAAGAGAGGAGATGGAATGACATGATAGGTTTAAACACAGCAGACAGCTAACGGCAGCTAACAACAATCTACAGGATTATATCCTTGGGATAATTCTACTCCTTCTTTCCCAATCTGGATATCTTTCATTTCTTCTTGTCTTACTGCTCTGGACTAGGACTTCTAAGGGAGTCCACAGGAGTTGTGCTACTAATCTAGGGCCTTGCCTCTCTGGTAGTTCTATCCCTCAGTATCTCTGCAGGAGAAAGGTGGGCAATGTCCGCCTAGGCAGCCACAGTCTCAGAAAGCTAGTGGAGGGTGAGCTACGAGTCAGTTCACCGCGGCAGAAATGAGAGAGAACTTCTCCTACAATACTGAATAGAAGTGGTAAGAGGGACCTCGCTGTTTGATTCCTAATTTTGAGGGGAAGGCTCTCAATCATCCTCCATTCAGTTGGTGGGTGTTGGCTTTCCCCATACACAGAGTCATACTGAGGACTTCCCCTCCTATTACAATGCTCTTCAGTCTCTTCCTCAAGACAGTGTGCTGGATTTTAACAAACCTTTCTCTTCTGCCCTCAGAGATGATCATGTCTTTCAAGTCTATCAATGTAGTATATTACATTAACTGCTTTTCTAAAACTGAATCATCCCGTACTCCTAGAATAAATCCTTTATGACCTTGATGTATGACTCTTAGCATGCTATTGCATTGGGTTCGCTCATATTTTGTTGAGGACTTTTTCACATCTATATTCCTAAGAGATACTGGCCAGTAGTATTCCTGTGGTGTCTTTGTCTGGTTTCAGTATCAGGGTTACATGCGTTTCACAGAATGAATTAGGGAGCAGCCCTTCTCTATTTTTCGGAAGAGCTTAAACAGTCCTGGTGTCAATTCTTCTCTACATGTTCAGTAGAACGAATTCTATTTATCGGAAATATCAGAAAAAGACAAATGCACAGAGATAGACAGTAGACTGGTCGTTGCCAGAGGCTGTGAGTGGGGGATGACAAGTTATTGCTAACAGATACCTTTTTTTTTTAGAGATAAGAATGTTCTAGATCTATACAGAGGTGATGCCTGCACACTGTGAATGTGCTAAATGCCACTGAATTTTTTCCTCTCAAAAATGGTTCATTTAAAAAAATTTTTAAATGGTTCATTTCATATTATATGAGTTTCATGTCAATTACAATGAAAAACTAAACTGCAGATGAATTGACAAGATGAGAGGGAAACTAACGAGGTAGAAGGGCAGAGGTCTGCGAGGGTTGTGGCCAGGAGTGGTCAGAGTGTGAGAAGCAGCTGCTGACAAGCAGGGCCAAGAGGCCCAGGCAGCAGGAAGGACAGGTGCCAAGGTACTGTGGTCACAAGAGCTGGGAGCAGTGATGTGGCAGCATATGAGCACCTATCCCCCCTGGGCCTCAGTCTGCCCATCTATAAGCGGGCAGCATGAGGGCATAAATGAAGGATTAAACATGGCTCACTCAGCATGATGCTTGAACCACGCACCTATGTACCACTCCTCTAACTGGGTGCTGAGCCAATACCCCATGGTTCCTGTCCACAAATCGGAGGTTCCAGTCTGATCTCATGAGGACTGGAGGCTTCACCAAGGATCGGGACGGGGATGCTGGGTGTCCGGCACATGTGTGCGTGAAGGGACAGTCCAATGGTGCAGCTCTCCCTCTGCCCTGGAGCACATGTCCCTGTTTGCATCTGGGGGCAGGATTCTTTGCATTTTCATTTCAAATCTCATTACTAATTGAATAACACAAAACACAACCCTAGCATGGCTGGCGGGACTGGCTGTATCTCTGCAAGGCCGCCGGGCAGGCAGGGTGCCAGGCGCAGCACAGGGCGGCTGGCACTGGCTGCCATCTTGACAGTGTCAGGCTGGGTTCTTGACAGCAGCCCAACAAGAGATCAGCCTACCACTGCCCCCAGACCCAATGGTCCAGGAAAATACAGGAAATGCTATCCCACACTGATCTTCCCACTGCCTCACCTTAGGACTGGGGGTGGGAGGGAAGAACTCCTCTACACCCTACATTTGAGAGGCTCCCCTAAACGTCAGGGCCCTCAGAAGATGAGTGCATGAGGCGATGCCCTCGTTATATACCCAAAATAGTGTCTGTGCTCTATTTTATGTGCCCCATTTTTCAGGCACGGTGTGACTGCCAAGTTACATAATCACGTGAACGACCAGTTGTGATCTGGGAGTAGGGTCGCAGCCTGCCTGGCTCAACTTGTCCCCCTGGAGTGCCCCCAACCTGAGTCTTCCTAGGGCCACCTCTCGGGTCACAGCCAGATCCTTCAGGCTGCCTGTTATTCTCAGACCAAGCACAGTTCCCAGCACTGTGTGTCCCTCATGGGCATACAGCAGCCACATGCAGGGCTGTGGGTGCCTCGGATGTGGGGAAGAGCCAAGAGAGGGCTTGAGCAAGCTGGAAGGCATGCTGAGGGGCTAGCATCACCACTGGAGGACACACCCTTGCACACAGGGGCTGGAGAAGCAAATGCCAATGAGGCACAGGGGACAGACGGCCAGCACAATGAAGAGTGAGGGGACAAGGGAGGGTGCATACATGCATCTGCAAAAGGACCATGCAAGGGGCGCCTGCATCACTACCCACAGCCCTGGGTCGGCACTGTGTGCAAACGCAAAAAATGAAAGCAAAAGAAGGACCCTGCACCGAAGACCCTGGGGGATGCTCTAGCCCAGCAGGCCTGGCAGCTCCACAGCAGCTATTTCAAGCCGAGTCAAAGGTCCATCTACTCTGTATCATTCTCCTGACACAGAGAGGAACTTTGGGCAGGACTATGTTCCTGTGAATGGGTCTACAGTAGGCAATGCTGTTCCGTGCCTAGAGTGACCGTGGGGACCCCTGAGAATACACCAGGTGGGTGCTGTCACTCAGGTTCTGCAGACAAGGCAGTCAGGTCCCAAGAGTGCCCAGCAAGGGAGCCGGAGTCTGCTCCCAACTAGTCCCTGAGAACCTGTGGGGCCCACGAGGTGCCACACCGCCCAGGGACTGTTCCTCAATGTCATGTGTTATCCTGAACACCAATGGCACAGCAGACACTTCTACAGACTATAGGACCTCAGGGGGGCAGATTCATCCCCAGGGGGCCCTCAGAAGGTTGGGAGGTGGCACTGACAAAGGAAAAGTCATGGGGGTGCGGAGATTACAGAACATCAATAACAATTCCTGGAGACCACCCCCCACCAGGCTCGTATGGTCAGCCAAGGTCGCAGCAGCCCCCTTCCCTCCTGCTTAACACGTTGCCCCAAATGATGGCAAAATGTGTTTCTAAGCATGGTCGTCAATGTAAAAGTGTGTGGCAACGTGTTAAAGGATCGATCATATTTAGGGGCGCAAATGAAAAGGCCCTGAGCATGTTCTGGCACAACATTGTAACAGACCTGGACAGATGAATGGATAAACGCACTGCAGCCTGTCCACACAACGGCGCATTAAATCCACTGCCATCACTTCTGACTTGTGGCCACCTTCCACTGGGTTTCCGAGGCTGTACCTTTTCATGGGAGCAGCTTGTCTCATTTTTCCCTGTGGCGCGGTTGGTAAGATCTGAACCACTGATTTTTCAGTTAGCAATCCAACACATAAAACCCACAATGCTACCAGAGCTCTCTAAAGGGCTTACTATTGTTATGTGCCATTGAGTCGCCTGCAACTCATAGCAACCCTATGTACAAGAGCTCTGAACCTTGCTCTATCTGAGCAAATTGCATTGTCTCTGACACACCTACCCCCATTGCCCCGGTCACTGAGTCAAATCCATCTCATCCAATGTCTTCCTCTCTTGTGCTGTCCCTCTACCCTTCCAAGCATGATGTCCATCTCCAAGGACTGGTCCCTCCTGGAAACATGTCCAAAGTATGTGAGGCAGAGCTTTAAAATCTTTTCCACCCTGGTTTCACCCTCTCTAGAATAGACTTACTTATTTTTTAGTAGTCCATGGTATATTCAATACTCTTCTCCAGTACCACAACTAAAGGCATCAATTCTTCTTCTATCATCCTTAGTCAATGTCCAGTTCTCTGATGCATAGCAAATAATTGCAAAGACCATGGCCTAGATCAGGCACACCTTAGTCTCCAGACTGACATCGTTGCTCTTTAGTACTCTAGAGAGGTCCCTCACAGCAGATTTTCCCAGTGCAAATTCGTCTTTTGATTTCCTGGCTGCTGATCCTAAGAGTGTTGATTGTGCAGCCAAGCAAACTACTTGCCCATTAAAAAGTAATGGAGTACTGATAGGTGTCATGATGTGGGTGAACCCTGAAAACATGGAGCTCAGTGAAAGAAGCGAGACACAAAAGGTCACAGAGTGTGTGAGTCTATCTATGTTGTTGTTATGTGCCACCGAATTGCCTGCAACTCATAGTGACCCTATGTACCTGAGCTCTGAAAGCTGCCCTATTCTGCATCAATCTCACTGTCTCCAGCAGATCTAATACTGTTGCAGTCTATTACCAATGCAGCGCATTTACAGTTCACTGAAATTGGATTCATCTTTTATCTTGTGCCACCATTATGTTTTAATCATAACTCAGTGGCATTTAGTACCTTCATCGTGATCAACAATCATTACCTGGATTTCCAGATATGTTACAGTCCATAACAAATGTCTAAAGAAGGTAAGTCCAGAGACAAAAAGCAGATGAGTAGTTGCTTAGGGTTTGGAGAAAGCAAGTGATAGCCAATGGGTTTTCTTTCAAGCTGAGGAGAATGTTCTGGAAATCCAGGTAGTGGTTGTGGAACATGATGAATGTACTAAACAACACTGAATTATGATTAAAACATAATGGTGGCACAAGACAAAAAATGAAACCAAGTATCAGTGAACTGGAGATGTGCTACACTGGTAAATGTTAATTAAATATGCACATATTTCTACCACAAAAAAATGTTATTACAAAAACTTTGTTAAAATGGTCAATTTTATATTTTGTTTATTTTACCAGCATTTAAAAATAAACCTAGGGGAAAGAAATAAAAAACAGGAAGGAAAAGACAAAAAAGGACTCGCAGGTCCTGGAGTGTAGGTTTCATGCACAGGTCAGGAATTTTTCCTGAAGCAGGGCACCACAGCGAGTGGGTGGGACCCCTGGATATGGGAGGCATAGGTCACAGGGTGGGGGAGACTCCAAGTTTTCACTGCCTCTGGGAGGGGTAACACTAACACGCCTCAGCCCTAACTTGTCAGCCCCAAACCCACAAGCTCAAAGCCCACACTCTCTTGACATCTGTTGGTTTGAAAGAAAAGTTATCACCAGATGGGTGACCCAAACCCCACCCCTATGCCCAATGCTGCACACCTGGTACCCAACTGGCAGCCAGTATTACACACCAATGTCCACTACCCTGGCGCACACATCATCATCATCCTGGACTCTATTTTACACTGGGTCTCTGGATCCAGAATTAGGGTGGGGTCCCATGAGGAGGGTCCACCCACATGGTAGTACATAGCGGAGGTCAGGATCCCATCATATAAGGCCCCATGTGCCCCCACCACCACCTCCCACAGGCCCAGTTGCTGAGTGGGAGGTGGTGTGGCCGCCCAAGCAAGCACATGGCTGCTATTTTCAGCGAGGTTCCCCAGGATCCTCCCAGGCAGCCCCACAACCAGGAGACAGGAGGGGCCCTGGGCAAGCAGCTCACCCACCAGACACCACATGGTGGCCCCTCCACCACTGTCTGCTCACACCACCACCCACACACACACTGAGCCCTGATACCAGCTCAGCTCAGCACAGGGACAGGCTCTGCAAGGATAGTTCTGAGTTTCTGCTTTTCTGAGGATCCATGGAGGGAGCGATTGCTCACAGGCATCAGAGAGGAGCCAGAGCTCAACAAAGGACAGTCTCCAACACTTGAGTCTCTCAAACGATGAAGTATTACTTAGTCATAAAAAAGAACAAGGAGTTCTTTGGTAGTACAAATCTTTACGTGCTCAATTGCTAACGAAAAGATTAGCAGTTCAAACCTACCCAGAAGCACCTCAGAAGAAAGGCTTGGCAAATATTTCCCAAAAAAACCACTGAAAACCCTATGATGCACAGTTCTGCTAACACACATGGGGTCACCAGGAGTGGGAGGTGATGCAACTATTTTTTTTCATTCATTACAAAGGAATGAAACATTGATACATGCTACGGCACAGGTGAATCTCTAGAACATCACACTCAGTGGCAGAGACTAGACTGTAAAAATGCAAAGATACCTGACCTCGCCAGGAAGCTCCTTGCACAGCGTTCCCACTCTGGGATTCAGCTGCTACTGTTTCTCTACTGCCGCTTCTTACTGACTTCACACTGTTTCCAGTGTGACAGCTGTTTTCTGGATCTAGGAGGCTGTCAGCACAGGGACTCTGGGTTCAAAGAATGCACTCCACTCCAAGTTCTTCTTCCTCAGTGGTAATCAGGGCCCATGGCCCACTTTCCACTCACTTCCCATCTCCATGCCAGGCTCTGAGGATGGCTCACTTTTAAACGCAAAAGTATGGCAAAATCAACCAAGCCCCTCACTCGGACTCGGACACTTTTTTGGAATGGTCCCACTTTTGCAAGGTTTCAGGCATCTCCCATTAATGTGCTATAAGTACCTTTAATGCATATTCCCACCCAGTTATTTGGTGAGAATTACAAGGACCATAACAAATTATGACTAACATTGAGAAGAATGGGAATCCCAGAACAGTTAATTATGCTCATACAAAACCTATACCTAGACCAAGAAGCAGGTGTCAGAACACTGAATGGTTTAATATCAGGAAAGGTGTGCATCAGGATTGTATCCTTTTCCATGCTTATTTAATCTACACATTGAGCAAATCATTATAGAAGTTGGATTCTATGAGGAAAAATGTATCAGGATCAGAGCAAGACTCTTCAACAATCTGCATTATGCAGATGGCACAACCCTGCTTGCTCAAAGAGAGGACTTGAAACACTTGCTACAGAAGATCAAAGACTATATTCAATATGTATTGTGTCTCAACATTAAGAAGACAAAAACTCTCTCAACACTAGTCCAATAGACAACATCATGATAGAGAAAAGTATGATGTTGTCAACTATTTCATTTTACTTGGATCTACAATCAACATCCTTGGTACGAGAAGTCAGGAGATCTGGAGACTTACTGCACTGGGCAAGTCTTCTATCAGGAATCTCTCCAAATTACTGACGAGCAATGATGTCAGCTTGAAGACTAAGGTGTACCTGATTCAGGCCATAATCTTGTCAATCACTTGTTATACATCTAAACACAGAACAATGAATAAGGATGGCAGAAAATGAGTTGATGCCTTTCAGAATAGTAGTGGATATCCCATGGATTGCCAAAGAACAAATAGATAAATCTTAGAAAGAGTACAGCCAGAATGTTCCTTGGAGGCAAAGATGACAAAACTTTGTCTCACAAATGCTGGGCATGTTGCTAGGAGAGGCTATTCCTTGAACGGGGATGTTTATTTGGAAAGGTGGAGGATCAGCCAAAGAGAGAAAGACCCTCAATGAGATGGACCAGCATAGTGACTAAAGCAAGTGTGTGACTAAAGCAAGTGGGCTCAAGTGTGTCAGAGATGAAGATGACACAGGAGAGGACAGGGTTCAGATCTGTTGTTCATAGGATCACTATGAGTCATACTGACTTGACAGCACATAACAACAGCAACATGGCCAAAAGAGCATGTTAAGTGATTCACTGCAACACAGACACAAATGACTACATACTGGGTGATTCTACTTAAAAAAGCCCAGAATAGCAAAGCTAGAGATGGACAGGAGATCTGTAGTTGTCTATGACTTGCAGGTGGAAGAATGGGGAGTACCTGCCAATGGGTCCAGGATTTCCCTGGAGAGAGATGTGCGTCTGGACCTAGACAGCAGTGTGTGTGCAAATGCCACAAAACTGTGTATTTTAAGATGTAAATTTTACATCAAGTGCACCAAACCATGATAAAAAATACATGCACTAAAACAAAAGTGAGAAGCAATTCCCAAGGTTCTGGGGGGTCACTGCAGAGGCAGGAGGCAGACTGTCTGCCTTCCTATCCTCACCTGTGGTTCCACTCAGCCATGAAACATGGCAACCGGGGACTGTCACCAGAGACCACACAGGCCCAGCCAGAGAGCAGCCACAAAGACCCTGTGGGTGCAGAATCGTGCAGCAGAGCCCACCGCCCACGCACAGTCACAGAGGTAGGGCTGGGACCCTTTCACCGTCACGGCTGCCTGCTCAGCTGGGCCCAGTGGGAGCTGGGCCCAGTCGGCGTGCGTCAGAACGCAGCCTGGCGGCCACCCCATCCAACATAGCTGTGGCTCCCCAAGGTCGAGAGCCTCACAAAAAATGCAACTGGGTGGCCAACTTTCATATTTTTCCAAGTTAACTTTTACGTCAGACTTGCTGGCTTCTTGGGAAATACGTAAGTGTCAGTGACCAGAGCCAGACTCTGGCCAGCACTGACCAAGCTGAGGGGGGCCACATGGTCTTCCAACGAGGCCCTAGTTCTAACCAGCACCTCCTGCTCATCTCATGGCCTGAGGTTCCAGCTAGTTACCCTCTGCCCAGTCCCCTTGGCCACATGGCTGACTTGAGGCCTTGAAGAGAAGAGCCCCTCCAGTGGGGGGGCGTAGTGTGGGGCCAGGACGAGCATATGGTCCCAAACCCTAAACAGTCCTCCACTACAGTCCATCCATGGACATGACTAACTGTGGGTCAGGTCCAGGACACAATGTCTCATTCTAGGAGCTGGCACAGTCGTGGACAGGGCCTGCAGGAGCACAAAGGGACTGGTCTTCCAAGGGAAGCAGCACATGGCCCGGCCTGTTCCAGCCCTGCACACGGGTCTCACAACACCTGCAAGGTACACTGGGCTGAATACTCCGGGAGGGGCACTGAGCATGGCCCAGGAAGGGGTGTTGAGAAGGGGGCAGGCCACAAAAAAGAAAAGGAGGCTAACGACTCTGCAGGAGGGACCAGGGTGGTGGGAATGGCCTCGAGGTAGGAGATCAGTGGATACAAAGATCCTAAGACTGGAGGGGGGGAGGGTTCAGGAGCCACCACGAGGTTGGGCCCTTGGGCTAGGAGTGGGGAAAAAGGCTTAGGAGGGGCTCAGAGGTTATGGGATCCTGCCTGAATATGCCAAGGCAACACTGGACAGGGAAACCTGGGACTCCATGCTGGTGGCTAGGAGGTTGGACAGAAGGGCCACCAAAAGGCTAAATTGTAGCAGGGCTGGTGGTCTTTCACTCGCGCACCCAGCAACCCCACGTCTGAACAGATGGGCAGATGGTATCCCAGTAGGTCTTGGGATCGATTTCAACATGCTCAGGGATCACCCCAATTCCCAGACAGATGGAACGCCTCTTGGCCTCCACACTCCTGATTGAGGTTCTCCCCAACGTGGTGGTCCTTCCTTTTGATGTCTCCACCCCATGCTGGGCTCAGCCTGTCCCTGCTCCACTCCCACTGGCCCTGTACCAGCTGTCTGGACTTTTCTTCCCAGCACAGTGCAAGGCCCTCCTCAAAGAGGGATGTCTGATGAGGATGCACTGACAACTGCAAGGTTCCATGAGGCACCCCTGGGCCAGCAGTCTTTGGTTTCCCACCTCTTCCCAGGACACTATTGTACCTTCCAATTCAGACCACGGCAGCTGCCATGCACACGGCCAGATGCACCTCTCTCCTTGGGGAAAGGCCTCATCCAGGCCACGGTCTGGACATCTGGGCCACACTTACCATGCCCACCAGGCCCGGTTGTCTCTGAACAGCCACAGAGCCCATGCTACAAGAGCCTTATTCATGATGGTGGGCCAGAAGAGGATGGATAGGAGGTGAGCCTCCAAGCTCAGGTACCCAGATTTCTATGAAACGCAATACTGGCTGCATTCGTATCCCACAGCACTGAGGATGGAGTCAAGAGATGGGGGACAGTGTCCATTTCATCTTGACATGCTCAGTCCACACTGCTACCACTCTGGTTCCTCACAAGGGCTCACAGCCCCTCCTAGGCTCCACCCTTCCATTCCAGGGTCACTCTTCCAGGTCCTGATGGTCACACCATCAACCAACAAAGCCCGAGGCCAAGCTCAGCCCAGCTTCCAGAATGTGGCCTCCCCCATCTCCGCCCCACACCAGGCTCTTGGCATCCGCATCCTCCACCCCTACTCCAGTCCCAGGGCTCCCCTGCTGCCAGCTTTCTCCATTCCAGGAAGACTCTTGGCCTTCCCTCCACTACCTGAATCCTCAGAGTTCCCTGTGGTCACTGGCCTCAAGTCAGACCCAAATCTCCCACGGCTCCATCTCCCCATCTCCCAGATACACCTGGGACCATGTGCCTCAGGCTCAAGTCCCTGCACCACTTAGCTGCTCCTCCATCCACAGACCTCCTCAATCCCCACATCTAGCAATTCAGGGAGTCACTCCTGCTGCCTCCTCCTACAGGCAGCTCACTTAGACTCACCTCCTACCAGCTCCATAATCAGGGTATCTTCAGGGGTAAGCAGGCATAGCTGACCTCACTAAGGAGATTGCACACAAGGCACCTGGCAGAGAACAGTCCTGTCCTATAGCCAAGGTCACATTGCAGATAGGGGAAAGCAGCCACATCGAGCCCCAGTGCCCACGTCATCGTTATTCCTAGTCCACAGTCTTATGACAGGTATGTGAGGGTGTCTTCACAGCCACAGGTTACTCTCTTCACCTTGAGGGTGCATGGGTCACAAGCAGCCCCCTCCATCTCTACATCCCTCTGTCTCTACTCTCTCATTTGTCCCATGTGCTCACAGGTTGAAAAGTCCTAGGGCTTAGATGAACCAAGCATCAGCATGGATACTGATGACCCAGGAATGATCCAGAAGATGACCCACGGATAACTCATAGGTGAGCCACAGATAACCCACAGTGACCCACACGTGATGCAGTGACCCATAGCTGACTCACAATGACCCAGCGGTCTATGCATGACCCATGGAAAGCCCACAGTGGTCCACAGGTGACCCACAGTGGCCCACGAATTATCCATAAGACAATACACAGGGACCCACGGGTGACTCACAGAGATCCACAAAGAATCCACGGACACTCCCAGGTGACTCACAAAGGATCAAGGACAAGCTCTCTCCAGGACACAGAGACTCTCAGACACTCTACAGATCACCTAAGACCAGAAAATCTATAAGACCCAGGATAACCCTGAGGTTACCCACAGTTACCCAGGACAAGCCATGGATGAGCCAGGCTGACCTACAGACAACCCAAGACAATCCTTGACACAGGTCCCCTCCTGGTCATCAGGGGGCCTGAGAAGGAGCTCTGGCAGGACTCACCCAGCTAATGCCCACTGGCCATGAAAACATAGGTCACGGAGGTCCCCCTACTTGTCTGCTGAACCCCAGGGCTCTAAGGTCTCTGGTCAATTCGGCAAGGACAGAGGCCAGATGGCTAGATATCAAACTTCCCTCCTTCCCAGGAGTAGCGTGGGCTTCTAGCAAATTCTCACCTGAGACAAAAGACCGATGTGTTCTGGAAGCAAAGGCTGCTTCCACAAGTGGGATGACACACATTCCCTCCTAGGAAATAAGTATGGTCCCAAAGTTTATAAAGCCAAAACAACTGAGCCTGAGGCAGAGCTGCAGAAACCACTTGAAGATGCCCCCCAAAATATGCAGGAAACAGCTTGATCCTTGGAGTAACTGACTCGGCAAAGATGTAGCACAGTGGGCTCTCACAGCAACCATGAGCACAGCAGGGGACTAAGCCAGGCACAGACACAGATGCACGTCGGAGCGAGCACGAGCTACTCAGAGACCCTCAACCACCTGCAGCCCCTACTGACTGACTCCTCAACGAACAGGTGGTCCTCCAAACTCCTTGATTTTGCATATGCTGTTCCTTCTGCCCTCAACACACTTCCCACACATCCTCACACAAGGTCACTCCAAGCTCTCTGAGAAACCCGATTACATGTGCTCCCCCAATGGCAAGCCACAACCTGCCAGGTGTGCCCTAAGTATCCCACTAGGAACTCCACTCTCTGCTCTGTGTGGCTGCCAACTGATGAATGTGATTCTAGGAAGTGATTTAAGGTGGGTGATTATCTAATTAAAACACTGTTCACAATTTCCAGAGAGTGGAAACAACCAAGTGTCCACTAATGGCTGAATGGATAAACACAATGTGGTCTAATCACACAACGGAATACTACTCAGCCATAAAGAGAATGAAGTCCTGCTAGAACACAGACGACCCTGAATACATAATGTTGAGGGAGAGAAGTCAGCCACTAAAGGGCAAATACTGTATGATGACACCTGTATGAAACATCTAGAACAGACAATCGCAGAGAGAGAGTTTATACTAGCATTCCTGAGGGGGTGGAGAATGGGAGTTCTTGCTTATGGGGCAGTGAGTTTAAATTGACGGTGGTAGAATGATTTGTCTTGGAGCAAGTGCAACCAGGGAGCTCCTTAGACGCCAAGACGGTGACATTTCATCTTATATACCTTGGGCATGTTGTAAAGAGGAGCCAGTCCTTGGAAAAAGACGTCATGCCTGGAAAAGGAGAGGGTCAGGGAAAGAAATAAAGGTCCTCACTGAGATGGGCTGACACAGTGACTGCAACAGTGGGCTTGAACATGGTAGAAATCGCAAGGACAGCCCAGGACAGGGCAAGGTTCCATCTGTTGTTTATAGGGTTGTTGCTTATAGGACTTGATGGCACTTAACAAAAGGGAGCTCTGGTGGCCAAGTGACAAGAAGCTGCGCTGCAATCATGAAGGCGCATGGTTCGAATCCACCAGATGCTCCACTGGAGAAGGAGGGGCAATCTCCTGGGCAATCTCCTCCTGTGCCTGTCAGATTCCATGAGACAGTACACAACAAGAAGGGGGGGGGAGGACAACAGAACAAGTCAGTAAAGGACATCAAGTACGGCTGTGTAGCCTGAAGACTCTAAGGCACATCACTGAATTATATAGGTAGCAATAGTCAAGATGCGTGGGATTTATATGCATTTTTAGAAAAAACCTTTGCCAAACCCCCATCACCCAAGGGCCAAGCCCTCACCAGAGCCCAAGGGACTTAAACCAAGCTCATTTAGGGTGGCCTGACTGACATTTAACCAAGGTATTGCCCCTATGGAAAGCCTCACACATCAAGATGGGTTCATGAGACAAAGATAATGATTGTTCTTCTAGTGAGAGTCTGGGAGTTCTGACTGAAGCACTAGGTACGTGGGGATGGGTTTTTGTCTATTTCCTCACAAGAGGAAAGAGAAGGCTTCCTTGACTAGTGGACCGGAGTTACCAAGTGGGTGAAGATGGCCGTGAAGATGTGTGTAAAGCATTCATGTGGAAATCGTAATGGGCACAGTTGACTTGCCATTTGGCCTTTGAGAAACAAGTGTGGAGTTGATTAAAGAGTGCTAGAAAGGAAGGATATCCCTTTGAGGATACGGGTGCACCTGACCCCAAGTCATGGCATTTTCCATTAACTCACATACATGTGAAAGTTGGACAATAAGGAAGACTTAGGAAGAATGGATGCCTTTGGTTTGTGGCGCTGGCAAAGAACACTGAATACACCCTGGACTGCCAAAAGAACAAATACATCTGTCTTGGAAGAAATATGAGCATGTTTCTTGGAGGCGAGGACAGTGAAACTTCATCTCACATACTCTGGGCATGTTATCAGGAAGGACCAGCGCCTGGAGAAAGACATCAGGCTTGGCAAAGCATATAATCAGCAGAAAACAGTTAAGATCCTCAGCAGGATGGACTGATGCAGCAGCTGCAGCCACGACCTCAAACACAGCAGCAGCGACTGGGTGGGTGGCAGCGTCCTGAGCAGTGCATGTCTGGGCTATACATAGGGCTGCCGTGGTCCCGGGCAGTGCATGTCTGGGCTGTACACAGAGCAGCATGGTCCTGAGCAGTGTGTGGCTTGGGATATATACAGAATGGTGTGGTCCTGGTGTATGGCTGGGTGTAGAGGGGGCTGTGCGGTCCTGGGTAGTGTGTGGCTGGGATGTAGACAGAGTGGCGTGGTCCCGGGCAGTGCGTGGCTGGGCTGTACATGGGGCTGTGTGGTCCTGGGCAGTGTGTGGCTGGGCTCTACATGAGGTGGCGTGGTTCTGGGTAGTGCGTGGCTTAGCTGTACATGGGACAGCGTGGTTCTGGGCAGCACGTGGCTGGGATATACACAGGGCTGTGTGGTCCTGGGTAGTGCGTGGCTGGGATGTACACAGGGCTGTGTAGTTCTGGGCAGTGCGTGCCTGCGATGTATACAGGACGGCGAGGTCCTGGGCAGCACGTGGCTGGGATGTACACAGGGCTGTGTGGTCCTGGACAGTGTGTGGCTGGGATATACACAGGGCTGTGTGGTCCTGGACAGTGTGTGGCTGGGCTGTACATGGGGCTGTGTGGTTCTGGACAGCACGTGGCTGGGCTGTACACGGGAAGGCGTGGTCCTGAGCAGTGCATGTCTGGGCTGTACAGGAGGATGCGACAAGCTAGAACCTCCTCAAGGGCACCTCATGACAATAACAGAAAACAGGCTATTGTTGCTCATGGCCAGTATCAGATGTCTGCTGGCTGGCTTTCTGCGTGTTTCCTGTGGGCGGGCATCCAAAGCATCCAGACAACGGACTAAAGGAAGGAAGGGGTCCAGGGTAAACCCTTACTACAGCAGCCCAGGGAGGGGAGGCAGGACTTGGCCCCTCCTCAGGCAGCATCAGTGCCTGTTACGTTTCCCCTGGACAATTTAAAAGTGGCAACATCCCTCTGTCCAAGCATCTGAGGGTCTGCTCTCTGCTCCTGCAAAACCATGCACGGTGACCAAAGACTTGGGGTATCTCCATAAAACGTTTCACAAAATTGAGGCTCCTTGGGGGATCCATACTGCTGCCTAGGTCTCAGGACCCTCAGCAACTACTATAGGCACCATGTAGAGAGCCGGAGTCCAGGCCACACTTGCACTACCCAGTAGGTGCCCGACTGTGAAGGGGGATACATCAGTCTTTTCTAGGACACTGTACAGAGCAGGTTGTTTTCAGCACCTGCCCAACACCTGACACAGCCTGGCGAGCACCCACTGTGTCCCTGCTGAATGCTTGTGAAGAACCTGCTAACACCTGCCGAGTGTCTGCTGGGTGCCTCTGAACATCCAGTGGGTGCCCGCTGGGTGCCCACTGAGCACCTGGTGAGTGCCTGGTGTGCGCTGGCTGAGCACCTGCTACGTGCCAGCTGTCCGTCCTCCACGTGTACATCCACAGAACCAGAACACACACTGGGTTCTGCCTATGTGCAGGCCCCGTTCTGGAAGCACCACACATGCTAACTCATCTGAGTCTCACCACAACCTGTTGAGATGGAGACCACTGTGACCCCCATTTTGCTGAACAGGGGACAAAGCGAGAAGGGGCGCCCTGGTGAAGAACACCTCCCAGGGGAATCAGGGAAGTGCCTGAGCCGAGCAGCACCACCCTCTCCAAGGCGTGGAGTGCCACAGAAGCCCCCCACTTTTCCTCCACGGCCACCAGAGAACCCTGAAGAGGAAACCTGGCTGCGCTTCGTTTCCATTTGGCAAATAATAAATATTGACTTTCTCCTCGTCCACAGGCAGTGACTTCCTTATTTGTGCACCTGGACCTCCCCTCCCCCCAGCAGTCAAGCTGGCCAGCACAGGGAACCCTCCTCCCCCAGCCCCCTCCTGGGTCTGGGTTGGAGTAAAGACAAGAGGAAAGGGTAAAGCCAGAGATACTCCAACCAGAAAAGGGAGCGCTTTCCACCCCAGACTCTGAGGGAGGAGGAGCCACCTGAGGCCACCTTCTGCTTTGGTTCTTGTATCACAGGCTAGGAGACCCCTCACCCCACGCTACCCACCTGCCCACCACTCATTAAACCCTTGTCATGAACCTATGGCCACTGAGTCAGCCCCTCATGGAGACACCATGGGTGCAGAGCAGAACTGCTTCATGGCCATGACCTCTCAGGGGACTGCCAGATCTTTCTTCCACAGTGCTGGGGGTTGGGGGAGGGCACACTGAGCAGCTAACCGTCTGCAGCACCCAAGGGGCTATGGATTGAGCTGTATCCCCCAGAGTGTGTGCTGAAGTACTAACCACTATAAGCACAGATACAATCCCAACTGCTATAGGGTTTTCTTTGCTGTATTAATGACGCCATATCCATGAAGGGCTCGTCTTAACCCAACCATTGTGAGGGATTAAAAGAGATCAGACAACGAGAAGGAAGCACAGAGAGGGGAGGACAGAGAGCACTGGGGGCCTTCCCCTTCAGCCATGGACAGTCTTTCCCTAGGGATGGTTCCCTGAATTCAGACTTCCAGTTTCTGAACTGTGAGAATATGAATTTGTTCTCTAATGACAATCATATGTGATATTTCTGTCATCGCAGCTCTAACAACTGAGATACAGGAGGTGACAATGCTGTCATTTTGTTGGTCGTGTTAGATGCCATCAAGAAAATTCTGATTCAGAGCATCCTACAGGGCAGCTAGAATGCACCACGGGGTTTCCAGTGCTGTTATCATTAGAGGAACAGACTGTTCTGCAGAGCAGCTCTGCTGGCCTAGTGGTAAGGAGCTGGGCTGTCAATTCGAAGGCACGCAGTTCAAACCTACGAGCTGCTCTGCAGCAGAAAGATGGTCAGTCTCCTCCCACGCAATTTACTGCCTCTAAAAACCTAGAAGGTCAGCTATGGATTGGTTCTGACTCAACAGAACTCAACAACTACTGCCTGCAGGCAAGGCCTGGCCCCGACCCGTCTACCACCTGTCCCACACCTTTAACACTCTCTCCTCACAATCAACACCTCATGAGCCATCTTTTCCTACTGCCTGGAAACCTTGCTCCTGACATAGAGTAAACTGTGTTCCCCCCAAAAATAAGTACTGGAATCTTAACCCCACACAGCTGTAGAGGGAGAAGCCCTAGTGGCTCAGTAATCAGCACTGTTATTAATAACAAATGTTGCTGTTAGGTGACCTCAAGTCAATTCCTACTCCTGGCAGCCCCATGTACAAAGAAGGAGATCCTGCCTCATCCTGCACCACCCCAACAAGCCCGATTATGCTCGAGCCCCTGCTGCAGGTATGGTGTCGGCCCACCGGCTGAGTGTCGTTGTCTTCTCCAGGACTGGGCCCTCCTGATAACGTGTCCAAAGAACGTGAGAACAAGTTTCACCCTCGTTGCTTCTAAGGAGTATTCGGGCTGCATTTTTTCCAAAACATATTTGTTCTTTTAGCAGTCAATGGCTCTTCGTCAACACTGAAATCCAAAAGGTGGTGGTGGTATGTGTTGTCGAGACACCTGGGACTCACAGTGACACTATGTGCGACAGCTCTGAACCCTGTCCTATGCCGAGCCACTCTCACTGTCTCGGACACACCTGCCCCTATTACTCCAGTCTCTGGGTCAATCCATCTCATCCAGGGTCTTCCTCTCCTGCACTGTCCCTACACCCTTCCAAGCATGATGTCCTTCTCCAAGGTGGTGCTGTTATGTGCCATCAAGTCACTGGCAACTCAGAGCGACTCTATGCACATTAGCTCTGAAACCTGCCCTATCCTGACACATCTCACCATCTCCTACAGACCTAAGCATTTCATTCAAATCCACCGGCAGGAGAAAGATGTAGCAACACGCTCCACAAAAAAATGAATCAGATGGCCAAAGTCATGGCCAATGAGTCAATTCCAATCGTTAGCAATCAGGATGGGGTGTAGAGGAACAAGGAACACCTGTGGCCAGAGCCAGTTTAAACCAGAACCTGCTGTAAGTGATGCCTGATATCCTAGAAATCTCTGCACCGAAAAGCAGCCTCTTGCCAACCCAACCAGGCTTAAACTAAGCAGGTTTAGAGGAAGAAAACGAGCATCTTGCTACCATCTAGAAAAAAAGCAGCAGAGAGTTAAAATGTCCACCTGAAAGGGAAAAAAAAATGTCCACCTAAAGTCAGAGATTCCTGCAGGAGACAGACCAGGACCGAGACTGAGCCCAGCAGAAGTGGTGGGAGAGTTTTTTTCACTGACCCAAAGCCAAGAGGCCAGTCAGAGGACCTGTGAGCACACGGGAAAAGTTGTCTTTACTGAAGAACTAGATCCTATTTATAATCCAAACTAACCCACCACTCCCCTGTTGTGGTGGTGCAGACCATGGGGTCGGAACCGACCCATAGCTGACCCTCCGGTGGGTTTTCACATGCATGGGTGGGAACGACCATCTTTCGCCCATGGAGCAGCTGGTGGATTCACGTATTTTGCGTTGGTAGTGCGATGACCTACCACTAAGCCACCAGAGCAATAACCCCCAGTAAGCCCATAACCCCAAGTAGTAAGAAGCTACGGGAATGGGAAGAGCAGCTAAAGCGGCTACATTTGCTGCAACCAAGAGAGAAACACCACTTCTGGAGCGGCCTGAGGTAAATGCCAGAGGTCCAAGGCCACATGGATAAAATGGTCAATTACAGATAAAGAAGATGAACTGCAATCTTTTTAAAAAAGGGTTATGAGCTCTTCTCTGCAGTGGTGAGAAGAAGAAACTGGTGCTTTTAAAAGGGCCTAGATGTTAATATTTATGTGTCTATCTGAATGCACCTGATGGATTTTTAATATTTCTTCCATGTAGTGGTGTAAGGTGAACAGTAGGTGGGGAAAAAACAACACACAAAAACACCTCACTGCCATTAAGTCACGTTTCTGAGACAGTAGTCAAACTGGAGGAGACCATCATCTTTCTTGCAGGGAGTCGCTGGAAGATTCAAGCCACCACCAGTGAGGGTTGGACTTTGCATTAGCAGGGTAGCTCCCTACTGACTGTGCCATTAGAACTCAGATGTGTTGTGGTTAGGTGTCATCAAGTCGCCAGTGACTCACAGTGACTCTGCGTACAACAGCTCTGAACTCTGCTCTATCCTGAGCCAACCTTACCGTCTCTGACACACCCACCCCCACTGCCCCACTCACTGAGTCAATCCATCTCATTCAGGGTCTTCCTCTTTTGCACTGTTCCTCCACTCTTCCAAGCATGATGTCCCTCTCCAAGGACTGATTCTGCCTTGCAACATGACAGACGGAGTATGTCAGACAAAGCTTCAGAATCCTTGCTTCCAAGGAGCAGCCTGGTTTCACCCTCTCTAGAACGAACCTGATGTTCTCCTGGCTGTCCATGGTCTATTCAATACTCTTCTCCAGCACCGTAGCTCAAAGGCATCAATTCTCTCCCTATCATCCTTAGTCATTGTCCAGCTCATAACTGCAAAGACCATGGTCTGGATCAGGCACACTTTACTCTCCAGGCTAACACTGTTGCTCTTCAGTGCTCTGGAGAGATCTCTGACAGAAGACTTTACCAATGCGTTGTGGATATGTGCCGTTGAGTTACTTGTGACTCATAGCGACACTATGTACAACAGCCCTAAACTCTGCTGTCCTGTGCCAACTGCACTGTCTCTGACACACCCATCCCGATTACCCCAGTCACTGAATCAATCC
>NW_006399795.1:18345932-18362476 GCF_000299155.1 Elephantulus edwardii
ATGAGTTCCTTGTTTTTCAATGCAGTGTAGTATTCCATTGTGTGAATATACCACAGCTTCTCTATCCATTCATTTGTTGATGGGCACTTAAGTTGTTTCCAATTCCTTGCTATTGTGAACAAAGCTGTGATAAGCATGTGTGTGCGAGTCTTTGGGTATTTTTTATGTTGAGCTTCAATCCATATTGAAGGCTATAGTCCCTGACCTTCTGCAGCAAGTGCTTCAGGTTCTCCTCAGTTTCAGCAAGTAGGGTTGTGTCATCTACATAATGCAGATGTACAGTAGAAATTAATAAAAGGTACTAAATTACAGAAAGTATGTAAATTTGCTTCTTTTGCTTCAGAACTCAATGACGCTGCTGTTACAGGCCATCAAGTAGGACTCACAGTGACCCACTGAACAACAACAGATCTGAACCCTGTCCTAGTCTGCACAGTCTCATCATTTCTAATATGCAAGGGGCCAGGAAGACGTGCCCTCGAGAAATGCATCCCTAAAAAAGGTAATTACCCAGCAGAGTTCCCTTTGGTTCGTTCTGAAAGAAAGCCGTAGGCGTGGACTTCACAGAGTACCTCTGAGTTAGGAAATCTGCATTTGAACAAGCAGACATACCTAGGACTGCAGAGTGGAGGCGAGACTTAAAATCAGAGCAAGTGGTTTGTCTTTGTGCACTGAGGCAGGAAATGCCATGTCCACCAAGGGCCCTTCTCCTCATCAGAGTGGACATTACAGGGAGCCAGTGAGCTGGGCAGCCTGGTGTGCTCACTCATTGCACCACCAAGACCCACCTGATGAGTGGACATGGGGAAAGTAGCCCTGAAGAGACAGCGAGTTTGGCTGTGTTGCAGTGGCACCTGTAGACCTCGTGCACACAGATGTGAATGAAGGATGCTGTGAGTGCATGGAAACTGCTGCAATTCTAATAGTTTACTCTGGTCTGGATTTTGCTTATGAATGAAAATGCTCTAAGTTTCAACTGATAACACACTATGACACGTTTAGAAGCAGGAGTGGCATCCACTTCCTAAATAACTTGCCTCTGGAATCTCTATGAACTTTGATAAATGGCGATAGTTGGAAAGGGGCTTCAGGCCACTGTGAGTTATGCTTGACTCAAAGGCAATCAACAACAACAACAAAGAACTCTTTGGAGAAACAAACCTACACATCTCATGAGTACAGGTCTGATGAAGCTGTGTGACGTCGACGTGGAACCAACTCACGGCTGACCCTCTAGTAGGTTTTCAGAGACTGGAAATCGTATGGGAGGAGAATGTCCATCTTTCTCCAGCAAAATAGCTGGAGGATTTGAACCACTTGCCTTTGGGTTAGCGGCACAACTCCTTACCACTAAGCAACGAGATCTCTACTGGTTTGATGCTGCTGTTCGTGCTAGGTGCCTTCGAGTCAATTACAACTCACCATAACCCTATGCTCTCTGAGGATCTTCCTCTCTTACACTGATCTTTACAAGCATGATGTTCTTCTCCAAGGACCAGCTCCTCCTAGTAACATGCCCGAAACACGTGAGACAAAGCTTCACCATCCTTGCCTCTGGTGAGCACTCTGGCTGCATGTTCTCCAAGACATATTTGTTCTTTAGGTAGTTAGTTCTGGGATATTCAGTACTCTTCTACCACATCTCAACTACAAAACATTGATTCTTCTGTCATCCTCAGCCACTGTCCAAATTTCAGATCCGTAACACGTAATCAGAAAGACCATGGCTTGATTCAGAGGCACCGTAGCCTTTGAACTGACATCACTGTTCCTTAATGCCTTAGAGAGGTATCTGACAACAGATTTACCCATGGCAATACCAGTGGTTTCCAGGCTGCTGGTACTAAGGGTGTTGACTGTGACTCTAAGCAAGATGAAATCATTGACAATTTCTCTCTCCACCCCATTCATCATGATATTGTTCATTATGGGGACAGTAGTGAGGACTTTTTGTTGTGATGTTGTTATGACTTCATGTTGTGATGTAATCCATACTAAAGGCTATATAAAGTCTTTGATCATCTGCAGTGTTTCAAGTCCTCTTTGCTTTAGGCAAGCAAGGCTGTGTGATCTGCATAACGGAGGTTGTTGATGAGTCTTCCTCCATTCTTGATGCCACATTCTTCATCATAAAGTCCAGCTTCTCAAAAGGATTTTGCTCAGCATAAAAAATCACTAGGTATGGAGAAAGGATACAGCCTGCTGCACACCTTTCTTGATTTTTAAACCATACAGTGTTCCCTTGCTCTGATCAGATGACAGCTTCTGGATCCAAATACAGATTCCGCATGTTATTGTTGTTTAACGTTGAGTTGGAACCTAACCAGAGCTGACCTTCCAGCGGGTTTTCAGAGGCAGTTAACCGCATGGAAGGAGAATGTTCATCGTTCTCCCACAGAGAAGCTGGAGGCCTTGAACCTCGTACCTTAGGGATTGCAGTGCAGTTTCTTGCCATTAGGCCACCAGAGCTCCCTGATTTCACATGAGCACAATTAAATGTTCTGGAATTCCCATTCTTCTCAATGGAAAAAGAATTTTTCTTCTTCTCCATAATTTGTTATGATCCACACAGTCAAACGCCTTTGCATAGTCAATAAAAATACAAATAGTAGTGGCAAGAAACTGCACTGCAATCCCAGAGGCGCATGGTTCAAATCCACCAGATGCTCTGCTGGGAAAAGGAGGGACAATCTCCTCCTGTACCAGTCAGATCCAATTTGACGGTACACACACACAAAATAATAAAATAATAATTTAAAAAAAAAACAAATAGACTTCTTACTAGTATTCTCTGCTTTGACACAGACATGCAAATTAGAAACTGGGTATCTAAAACGAGGAATATAAAAGCATGATATAGCTGGCTTACACACGTTCATGAATGTCGTTGATAGTAAGATGATTCAGAGGGGCAAGTTAGTCCTTCAAATACAAAAACCGATGGCTAGAAAAGTCTATGTGGCTTTCTCTTTGAATCAGTTGCTGGCTCGCATGTCAAGTTTGGTCTCTGTCATTCTCGTTAATGGGAGAAGGGCCCCTCAGTTTCAAGGGGGTCCTACAACAGGAGTAGAACTGCCCCATATTTTCAAGGCTGTACAACATCACAGGAGCAGACTGCCACAGCCTTCTCCCACAGAGCACCTCGGGGATTCAAACCACTGACTTTCTGGTTAACAGCCACACATTTTAACCTCTACCCCACCAGGTATTGATAGATTGTTAACAGCTTTAGTTTGCTTGACTCCACAATTAACACTCTTGGTACCAGCAGCCAGGAAATCAAAGGATGAATTGCATTGGAAAAGTCTGTGGTCAGGGACCTCTCCAGAGTACTGAAAGGCAACAATGTCAGTCTGGAAACTAAAGTGCACCTGACTAGGCCATGTTGTTATGTGCCGTTGAGTCTTCTGTGACTCACAGCGACATTATGTACAACAACCCTAAACTCTGCTCTATCCCTTGCCAATCTTATTGTCTCCGACATGCCCATTCCCATTACCCCAGTGACTGAATCAATCCATCTCATTCAGGGTCTTCCTCTCCTGTGCTGTCCCTCCATAGTCTTTGCAATTATTTGTTATGCATTAGAAAGCTGGGCAATGACTAGGGATGATAGAAAGAGAATCAATGTCTTTGAGCTGTGGTGCTGGAGAAGAGTATTGAATACACCATGGACTGCCAAGAGAACAGGTTTGTCCTAGAGATGGTGAAATCAGGCTGCTTCTTGGAGGCAAGGATTCTGAGGCTTTGTATGACATACTTTGTGCATGTTGCAAGGAGGACCAGTCCCTGGAGAGGGACATCATGCTTGGAAGGGTGAAGGGAAAGCGCAAGAAAGAAAGACCCTCAATGGGATGGATTGATTCAATGACTGAGGTAATAAGGGTAGGTGTGCCAGAGACAACAAGGTTGGCATAGGATAGAGCCAGTTTCAGGGCTGTTATACGAACGGTCGCTATGAGTCACAAGCAACTCAACAACACATAACAACAACAACCCACCACGGTTTATTTCTGAAGACTGTTTTGAAGTGTTGTCAGTTTCAACTCATATGTGCAACTGAAGGAAACACTGCCAGTCTGAGCCATCCTCATAACTGCAGTGTGTTGTTGCTGATTGCCACTGAGTGCGACTCATAGCAACCCCATGAACAAAAGGCCTCAAGCCTTTCTATAACTATCAATGTTTATCAAAGTTCATAAAGGTCCAGAGGCATTGGTTTAGAAAGTGGGTGTCACTCCTGCTTCCAAACCTGTCTTAAATAGGGAGCTCCACCAAACACTGAGCATCATGGGTAACCGTTACGGCATCTGACACCTCGCTGGCACAAGGTTCAGCATCACACCAACCCAGGTTACCTCAGTACAGCTTACTGACAGAATAGTGCTATACCATTTAGAAGAATGTTCCTCCAAAATATAATAACAACCAACTTTAAATACAAAGGCCCTCCATAATGTCTTGCTGACTCTAAACAAGAGGCTTAAATTTAACAAAAAAAAAAAACCAAACAAAACAATCAACAAACCAACCAATATAGTATGTTGTTGTTATTATGTGCTGTTGAGTTGCCTGCGATGTATAGTAACCCTATGTACAGCAGCTCTGAACCCTTCCCTGTCCCAAGCCAGTCTCACTAATTCTGACACACCAACCACATTTCCCTAGATACTGTATCAATCCATCTCATCTGGGATCTTCCTATCCTGTGCTGTCTCTCAACCCTTGAAATGCTGCGCTTACAACCTCAAAAACCTCATGAGACAGCTCTACTCTGTTCTGTAAGGAAGTTAATCCACTAGACAGCAACAAGTTTGGTGGGGTGTTTTGTTCATTTATTTTTCATTATTCCTCCTGTGGATGTGATCTCATCTGGGAATAAGGTGTTCTTGTGAGATTAATAAAAGGGTGGATTCTAAACCTAATCACTTCTCAGATATGAGCAGATTAGAAGCACAAATAGGACAAAGATGCCACAGATGTCACATGGAGTTCCCCAAGGAAAGATGCCAGAGAAGCTGAGACAAAGATTCTTCCCAAGAGTGGATGAAGGCGCCTTCCTCTAGAGATGGCACCCTGAATTCAGACTTTCAGCTTCCTGATCTGTGAGAAAATAAATTTGTTTTTAAAAGCCACCCACTGTGGTATCTGTTATAACAGCACTAGGAGACCAAGATCCACCCACCCACCCACCACCAGCAAATGCCCTGAGGCTGAGTGGGGCAGGCCAGTCATTCAGGCTTCCTTTCTGGGTCAGAGCACTGGTCCAATGCCAACCCTCCCACCTACAAGGCCTCATGATACCCACTCTGTGAACATCAGTCTTCTCTGCAAGTCGGACATGATGCCATCGATCACACTCTACAGTGTCAGATGTCCTCAAGTTGTAAGACTGTGTCTCGTGAAAATAGAGGCCTCCTCCCACCCGGCACAGACCTCAGCACTAGGGCTTCCTGCTGCAGCACTGCTGGTGTTTGGTTCTGGGTGGTTCTGAAATGGAGCCATCTGTGCACTGAAGGGCGTTGAACCACATGCCTGGACTTTAATCACCTGATATCAGCAGCAACCTCCCAGGTGTAACACCCCAAAATGTCTGCAGACATGGCCAGTGTCCCCTGGGGGCACAATCACTCACGGTGATCTCTGAGTTTAAGGTTTTCACTAACCACCCCTAAGTGACTCTGTGCCTCAGAATCAACTCACCTACTCTTAACTCTTCATTGTTGCGGAGCTGGAGCCAACTCATAGCTGACCCTCCAGGAGCCTTGCGGAGGCTGTAAATCACAAAGGAGCTTGTCTACCTTTCTCTTCTGGAGCTGTTGGTGGATTTGAACTGCCTCATTGATTTGGCAAGGCAACTCCTTATCCACTAGGCCACCAGAGCTCCTTATAGACACTACAGACAACTACATACACAAACTGAGTGGGGAGACAGAGGTTAGACATCACTGAAACTAGAGGCCCTCTGGTTATAGGAGCTAAGCCACTGGATATGTATTCTGGTGCATGCCTGGGCTGCAGAAATGTTTAAATGCATGGCTGATAACCAAAAGCTTGGAGGTTCTAGCCCACCTTCAGGTACATCGCAAAAAAACCTGGTAGTCTATGTTCAAAATTTCAGCAACTGAAAACCCCATGGAACACGTGTGCCCTCTGACACACAGGGGGTTGCCATGACTGCAGTTGATTCACAGCAACTGGTTTTTTGGAGTGTAAGAAGGGGCTAAACACAATGCCTAGCCCCACAAATACAATGTCTACCCCCGCAAATAATTAGCAAAGGGTCCCCCTCGACTGCTGTTTGAAGCCGAAACATTCTCAGTAGAGTTCATCCGAGGCACTACATGGTACTGAGCAGCATCCCGGGCCTCCTACTCGATGTCAGTAGCATCCCCCATCATGAAAACCGTACATGTCCTCAAACTGTGGCTGCTGGGTGCTGACTCACAGCGACCTCATGTGTAACACGAGGAAACCGGGCCTGATTGTGGCCAGGTACATGGGCTCTGCTGCGCTGCAAGGCCAGTGTGGCGGTCACTGGTCAATCCACCTCACTGAGGGTCTTCCCCTCTTCTGCTCACCCTCTACTTTTCCCAGCATGATGGGGCCACTTTTCCAAGGGCAGGTCCTCATGACAACATGCCCAAAGCATGTGGGATGAGGATGGGACTCACCACCCTCACCTCTAAGGACTATTCCAGCTGCACTTGTTCCAAGACGGACGGATGTGTCCATTCTTCTGGCAGCTCACTGAACACCCTACAGGGCATAGTCTACTCGGACACAAGAGGTCGCCAAGACTTGAAGTGGACTTGGGGGCAGCTAGTTGGTTCTGGAGGCCAGAAGTCTTGTATTTGTACAAGGCAGGGCCACACTTCCCCAGAGGTTCTAGGGCAGGACTTTCCTTGTCTCCTCCAGCTTCTGACGGCTCCAGCTGTTCCGAAGCTTGTGGCTACATCACTGCAATTTCTGCCTCTGTTTTCATGTGGCATTCTCCTGTTTTCTCCTCCTTTTCCTCTTCTAAGCACTGCCACTGGATCGAAACCTATCCTATATCCTAACAAGAATGTTCCCTAAAAGCAAGTATGTAGCATTTGCCTCATTTATTTTGGAGATGGTATTAGGAGGGCCCAATCTCTAGCAGTCCAGAATTCCGGATTCCAGAAATTCAAGCTAGTACAAGGGATATCATTACTGATGTCAGATTTGACTGAAAGCAAAGAACACTAGAAAGATGTTTATTGTCGCGTTGTTGTCAGGTGCCATCAAGTCCAGTACGACTCATAGTGACCCTATGAACAAAAGATCTGAACCCTGTTATATCCTGTGCCTTCTTAACACATCCTGACACACAAGAGCCCACTGCAGCAGTCACCGTGTCAATCCATATGGTTGAGAGTCTTCCTCTTCTTTGCTGACTCTTCCCAGCATCATGTCCTTCTCAAAGGAACAGCCCCTTCTAGCAACATGCCCAAAGTGGGTGCGGCAAAGCTTCATCATTCTTGCCTACAAAGAGCACTCTGGCTGCACCCTCTCCAAGACATATCTGTTTGTTCTCTTAGCCAACCATGGGATTTTAGTGCTCTTCTCCAACACCACAGCTCAAAGGCAACAATTCTTCTGTCATTTTCATTCACTATCCAGCTCTCAGATGCATAAGCAAGAGATGAGAGAGACTATGGCTTAAATCAGATGCACCTTAGTCCTCAAATGGACACCATTACTCCGCAATAATTTGGAGAGGTCCCTAACTGGGGATTTTCCCAGTGTAATGCATCTTCTTATTTCCTCACTGCTGGTTATGAAGGGTGTTAATTGTGGACTCAAGAAAGATGAAGTTGTTGACAGTTCCGCTCTATTCTCCATCCATCATGATGTTGCCTATCAGTCCAGTGGTAAGAATCTTTGTTTTCTCTCTCCATACCTATTTCACCTGTATGCTGAGCACAATAGTCAAGGAGCTGGTCTCTGTGAAGAGGAATATGGCATCAAGACTGGTGAGAGACTCATCAATAACCTGAGTTATGCACATGACACAACCTCACTTGCTGAAAGTGAGGAGGACTTAATGCAGAAGATCAAGGAATGCAGCCTTCAGTATGGTTTGCATCTCAATGTAAAGAAAATGTTTACTTGTGCTTTATTGATTATGCAAAAATGCTTGCCTGTATGGATCATAACACAGTATGGCTAAAATTGAGAAAAATGGGAATCCTAGAACACTTAGCTGGACCCATGTGAAACCGATACATAGATCAAAAAGCAGGTGTCCGAACACGGTATGGTTTAAAATCAAGAAAAGTGTACATCAGGGTTGTATCTTTTCTCCATAACTATTCAATCTGTATCATGAGTAAATCATTCAAGAAATGGAACTATATGAAGAAGAATGTGGCATCGGGCCTGGAAGAAGACTCACCAACAACCTGTTTTATGCAGATGACACAACTTTGCACACAGAAAGAGAGGACAACTGGTTGCATAAGACTAATGACTACATCATCCTTCATTATGAGTTACATCTCAACAGCAAGAAAACAAAAATCTTCACCACTGGACCAGGAGTGATAAATGAAGAAAAGACTGAACTTGTCAACAATTTCATTTTACTTGGACCCATAATCAACACCCATTAACAGAAGTCAAGAAATTAAAAGGGGCGTTGCACTGAGGAAATCTGCTGTCAAGGACTTATCCAAAGTTCTAAAGAGTAAAGAGTAAGTTTAAAGACTAAAGTGCACCTGATACTAAGCCATGGTATTTTCATGTACTTCCTAGCATTTGGAAATTGACAATGAATAAGGAAGACAGAAGAATCAATGCCTTTGAATCACCATGTTGGTAAGGAATATTAACTATCCCATGGACTGCCAAAGAACAAACCAATCTGCCTTGGAGCAAATGTGACCAGAGTGCTCCTAAGTGGCAAAGATGGGAAAACTTTGCCTCACGTACTCAGAGCATATTTTCAGGAGGAACTAGTCCCTAAAGTGAGACTCACACTGGGAAAGACAGAGGATGAGAGAAAAAAGAGGAAGACCATCAACAAGACGGACTGACACAGTGACCACTGCGATGGGAATGAGCAGGACAGAGATCACGAGAATGGTCCAAGGTGGCGCAAGGTTCAGCTCTGCTGTTCACGGGGTTGCTATGAGTCGTAATTGACTTGATGTCTCCTAAAAACAATAATTCCTGGAGCAGGACTTCACACTCCAAAGCAGGAAAGAAAGATGACTTTCAACGAGGGGGATTAAAACAGTGGCTGCAACAGTGGACTCCAGCATACACCTACTGTGAGAATGACCCAAGCAACATCTTGTCTGTCATGCATGGAGTCACCAGGAAGACAAGCCAACTCCACACACCCAAACACAGCTCCTGGGAGCAGTAAAAGATCTGAGCTCAGCTACTGAAAGCTGGCAGTTTGCAAACCCTCAGGGGTGCTGCCAAAGAAAGGTCTGGTGCTCTGCTCTCATAAAGTTAGTCAAAAACATCTCTGGGAGCTCAGCACTACTCCATAATAACGTGGGGTCACCATGAGTCAGAATCAGTAGTGGTGGTTTCGTTTCCTTGATTTTACATCCAGGATGATCTTACCTCCAGATCCTTAATCACATCTGCAACTACTCTATTTACAAACAAGGTCCCACTCACCAGGGCCTGGACATGAGTATGTCTTTATGAAGGACACCATTTAACCTACAGCGCACATCTGGGGTGAACTCAGACTAGTGGGGCTTACGGGTGTCAGGGTCACAAAGATGCTCACCTCATCCTCAGGGGAACAGTTCAGAGCAGTGGCATAGAGGAGTGGTCAGGAGGTATCTTCAGCATGGTCAGCTCATCCAATCTGCACCTACACCCAGGAACCCTTCTACTACCTGAGCCAGACCAGTGCCTGAGAAGACCAAGGCAACGGACATGTGCCCACTGTGCTAAGTCGCAGGCCCAGTGGAATGAAGCACATCTCCTGTCTCACACCACACACAAGGGCTAAAAGGCCATGTCAGACAGGAAGCTCCCACATGTCCCACCTTCTCATCGACCACATGTCCACTGACATATTCATATGTCTGTCACGCCACAAATCTCTCGACACAGCCCTATAACCTATACTTCAGGCCATATGAGCATCCAACCCCCACATCCCATCTACATCTCCTCCATATCTGTCCTCCCTAGAATACGGCCTGTATGTCTGGTCCTGCAGCATGTATCTCCCTTACACATCCATCCTCCTCGCATCCCAGCCACAAATCCATCTCTCCCCTCACGTCTGTCCACATGCATGTCCACTCCCATCTAGCCACAAGAGCATATGTCCCCTCACATCCGTCCCCTACCCCTCATCCACACACCATCCACCCTTCCACCATAACTAGTCACTCCCATGTAGCTAGCCCTTCGAAGTTATCTATCACTCTGCACATCTGTCCATCTTAGTGTCCATGAGTCCCCCTGCAATCTGTCTGCTCCTGTAACCTGTTCCTCCAAACAGCCATCCAGGCAGCCGTGCAGCCAACTCATCAACAGAACCCACATTTCTGGGGCTGACACCCTCAGCCTTCCCTGTAGCTCAAAGCCATCCCTTCCCTTACCTGGGGCTGCCTCTCACCATCTCCCTACTTCCTTTCTTTCCCCAACATGCACCGCATTCGCAGCCATCTCTTGAGAACTGATAATGCACTCAAACAGTCACACACGGGCTCACCACTGGGCCTAGCAATTCCACTCCCCAGAGTCTGCCCAGGAGAAAGGAAGATGTGTTCCCTGCAGCATCATCCAATAGTCTGAAATAAAGATAAGACCCAAGAGTCCACCAACAGATGACAGATGAATATCCATCCATCCACACATGGAACATTATTCAGCTATAAAGAGAAATGAAGCTCTGATACATGCAACCACCTGGATGAAACTCGAAAACATTATGCTCATTGAAAGAAGCCAGACACAAAAGAACACATATCTTGTTATTCCATTTACATAAAATGTGTCCAGAACAGGCAAATCCAGGAACAGGAAGTAGACAAGTGGTTGCCTAGGGCTGGGCGGAAGGAGGGATGTGAAGTGACTATTATCGGATACCGGTCTTCCTTGGAGGTGAATACACAGAAGTGACAGTGGCACGCCATGGTGCAAATACCAAACGCCACTGCACTGTGTGCTTTAGAGTTATGGAATGAATTCTAGTTCAATAAAACTACTTTAATAAAAATTTTAAACCACAGCAGATTAGCTGTGCACAAACCTCCCCTGGGTGAGACGCACACCCCTACCCAGCTTCCCCCAGGTGAAATGCATATAACAACCCAGGCTCCCCCAGGTGAGATGCACACCCCAACCCAGTCTCCCCCAGGTGAGTCACACAAAACAACCAACCTCCCCCAGGCAAGACACACACCCCAACCCAGTCTCCTCCAGGCGAGATGCACACCCCAACCCAGCCTACCCCGGGTGAGATGTATACAACAACCAGCCTCCCCCAGGTGAGATGCACACCTCAACCCAGCCTCACCCAGGTGAGACACACACCCCCAACCCAGTGTCCCTCAGGTGAGATGCATTCTACAACCCAGCCTCTGCCAGGTGATACGCGCACACCCCAACTCAGCCTTCCCCCCAGGTGAAACACATACAACAACCCAGCACCCCCAGGTGAGATGCACACTACAACACAGCTTCCCTCAGATGAGATGCACACCCCAACCCAGCCTCCACCCACTGAGATACACACCCCAAGCCAGCCTCCCCCAGGGTGAGACGCACACCCCAACCAAGCCCCCTCTCGAGGTGAGATGCATTCTCCAACCCAGCCTCCTCAAAGTGAGATGCACAAAGAACCCAGCCTCCCCCAGGTGAGATACACACACCAACCCAGCCTCCCTCAGTGAGATGCATTCTCCAACCCAGGCCCCTCTAGGTGAGATGCACACAAGAACCCAGCCTCCCCCAGGTGAGATGCACACCTCAACCCAGCCCCCCTTAGGTGAGATGCACACCCCACCCCAATCCCTACCCTACTTGCAAGCACAAGCCTCCCTTCTACCAGTCTCACTGAGCCCCAACCTGTCCTGACCCTCACCAGGCTCTTGCCTCCTTGGACATCTGCAGCCACTGCCTCCTACCATGAACCTTGTCCTGCAGGCCCTCAGTATCATATTTCTGTTGGGTTACCCCCAGTATAGCCCTTTGCTTTACCTTCTCCAAGGTACCCCTTTACCCCTTTATGATTCTTTGCCAGGCCTCCTAATCTGGGATGACTCTCTGAGAACACAGCCCTGAAGGTGTCATCTACCATGGATCCCCCTCTATAGTGCATAGTCCCCACATCTGGAGGTAGCTGCCCCCAAGTCAGCCTGACTCTTGGTGACCTCATTTACAAAAAAATTAAATTCCCCCTGCTGGGGTGCCATCCCCATGATCCACTACAGAGCAGATCAACGGGATCCACAAAGTTTTCACTGGCTGATTGTTGGGAGTCCACTGCCAGGCCTTTCTTCCTAGTCTATCTTAATGTGGAAGCTCTGCTGGAATGTATCCAGCATCATACCAACACACATGTCCTTCACGGACAGACACGTAGTGGTTGTGCATCATGTCCTTCGGGCAGGAAGCAGACATGGGTGTCACATATGGAAGATGAGTAAGTTCCACCAGGGAGATGCCAACGCCTTTAGCGTGCTCTACAGGCTGGGATTCTGAAGCTCAGAGGCTGAGAAACTAGCGCAGAGTCACACAGCAGGGCAGCGTGCAGGGCAGACTCCATGGCACCCGGCATGGAGTCTGAAGGAGGAAGAGGAATGCTTACAGTTTGAGACCCCTCAAGCAGTCTCCCTCAGTGAAGGAGATTAAGATCCTCACATTGCCACAGTCAACCAAGAGCTGACCCCCACAGGAGCAAGGAATAGCCTCCTTGCCCCAGGAGTGGACATGCCACCCTGCAGAATCCACAGCAGAAGAACAGGTACCAATAGGCCACATTGACCTGTCCACAGGTGCAGGCAAACCTCTGGCGGCTACTGTGAGGGGGAGTGAGCTTCTGGCCTCTGTGCAGCCGGCCGCTGGGAACCTGTTGGGCCCTGTCCCCATGCCAAAAGCACCGTGCCCCTTCCCAAGGCTGTGAGCCCCCAGGCTGCAGCCTCGCTTTCACAGTGTGCCCACTCCCGTGGTTGTCTCTCCCACCCCACCACCCTCTAACTCAAAGTGCCCCACTGCAGTAGTGTGAACAGCTAGGGCCGGAAAGGTCTGAGGTGGGGACACCCTGTACACTGCGGGGTGCTGAGCAGCAATCCCTGATCCGCACACACTTGATTCCAATAACATCCCAAGCCACGGTAACCATAAACATCCCCACACAAGTGACCCTTGGGGGCAGAACCACCCCCGAGTGATCACAGTGTTCCAAGTGTCTCTGAAATCTAGTAGAAGCTCACCTCCACCCAGGGCCCAGTCCTCCCACCCTCCTGCACCCACCTTCCTTCCACCCTGTACAAAGAACAGAGAGAGAGAAAAGGAGACGGGAGTGGGTTCCAGCACTGAGAAAACTGCAGCTGAGAATTTTTAAAATGTTTTCTACACCCATCAATAATTAAATAGATAAACACAGCGTAATCCATCTGTATAATGGAATATTTACCTAACTCGACTCGAGGCCACAGAAATCATTCCAACCCAGAGGTCCTGGAGGGGAAAGCAGAAGTGCCCCTTAGGATTTCCGAAGTAAAGCAGATTCCCTCATCTCTCCCCCTCAGAGCAACTTGGAGACTTGAACCTCGCACCTTCTGGTTAGCAGTGCAATGATTTGACCATTGAGCCACCAGGGATCCAAGGGCACATTACTGTGTTGTTATGTATTATTGTAGTTGTTGTGTACTGCTGAGTCGAAACCAACTCATAGCTGGTGGCCCTCCTGCAGCTTTTCAGAGGCCCATAAACAGCATAGCAAGAGACTGTCCATCTTTTTCCTGTGGAAGAGCAGATGGATTTGAACCTTTTGGGTTGGTGGTGCAGCTCCTTACCACTGGGCCAGCAGAGCTCCTTAAAGAAATACTGCTGCTGCTGCTGCTGCTGCTGCTGCTACTCTTGTGTACCACTGAATCAGAACAACCCCAGAAATGGTTACTCCACCACAAAAAAAAAACAACAAGAATAAAGTCCTTACACATGCTACAACGTGGAAGAATCTTGAAAACATCATGCCGAGAGAAAGCTAGTTACAAAAGGCCACATATGGTGTGATATGATTCTATTTATCTGAAATGTCCAAAGCAGACAAATCCACAGAGACAAAAACGGAACCCATAGTTGACACAGGTTAGGGGGAAGGAGAGAGAGAATGCTTGCACATCAGTACCAGATCTTTTTCTAGATGTTATGGAAGGCGATACGACTGGTGGTTACACAACTCTGAATACACTAAAATCCACTAGGTTGTAGACTCTGGGTGAATTGTCTGGTATGTAAATGATACCTCAATAAAGCTTTAATGCTTTTAAGTTATTATTTTAAATGAAATTATTTTCTGCAACAGTAATAGATCTTAAAGCACAAAGCAGAAATCTGACCCCCTAAGCCAGATCACAGCCTGAATGTAGCGTGACCCCTTGTTCACAACAAACTACAAACATTAGGCCCCGAGTGCATGACAGCAGGAGATTCGCCATCCCCTGCCCTTGAAGCCTTGTCTTGCGGGAAACACATACACTGAATACTTTCATTCATTCATTCACCAATCACCTTCCCCTCGACCTACTGAATGCACCTACACAGTGTTCTGTCCACCAAAGCCAGAGCTGATACAAGCTGAATAAATGCTTAAAAACATGTCTATAATGTCACCATCCTTGAAAAACTCCAGCCAATTCTAAAACCACATGGTCAGAAGTTCCACCAAGGAGCTGGGGCTGCATAGAGGAGAGGTTCACCTGGACCATGTCTGCTCAGCCTCAGAGAGTTGGCCTCAGCAGGTCCCCCCAGGCTTTGCACACAGGCTAAGAGCCCCACCCCTCCACCAGGAGAGCAGCATAGTCCACTGGCATCTCAGGAAAAGCAGTTTGCCCTCTTGGCCCACATCTGACAAGTGCAAAAACTGAGCCAAGGAGGGGGAGTCTGGGGGACCTTACTGTGGTTGTGTAGACAGAGAGCTAGGGCTCAGCACAAAAGCAGGGTGCCTAAGCCCTGCCCCAGCTAAGCCAGTGCTTGAAGCCATAGCAGTCACCCAGGTGAGGTCACTAGAGCACCTGCATTGACAGCACCTGGCGGAACCTGCAGGCTGTCCTTCCATCCTGGTCCTTACAAGCTCTGTCTCAGTGGGGAAAACATCACTTGATCCCAGTACATGGGATGCATAGGGGGGTACAGGACGGCTGTCCCCACTCCAAACTCCAAGCTCCAGGACTGACCACACCTGCCTTCCCATACCTCTCAGGTTCCCACAGGGGAAGAGTATGAAGGAAGTTCAAGTGTCCACTACAGGGAGACACCTGTCTTTCCTCCAACACCTAGGGAGTAAGAGCACAGAGAGCATCATGTGAGGGTTCCCATTCATCTCACATAACAATGATCTGGGCTATCAGCCTCCCTCGGTAACAATGATGTAGGAGCACCTGTCCCCCAGATAATACTGTGGTGTACCTGTCCCTACCCCAATAATCTGGGAACCCCTGTCACTTTCAGGGAGCAGTTATGCAGAAACATCTGCTCTCTTAGACAAAAATGAGGTGCAGGCACCTGGGTACCTGGCACATGGGTATCTCCTTTAAATAACAACAATTTGCGTCCACATAAGCCCCCAAGTTGAAAATGATGCGGGAGCACTATCCTGCTCTGGTAGCAGTGATGTGGAGCACCTCTAAGGAGCACTTATCCCCTGCAGGCAACAATAAAGTGATGATGTCTATCTCAGTCAGGTAACAAGCATCTAAGGGCACTTGTCCCTTCCAGGAAGCAATGATGCAAGAGCAATTGTCCTCTCCAGGTGGCCAAAATCTAGAAACCTCTGTCCCCTCAGGTAGCAATCATGCAGAGGCACTTATCTCTGCCAGGCAGCAATGATTCTGGGACAGACTATCGCTTCACCGAAGCAATAATGCAGGACCCCTATGCCAGGGATCAATGATGTAGAGTTCTGTTCTGCCAGGTAGTAATAATCGGGTGAAGACACCTCAGTATCTGTCCCCTCAGGTAGCAATGATGTAGAGATCCTCCAAGTATCAAAGATACTGTCCTGTCCAAGTAGCAACGATGTGGGTGCATCTGTCTCCTGCAGACAGCTGTGAGGGGCACCTGTCCTTTCCAAGAAGCAATGAAGTGCATGCACCTGTCCCCTCCAGGAAGCAAGGATGTGTGTGTACCTGTCCCCTCTAGGTAGCAATGATGCAGGATCCTGTCCCTCTCAGGTAACAATGAAGAGGGACACCTATCCCCTCCAGGTAACAACGATGTACAGGTTCCTGCCCCTCCAGACAACTATAAGACAGGGCACCTGTCCCCTCCAGGTAGCAATGATGCGGGCCCCTGTCCCGCCCACGACGTCCGGA